>NC_142874.1:91889272-92192302 GCF_051225735.1 Oryctolagus cuniculus
ACTCAATAAGCAAGTTATTTAAGTACATGAAATAATACCATGTCTTCTTCCTTATAACAGTAAAATTTTTAAAACTCAAATACTTTGTATTATGGAAACTATCCAGCTGTACAAAGGCTCCCAAATACAGGACAGTCATAAAGTTTCTTCTTTGTAGATTCCATTAATTTATAGTTATTTTAATGCAGATAAATGCAGGACACTACTCCAGATTATTGGGCAACAAAAATATCAATGTGTCATTACCTGTATTTAAGTATGAGCATACTACAACCACAACCATGGCAAATTAATGCCCTCACATGTCCTCCACTGCTTCCAGGGTTCCTTTCCAAGTCACAGGAGCTAGTTTAATAGATACCGTTGAGTTTCTGTGTATACAAAGGCTGTTGATTTTTGTGCATTGATTTTATACCCTGCTACTTTGCCAAACTCTTCTATGAGTTCCAATAGTCTCTTAGTAGAGTTCTTTGGGTCCCCTAAATAAAGAATCATGTCATCTGCAAAGAGGGATAGTTTGAGTTCTTCCTTCCCAATTTGTATCCCTTTAATTTCTTTTTCTTGCCTAATAGCTCTGGCTAGAACCTCCAGAACTATATTGAATAGCAGTGGTGAGAGTGGGCATCCCTGTCTGGTTCCAGATCTCAGTGGAAATGCTTCCAACTTTTCCCCATTCAATAGGATGTTGGCTGTGGGTTTTTCATAGATTGCTTTGATTGTATTGAGGAATGTTCCTTCCAAACCCAGTTTGCTTAGAGTTTTCATCATGAACGGGTGTTGAATTTTATCAAATGCTTTCTCGGCATCTATTGAGATAATCATATGGTTTTTCTTCTGCATATCATGTATGGATTTCTTTAATTTGTCAATTTGCTTCTGATTACCTCTAAGTAATCCTATGATCAATTTTTTTGAGTTTCTGGCATTTCTTCAATCTCTTCATTTTCACATTCTGTATTGAAGTGTTGTTGTGTTCCTTTGGAGGCATCATGTTGTCTTCCTTATTCTTATTTCTTGAGTTGCAGTGTCTATTTTTGGGCATTTGTGGAGATACTCTTTTTGTTTTCCTGTAATGGCTTTTATCTTTGAACTATGCCTCTGTGGATTAGTGGAGTGTCTGCTTTTTCAGTGAATACCCTGAGCCATGCATTGGGTGTGGCCATGGAGCTCTGTTCAGTGCTCCAGGTGAGGGGAGTGTCCAGGGTGACACTCAAATTCTTTTTCATTTTTATTTTATCAGAGGGGCGAATTAATCTGCTCTGTTGGTGTAGACTCGTGCTTACTTCTCCTCCAAGGAGATCAATGCCTGGTTGCTAGCCCCAGTGGGTATAATATTCATTCACACTGCCACAAGAACCACACAAAGGATCTTTGCAGTCGTCAGTGTGAACACAGATCCCTCAGCAGTGACCCTCACCAGGGAATCAGGGAGCCCCAAGCATGTGGAACCACCCACAGTGACTGCCCAAAGACCCATCCCTACCCTGCCCCCTCACACGCAGCCATATTGTTTTCACAGTCCCAGCACATACTACTCCCACAGTCAGGAACACCCAGCCCCATGTCAATTCTCCCAGCCATACTCAGGTATCTCCTCTTAGCTGGTTGCTGGATGCAGACATGAACTGGCGCAGTTGTTACAGATGTCCAAAATGGCACCCGCCCTCTCTCATCTAGTTACAGGACACTGGTGCCAGGTGGTTGGAAAAAGAGAAATATGCCCCCTTTTTATTCTCTAGATTGGCAGGTACACTGATCCCCACAAGGCTCCAAGCCATACTCATGCCAAGTTCTTCCTGCAGCTTGGGCTGCTGCAGTCTAATCTCACCTCACTCTCAAAAGCTGGTGCTGAGTCTCTTAGCTGCTGGAGTCCTGAGCTGTGTGCATTCATGCCCTTCACTTAGGTCCACTGTGTCCCTCTAATTTGTGTAGAGTTTCCTCTACCATTTTCTCTGGATCTCTTCCCTGAGATTAGACTCTCTCCATGTTTTTTGGTGTTTGTTGTTGTTTTTTGATTTTTTTTAACTCAGAACTTGTTTTTTTTTTTGTATAAAAATTTACTTATTTATTTGAAGGTCAGAGTTACACAAAGAGAGGAGAGGCATAGAGGTCTTCCATCCACTGGTTCACTCCCCAGTTGGCCACAGTGGCTGGAACTGCACTGATCCAAAGGCAGGAGCCAGGAGCTTCCTCCGGGATTTCCCACGCGGGTGCAGGGGCCCAAAGACTTAGGCCATCTTCTACTTCTTTCCCAGGCCATAGCAGAGAGCTGCATTAGAAGAGGAGTAACTGGGACTCTAAATGGCACCCATGGGATGCCAGCACTGCAGGTAGTGGCTTTACCTGCTACACTACAGCACCAGCCCCTCATAGCTTAATATTAAGGAAAGGAGATTCAACTAAATAGATTTTAAAATCTGGTCTTGGTGATTATACCTGAAAAAATATGGTAAATAAAAGAACCATAGTTGGAGGATATGTGTATGACCTAGCAGATAAGACACCTTTTGGAATTCCCAAGTCCCAAATCTAAGTATCAGGATTCAATCCACAGCTCAGGCTCCTCATTTCAGGTTTGTACTAAAGCAGACCCTGGGAAGCACCAGTTGATGGCTCAAGTAGTTGGGCTCCTGCTACCCATATGGGACAGCTGAATTGAGTTTCCTTTTCTGGAGTCTCTCTCCAGCTGTTTTGGACATGTAGAGAGTAAATAAGATGGCAGTGTTCCCTATCCCTTACTCTCTTGCTCTCTCTCTCAAATTAAAAAAATATTTTTTGAAGAACCATAATTGGTCTTACATTCATTCTGGAATATCCTTAAAATGTAAGTCTGGTTTAGCAGTTTTTACATGAAACACTATCTTCAGTTTTTATTTACAAAATTAAATCACAAATGGAAATGAATTGTATTTTTTTCTGTTAGTATTAAAAGACCCAAGCATTAAAGGGAGCTGGTAGAAATGAGAAATCCAGCCAGAGCCAGTGCAGTGGCTTAGCAAGTTAAGCTCCCACCTACAGCGCTGGCATCCCGTATGGGTGCCAGTTCAATTCCTGGCTGCTGCACTTCGGATCCAGCTCCCTGCTAATGTGCCTGGGAAGGCAGCAGAAAATGGTCCCCAAGTGTTTGGGCCTGTTCTGTTTGCAGTTGCATTTTATTCTGAACTTGACAGCATAAATTTGTTTTCCTCTGAACTTCTTACAGTTCATCTACAGTTTTCTGTATACCTTTCAAAGGTTATGAATCCAAAGTCTTTGTGTTTCACACTTCCACCAATCATTATTTTTACATTGTTAAGGCAGGTCCAAAGAAGCCATGTCTTCTCCCCAAATCTCAATGTAAACATTTGTGAATTCTTTTGCTGTAGCTCCAAGTCCTGCTTCTTGTTCTATATAAGACGTAAACCACCCAACAGATAACTTTGCCATCATTTAGAAGTGACCATTTCATATTTTCAATAGCTCTTTCAGTGTCTTCCATATCTGAAAATGTATAAATCCATAACCCTCAGAACTACATTCATCACAAAACATCTTAACATGAAAGACTGCCAGCAAAAAAATAGATCATGCAATACTTTATTACTAATGGATTTGTCCAAATTTTTGGTAACTATGTTATCTACTTTTGTACAAAGATGAGTGGCCAGGCACCAAGACCACGTGGTACATACTGGCTTGTCCTTGTACCAAAAGTAAGGAAATCCAAAATACATTTCGCATCTGCCTGGCCAGGAACTGTGGGGGATCCTGTTCCTTCAGAATCAGACACAGAGGACAGCACAGGTTATGTGAGGGTGCCAGTCACTCCACCCAGAGTGGTGAGAGCTAGCTGGCCGTACCCAGGAGTGAGCTCTTCAGTGAGAAGAGACCAAGTGCCAGAACCCTGTAGGGGACAGAGGCCAGCACAGAGGGACAAAGCTCACCGAGAATCTGAGCTGCTGCATTTTCTTTTTCTTTTTCTTTTTTTTAATTATTTTTTTATTTTTTGACAGGCAGAGTGGACAGAGAGAGAGAGACAGAGAGAAAGGTCTTCCTTTTGCCGTTGGTTCACCCTCCAATGGCCGCCTCAGCCAGCGTACCGCGCTGATCCGATGGCAGGAGCCAGGTACTTATCCTGGTCTCCCATGGAATGCAGGGCCCAAGCACCTGGGCCATTCTCCACTGCACTTCCCTGGACACAGCAGAGAGCTGGCCTGGAGGAGGGGCAACCGGGACAGAATCCGGCACCCCGACCGGGACTAGAATCTGGTGTGCCGGCGCCACAAGGCGGAGGATTACCTATTGAGCCGCGGCGCCAGCCTGAGCTGCTGCATTTTCAAGTGTGCAGCATGCTAAACCCCTGCAGGCTGCAAGCTTTGGGCTAAGATGGTCCTGTCAGTTCTGGCCAAAGACCTGGAGCCCATAGGTCCTCCTGGGAGCTGCAGCGGGCCGTGGCCTTGGCTATTTTGCCTGATTATTTTATAAAAAGAAAAAAATATGTCTCCAGCAATGGAGATGCAGACTTTTTGTAAAATTGGGGGGTAGGGGATGATGAAGATATTTTAAGGATTTTGATGGGTCAGGGTAGGAGGGCTTTGTTTAAAATAATGTGTGTTCTGAGCCAACTGCTAGGGGAAGGGACCCACTACTGTTTAAATGCACTGTCTCCAGTGACCTCAGCTTTTCCCTTTTAATTATGAAGAAGTCCAAACCTTCAGAAAGGTAGGAAAAACAAACACCCACATAATTACCACCCAAAGCAGTAATTGTTAACATTTTTTCAGGTTTGCTTCACATGTAATTTTAAAATTTGTGCTAAAATAAATTATTACAGGCACCATGCTGATTTTGCTCTCTATACTCAGGCATATATATATCCAGCATGATGACAACTCCATTATCTCTTTAAAACCAGTTGCCAGTAATTCCTTAAATTATTAAGTACCCAAATATTTTCAAATAGATTCCCCAATCAGAGCAATTATTATAAGCCAAGATCTAATCAAGAACCAAACCACACGTTGTTATGACTTATCTTGTAATCCAGCACAATTCCTCCACACTCACACCCCTGTAAAATGGCATTGACATTTTGAAGGGACCATGCCTGCTACCACATAGAACATACCCCATTCTGGATACGTGAAACTTCATTTCAGTTAGTTTACTCCTCTACCCCCTGAGTTTCCTGAAATGGGATGTTAAATCCAAAGATTTGGGTATCTTGAGCATTTTTGGCTAGAGTCATCTGTAGGTGATGCTGTGTACTTTAAATGGCAGCACGTCAGGAAGTGTTTTTAATGTCTCATTCCACTTCAGTGATGCCAGTTTTCACTACCAATTTGAGGTAGTGACTATGAGATCTCTACATTGTAAAGGTACGTTTTTCTAATTAATCTTGAAATATCTTCACTCCATGCAAAATATTCAATACTTTAATAAGTTTTTTTAAATTTAAAATTGTTTATTCATTTGAAAGTGAGAGAGAGAAGAATCTCCCATCTGCTGATTCACTCCCCAAACGGCTGCAACAGTCAGGGCTGGGCCAGACTGAAGCCAGGAGCCAGTAACTCCATCCTGGTCTCCCATGTGAGTGGCAGGGGCCCAAGTACCTAACCCATCTTCCGCTGCTTTCCCAGGAGCATTGACTTCCCAGGCACATTAAAGGGGAGCTGGAGTAGATGTGGGGCAGCTGGGACTCAAACTAGACACTCCCACATGGGATGAGCATCACAGGCACTGGCTTACCCATCAGCACCACAACACCAGGCCCTCTTTCTCCATTTTTAAATTGGATTGTTTTCTTGGTATCGAATTGATTCCTTATATACTTTGCATATTAATTTCTTCTAAGATACATGGTTTTCAAATATTTGCTCCCATTCCATATATTGTCTCTTTATCTGTTGATTGTTCCCTGTACTATGCCGAAGCTTTTTGGTTTTGTGTGATCACATTTGTCTGTTTTTGTTCTTGTTGCTTATGATTTAGGATATTTCCAGAAAATCAGTGCCAAGACCAACATCTTGCATCTTTAACTATATGTTTTCTTGCAGCAATTTCAGAGTTTAGGGTCTTATTTTCAAGTATTTGAACCATTTTGAGTTGATTTTTGTATATGAGATGAGATTATGGTCTAACTTCATTTTTCCGTGTATGAATACCCAACTCTCCCAACACCATTTATTGAAGAGTGTCCTTTCCCCATATTGTCTTCTTGGCATCTTTGTTAAAAACAAATCAAAGATGTGAATTTATTTTGGGGCTCTTTATTTTGTTCTGGTGGTCTACATGTCTGTATGGTGGTATCATGCTGTTATGATTATAACTTTGTAGACTAATTTGAAATTTGGTAGTGTAGTGCCTCCAGCTTTGTTGTTTTTGCTGAAAATTTGCTAGTTGGGCTTTTCTGTGATTCCATACAAATTTTAGGGTACTCTTTTTTTTAACAAAAAATTTATCTTTTTTTAACATTTATTTAGTAAATATAAATTTCCAAAGTACAGCTTATGGACTAAAATGGCTTTTCCCCCCCATAACATCCCTCCCACCCGCAACCCTCCCATCTCCCGCTCCCTCTCCCATTCCATTCATATCAAGATTCATTTTCAATTATAATATATACAGAAGATCAGTTTAGCATATATTAAGTAAAGATTTCATCAGTTTGCCCCCACACAGAACACAAAGTGCAAAATACTGTTTGAGCACTAGTCATAGCATTAATTCACATTGAACTACACATTAAGGACAGAGATCCTACATGAGAAGTAAGTGCACAGTGACTCTTGTAGTTGACTTAACAAATTGACACTCTTGTTTAAGGCATCAGCAATCTCCCCAGGCTCTAGTCACGAGTTGCCAAGACCATGGAAGCCCCCTGAGTTTGCCGACTTTGATCTTATTTTGACAAGGCCATTGTCAAAATGGAAGTTCTCTCCTCCCTTCAGAGAAAGGTACCTCCTTCTTTGATGGCCTGTTCTTTCTACTGAGATCTCACTTGCAGAGATCTTTCATTTAGGTTTTTGTTTTGTTTTGTTTTGCCACAGTGTCTTGGCTTTCCATGCCTAAAATACTCTCATGGGCTCTTCAGCCAGATCCGCATGCCTTAAGGGCTGATTCTGAGGCCAGAGTGCTGTTTAGGACATCTGTCATTCTATGAGTCTGCTGTGTATCCCACTTCCCATGTTGGATCGTTCTCTCTCTTTTTTATTCTGTCAGTTAGTATTAGCAGACACTAGTCTTGTTTATGTGACCCCTTTGACTCTTAGACCCATCATTATGATCAATTGTGAACTGAAACTGATCACTTGGACTAGTGAGATGGCATTGGTACATGCCACCTTGATGGGATTGAATTGGAATCCCCTGGCACATTTCTAACTCTACCATTTGGGGCAAGTCAGCTTGTGCATGTCCCAAATTGTATATCTCCTCCATCTCTTATTCCCACTCTTATATTTAACAGAGATCACTTTTCCATTAACTTTAAACACCTAAGAATAACTGTGTATTAATTACAGAGTTCAACCAATAGTATTAAGTAGAACAAAAAAATACTAAAATGGATAAAGTATTAAATTGTACATCAACAGTGATGACAAGGGCTGATCAAGTTACTGTTTCTCATGGTGTCCATTTCACTTCAACAGGTTTCCTTTTTGGTACTCGGTTAGTTGTCACCAATCAGGGAGAACATATGATATTTGTCCCTCTGGGACTGGCTTATTTCACTCAGCATGATGTTTTCCAGATTCCTCCATCTTGTTGCAAATGACCAGATGTCATTGTTTATTACTGCTGTATAGTATTCTATAGAGTACATGTCCCATAATTTATTTATCCAGTCTACTGTTGATGGGCATTTGGGTTGATTCCAGGTCTTAGCTATTGTGAATTGAGCTGCAATAAACATTAAGGTGCAGACCGCTTTTTTGTTTGCCAATTTAATTTCCTTTGGGTAAATTCCAAGGAGTGGGATGGCTGGGTTGTATGGTAGGGTTATATTCAGGTTTCTGTGGAATCTCCAGATTGACTTCCACAGTGGCTTTACCAGTTTGCGTTCCCACAAACAGTGGGTTAGTGTCCTTTTTCCCCACGTCCTCGCCAGTATCTGCTGTTGGTAGGTTTCTGTATGTGAGCCATTCTGACCGGGGTGAGGTGAAACCTCATTGTGGTTTTGATTTGCATTTCCCTGATTTCTAGTGATCCTGAATATTTTTTATGTGCCTGTTGGCCATTTGGATTTCTTCTTTTGAAAAATGTCTATTGAGGTCTTTGGCTCATAAAAATATTTATCTCATTTATTATTTGAAGGCAGAATTACAGAGGACAGAGGCAGAGAGAGAGAGAGAGAGAGGTCTTTCATCCACTGGTTCACTCCCCAAATGGCTACAATGGCTGGATCTTGACTGATCTGAAGCCAAGAGCCAGCAGCTTATTCTGGTCTCCATGCAGATGCAAGGGTCCAAGGACTTATACCATCTTCTACTGCTTTCCCAAGCCACAGCAGAGAGCTGGATCTGAAGTGGAGCAGCCAGGATTTGTACCGGCACCCACATGGAATGCTGACACTGCAGATGGAGGCTTTACTCGCTATGCCACAGTGGCAGCCTCAAGTATACTCTTTCTGTTTCTATGGAAAATGACACTGAAATTTTATAGAGGTTGCATTAAATCCATCAGTTGCTCTGAATAGCATGGACATTTTAACAATATCCATTGTTCCAATGCATGAGCAACGTATGTTTTCTCATTTATTTGTCTCGTCTTCAATTTCTTTAATCAATGTTTTATAGTTTTCAAGGTATACATCTTTCATACCCTTGGCTAAATTTATTCTAAGTATTTTATTGTGGCTATTGTAAATGAGAGTGTTTTCTTGACTTTGTCAGTTTGTAATTAGTGTCAGAAACACTGCTGGCTTTTGTATATTGGTTTTGTATCTTGGAGCTTTACTGAATTCATTTATTCTTGCTAGTGGAATCTTTAGGGTTTTTTGCATAACAATTATGTCATCTGCAAAGAGACGATTTCACTTCTTCCTTTTATTTCGTGCCTAATTCTCCTGCCATAGCTTCTAGTACTGTGTTGAATAGAAGATGGTGAGGGTTGGCATCCTTGTCTTATGCCTGATCTTAAAGGAAAATCTTTCCATTTTTCACCACTGAGTATGATTTTAGTTGTGGGTTTATCATTTATGGACTTTCTTGTATTGTGGCACATTCCTTCTTTTTTTAATTTATTTATTTGAAAGTCAGACTTACAGACAGAGAGGAAGAGACAGAGACATGGAGATCTTCCATCTGCTGGTCACTCCCCAGATGGCCACAATGGCCAACACTGAGTCAGAACAAAGCCAGAAGCCAGGCGCTTCATCCAAGTCTCCCAAAAGGGTGCAGGAGGCCCAAGTACTTGGGCCATCTTTCCATGTTTTCCCAGGCCATTAGAAGAGAGCTGGATCAGAATTGTAGCAGCCAGGACATCAACTGGCGCCCATATGGGATGCCAGTATCATAGGCAGCAGCTTTACCTCCTATATCACAATGCCAGCCCAATGCACATTCCTTCTATACTTGATTTGTTGGAAGTTATTATGATAAAAGAGTGCTGAACTGTTGTGAAATAAATTTTAGGTATCTATGTAGATTTTCATATATTTTTGTCCTTCATTCTGTTAATGTGGTATATTACATTTATTGATCTGTATCTATTGAACCTCCCCTGGAGAGAATTTAATCTATGGCTGTATTCCCAGAACTGAGGTAAGCAGTCATCTATTTTTGGCTTATATCCACATAGTAAGGTGACCTTTCAATGAACAAAACTTAGCTTTTATCCTCCTGTGGAAACAGGAGAACTCCTATGCAGACATAGTTGCAAATTGAGGGAGAGAATCTTTTACCATAGGTTTTGAAGACACAGGGAAATACACCACTTGCTCACACTGCTTGTACATTCTAGTCCTTCTCATGCCCAATCCTTGATGTGCTACTTCCATTGTGTTATGGATTACTGATGGCCAGCCTGCCCTTATGACATGGTAGCCCTTATGACAAAGTCATGATGGGATTTAGAGCCACAGGGTCACTTAAAGCCCAGGGACAGGCAGTCCATTTCTACCTGCATCCAGTAGCATGCCAGGAGCTATTATGATAGGTAAGTATGATGGCCAGTGCCACAGCTCAATAGGCTAATCCTCCACCTGTGGCGCCGGCACACCAGGTTCTAGTCCCTGTCGGGGCGCCGGATTCTGTCCCGGTTGCCCCTCTTCCAGGCCAGCTCTCTGCTATGGCCCGGGAGTGCAGTGGAGGATGGTCCAAGTCCTTGGGCCCTGCACCCCATGGGAGACCAGGAGAAGCACCTGGCTCCTGGCTTTGGATCAGTGCGGTGCGCCAGCCGCAGCAGCCATTGGAGGGTGAACCAACAGCAAAGGAAGACCTTTCTCTCTGTCTCTCTCACTGTCTAACTCTGCCTGTCAAAAAAAAAAATTATAGAATTATATAGTGTATAATTATTTGCAGATGGCACCTCATAGGACTGTGTTGTGATTCTCCTTTTGAGATTTGCCATAAAACTCTGCATGGTGTCTTCCCACAGCATACATCTCTGTATAACCCACACAAGAGTACTCCTTGCACTGGAGCTGAACCTGCTGTAGAGCTCTTTGCTTCTCTAACTCCCTATCAAACCTATGGCCAACTTCCTGTCAAAGCCTTGCGTATCAGTCAGCAAATGTGTCAGAGCAGTGTTCCAAGTATCAAATATGCTGCCCCAGAGGCCTCCGAGGCATTGTACCCCCTTCTTCATGGTAGGAAGATGAAATGGTGATAGGTGAGATGAAATGGTTTGTCCTCCCTCAGAACCCTGGAATTCCTAAAATCTTTGCTAATGTGTTAGGTTCTTTCATCCTTAGACAGGTTTGCTCTCACTGTTGGGGATATGTGTCTCCTCAGGGTGACCAACATACTGTCTACTTCCTACACAGTGCATTGGAACTGATAAAGGACAAATGGGGGCCGGCGCCGTGTCTCAATAGGCTAATCCTCCACCTACCGGCGCCAGCACCCTGGGTTCTAGTCCCTGTCGGGGCGCCGGATTCTTTCCCGGTTGCCCCTCTTCCAGGCCAGCTCTCTGCTGTGGCCTGGGAAGGCAGTGGAGGATGGCCCAAGTGCTTGAGCCCTGCACCCTCTGGGAGACCAGGAGAAGCACCTGGCTCCTGCCTTCGGATTAGCGCGGTGTGCTCGCGGCAGCGCGCCAGCCGCGGCGGCCATTGGAGGGTGAACCAACAGCAATGGAAGACCTTTCTCTCTGTCTCTCTCTCTCACTATCCACTCTGTCAAAAAAAAAAAAAAAAAAAAAAAAAAAAAAAAAAAAAAAGGACAAATGGGATGCTCTGTAGAATTTATAGGTAGTTTGAGTCTTTGGCCTATATTGTGACAAAGGGTAGAAAAGCTAATATGAGGGGTCTTGAAAAAGTTAATGGAAAATTAGGAGTATGGAAAATTACACATGGCTCTCAAGCTGTTTTACAACAAAACAAACCTCTTTTAATTCCATTTTTCCATGAGCTTTTTGAAGTCCTTTTGTGTGATATAGATCTTGGTTAAGACCCTGAATGTAGGGATCTTGTAGGGCATAGTGGGTTAAGCCTCCGTCTGTGGTACCAGTGTCCCATTTGGACACCAGTTCAAGTCCCAGCTCCTCTTCTTCCAATCCAGCTCCCCACTAAAGTCTTGGGAAAGCAGTAGAATATGGCCCAAGTTCTTGGGCCCCTGCACCCACATAGGAGATCCAGAAGAAGCTCCTGGCTCCTGGCTTTGGATGGACCCAGCTCTGGTGGTTGTGGCTATTTGGGGAGTGAACCAACAGATAAAAGACCTCTCTGTCTGTCTCTCCTTATCTGTAACTCTGCCTCTCTAATAAATAAATAAATAAATCTTTTTTTAAAAATGGAAGAAGGTGGAGGGAAAGAGGAAGTGGAAGAGTGCTTTGCTCCAAAATAACATTCTGTTAACTCAGAATCTCAGATGGGGATCAGGAGTCTAAATTAAAAAAAAAAAAACACTCTGAATGTATGCTGTTGTCCTTCCAATGAATGTTGAATTGCTTCTGGTAAATTTCCCTCCAAGTACTGCTTCAGCCATTTTACAGTATATATCTATCAATGATCGTTACATTTTCATTCAGTTCTAAATGTGCTCTGATCTTTATTATAATTTCTTCTTGGTTCCATCTGGAAACGTTTCTTCTAATTTCTACATGTGTAGACTTACTTTGGATACTTTATTATTGATTTCTAATAATAGTGCTTTTATTCTGCATACCAATGTAAAAATTCAATACTTGCTTTTACATCTAATTTCTGGCCAGTTTTTACATATATTTCAAGTGTGCCTGGAAAGAACAGATATTCTTTAACTGTTCATCCAGAAGGTGTTGCAGCACAACAGATTAAGCAGCAGCTTGAGATGCCCACATCCTGTATTGGAATGCCTGGGTTTGATCCTGGCCACTTCTCTTCCAACCCAGCTTCCTGGTAGGCTGTTGATGATGCTTAAGTGCTTGTGCCCCAGCTACCCAAGTGGGAGGACCAGACAGAGTTTCAGAATCCTGTCTTTAGCGTGGCTCAGCCCTGGCTGTGCACCTGGAGAGAGAACCAGAAGATGGGAGATAACTTTCTCTCTCTATCCCTCTCTTGCTCACTCGCTCTGCCTTTGAAATAGATGAAAACAAATAAGCAATTTTTAAAAGAGTTCTATAGCATCTATATTGTTTTACTAATTTTATGCCCATCTAGTCAATTACTGAAAATGCTAAAATCTTTCACTGTATTTGTAGGTTTGTCAGGGACATTTTGCAAGCCTATTAACTTTGCACTTACTTCTTGTGAGAAGTAGTGTTAGGTATGTACATTTTAGAATTGATATACCCTCCTCATGAATTTTTACTACTTATGTAATACCCTCGTCATGAATTTTTACTACTTATGTAAGTGTGAGGGGGTACATTTCAGGATTTCTGTACTGAGCAATGAAAAATGTGACCACGAGGTGGCAGTAGCACACAAAAGTTCTATTTTGGTGTTTGATTGACAGGCTTGCTGTGAGAGGAAAGTTCTCCCAGCAAGAGGCCAACCAGGGGAGGGAGACATGGGCCCCACCTCCCGGTGGGAAGAGAAGGATTACAGCAGGGGTATCCGTGTCTCAGTGATGTCACTGAGCAGCATGGCATGGAGGAGAACCGAGATCAGAGAACTCCAAAGGGCAGCGGCGGCATGGAGCCTCCATGGCTCAGGGCTTGCTTTATCTGTAGCAAGCACATTACCGACATGGTTTCACAGGCTATGTAAAGCAGGCAGGCTCTAAATGGCCAAAACTTAGCTTATTCTGTCACTGTTTAAAGCAATTGGATATGTAAAAGCTGGAGTTTGGTCCTGGTGTGCTTTTGAACTAATGAGTCTCAGCCTATTATGAAGAAATAAGCTCAGGGGCCAATGTACAGAGGCTTTCTGGCTCGTTTACATAACACGCAGTGACTAGTGACTCCCTGTATTCTTTCTTGCTCAACATAGTTTATCATACTTCCTCATTTTTTAAAAAGGTTTGCTCATATTTACTGATATTATGGAATAGATTGGATTTCAGTAACTATAGTCTGCTTTTTAATTATTTATTATTCAAATTGTGCTCTTATATGAATTTTGTTGCATTTCTTGATCCCATTTAACCAAAACAGCTCTGAGTAAGGTCACCAATGACCCACATGTTATCAAATCCACGTTTTAGATTTTCCTTCATGTGTGCACACATGTACTTAACAAAATTTCCAACTGGCATGTCAGACATGGAAGTTAGTATTTTTCTTTGTTTTTGTTTGCTTAATCTTTGTAACTTACACTGCAATTTCCCCCTTATTTGTGATGTATTACTGATATCTGGCTTCATCTTTTTTGTCACATAAATGTTACCTTTTGCCACACAGGTTTTCCCTCTCTTCATCTCCTATTTTCTCTCCCTCTCTCTCATTCTATACGTGTGTGTGTGTATTTAATAATACTGTATCACATCACATCAAAACTGTTAGTGCAAATTGAGGACCCAAGTTTTTCCTCGAACATATCTGTCGCATATTAAACTTTCATGTATTGGTACTTTGTCCATATTTTCCTACCATTCTGCTTAATGAATGCAATTTGTTTTCCTTTCAGTATTTATTTTTTATTTATTTGAAAGGCACAGCAGCGGAGAGGGAGAGAAAGAAAAGTCTTCCATCTGCTGGTTCTCTCTTCTAATGGCCACAACAGCTGGAGTTGAACCAGGCAGAAGTCAGGAGCCAGGAACTCCATCCAGGACTCCTACGTGGGTGGCACGGGTCCAAGCATTTACGTCATTCTCCACTGCATTCCCAAGACCATTAGCAGGGAACTGGGTTGGAAGCAGAGTAGCCAAGACTCAAACCAGCACTCCAATATGGGATGCTGCCTTAGCTTGCTCACCACAATACCAGTCCTGAACACTATTGTTTTTCTTACATTAACTTGATTCCAGTAACTATAATATTTGTTGATACCTGCTGAGAAAAACTCCTCTCAAAAGTCTTTTTTCCCAATTTTCTATTATTCTATATGAATGTTAAGATAACTTAATCCAATTTTATTTATTTATTTTTATTTAAGAGAGACAGAGTTCCATACACTGGTTCCCTTCCCAAATGTCTCCAGTGGCCAGGACCGGGCCAGGCCAAAGCTGGAAGCCAGGAACTCAAACCAGGTCACACATTAGGTGGCAAGGAGTCATCACATGCAGCCTTTCGGGGTCTGCCCTGGCAGGATGTTGGAATCCGGAGCTGGGAGCCTGCATTCCAGCCCAGGTACTCCGATGTGGTATGTGGACGTCCAAAACCCACAGAATAACTGCTAGGCTAAACACCTGCACTAATCCAATTTTTAAATACCCATATGATTATAAAGTGAATGTTATTGGATTTATATATAATTTCAGCAGGTGTGTATTTTAATAGTATCTTTTTCATATGTTTAAATCTTGTTCAATTATCTTTGGTAATATAGTATTTTTTCCTTAAAGGTCTTGTATTTTTTAAAGATTTATTTATTTGAAAGGCCAAGTTACACAGAGAGAGGGACACATTGAGAGAGAATCTTCCTTCCGATAGTTCACTCCCCAAATGGCTGTAATGACTGGAACTGGGCCAGTCTGAAGCCAGAAGTCAGGAGCTTCTTTCTGAGTCTCCCACGTAGGTGCAGGGGCCCAAGCACTGAGGCCATCCTCTGCTGCCTTCCCAAGCACAACAGCAGGGAGCCAGCTCGGAGCCAAACAGCAAGGTCTCAAACAGGCACCCACATGAGATGCCAGGATCAGGTGGTGGTTTTACCCAGTACACCACAACGCCAGCCCCTCTATTTTTCTTGGTAGGTTTATTTTACTTTTATTATTTTTGCTCTGAAGTATTTTTCCCATTAGCATTTCAGGGCACTTAATCATAAATTTTGTATATTCCTCATTTCTAAATATATTACCAAAACTCCCTCTTCCCTTTTTCCTAATCTCTGTGGTTTCCTAGGCAAATAATATCAAAAAGTTTTCTATTTTCCTATATCTGTAATTATTTCACTTTAAACTCTACAGTCACAAATCCCCCAAGATAATTTTTAATATTAATTATAGGAGGGGCCGGTGCTGTAGCTTAATAGGTTAAGCATCTGCCTGCAGCACTAGCATATCATATGGGCACAAGTTCGAGTCCCGGCTGCTCCACTTCCAATCCAGCTCCCTGCTAATGGCCTGGGAAAGCAATTATGATGGCTCCAGTGCTTGGCACCCTGCACCCATCTGGGAGACCCAGAAGCTCCTGGTTCCTGGCTTCGGATGGGCCCAGCTCCAGCCGCTGTGGCTATTTAGGGAGTGAACCAGCAGATGGAAGACCTCTCTATCTCTCCCTCTCTCTCTGTAACTCTGCCTTTCCAATAAATAAATCTTTAAAATATTCATTACAGGAGCTGTTCCTAACAGGCTGCATCCCATATTGGAACCCCTTGGTAGTAGTTCTGGTTCTGCTTCCAATTCCTACTTCCTGCTAATGCAACACCTTGGAAGACAGCAGGTGATAGCTCAACTCGTTGGATCCCTGCCACCCATGTGGGAGACCTAGAATGACTACCCTGTTGCAGGCTTCAGGTCCTTTGCAGACATTTGGGAAGTAAGTCATCAGACAAATGCTGTCTTCTCTCTCCACCTCTCAAGTAAATAAAAATTAAAATGCTTACTTAAGGATCTTCATAAATATTGTTTAAACTTCTATTTTACTCAAGAACTTCCATTAGGAAGAATGTTCCTGATTGTTCACCAATCTTATTAATATAATCATATTTTTTCTCCTTTAATTCATTGTTAATATCTTGATATTGAAACACCCAGGAATTCCTGAAATACAACACTGTCAAAATGTATTGCTTGCTCTTTTTTTTTAAAAAAAGTACTAGGTTTTTACTTAGTATTTTCGTATGTAGAAGATTGATCTGCTCTTTTGGTCTTGTGTTTATTGAGTTTTCATAGTAATGCTATATTGACGATATGAAATGAATTGGGAAATTTTTCCTTTTAAAAATTGCAATAATCTACTTAATATTGGAATTATACTTCTTGCAATCCTAGAACTTTTTAAATTATGGATTTTTTAAAAAACTACTTTCCATTCTCATTTTTGTAATTGGTCTATTATTTTAAATTTCTGCTTGGGTCAGTTTTGGTCATCCATGTTTTTCCAGAAAAAATTTCCTCTGGGTTTCCCAATCTGCTACCTGATAGCTGCATGCAGCATTTTCGAGCAGCCATCTTTGTGCAGACTTCACTTCTGAGTATCACGCTACAGAGCTGAAGACTGACTACTTCCAAGCTTTCCGTTTCTTCACTTTGTTGAATGGGTGCAGTTGATTCATGTGTGATGGTGCAGAGAAAGTATGATGGTCATAATGGAAAGTTACAGGGAGCTTGAAATTGTAGTAAACTGCTTGTTGACATTTTTATTTTCTCACTAGTACAGGGTTTATCTCTATAATTAAGTGATTTACTACTCTTTCCCCCTTTTCTATATTATTTTGGAAAATTACAGCCTTATGAAAACTCAGGAACTTAACATTGTGGTGATGTATTTGACTAGTGTTCTAAGAGTCACAAATACACCCCTCACCATAACTGTTCAAAACAGAATATTTTAGTAAGCAAAGACTCAGGCACTTCAGCCAGGGGAAAGACAGTGATGTCATCTCTGGATGAAAGATATCTTTGTGAACAGATGTTCAATGTCTTTCAAGACTGCAACTGATACAACTTGCACAATACGATTACTAATAACTAGTACAAACTGTACTTGTTACACTGCATTAAAATGATGCTTGCCGCAACTTGACTACTAAACTGCATTTCTGAAGACTAGCTGACTTGCTGAACATGATACAGTAAGTTTATCATGACAAACAAAAGCGCAACCTCGGATGATGCATCAGTTATGAAAAAAATGAAAACAGCCTCCAAGCGTCTTCTACAATCCATCTGTGTGCCGCAAAGGGCCAGCATGGCCAGCAAGGCAGGGAGGCAGGCACAGAGCTGCTGCTCACGTTTTTAGTGATTCTTAATCCCCCCTAAGGTAGAAGAGGTCGCCTAACATGATTTATGTAGATTCCATTGAGTTTGCTTTATTTAGTTTTCTTCATATTTTCACGAATCATCTAGTGAATTACTCATTAAACTTTAAAAATGTTTCAGCTGAGGGGCTGACATTGTGGTACAGTGGGTTAAGCTGCTGCGTTCAAGTCTCAGCTGCTCCATTTCCAATACAGCTCCCTGCTATTGTGCCAGGGAAAACAGTGGATGACTGTCCAAGTGCTTGGGCCCCTGTACCCACATGGGAGACCCAGACAGAGTTCCAGCATCCTGGCTTCAGCCTGGCCCAGCCACCACCCCCTTTTGTGGCTATCTGGGGAGTGAACTAGCAGATGGAAGATCTGTCTCTCCTTCTCTGTAACTCTGCCTTTCAAATAAATATTTAAAAACAAAAGTTTCAGTTGAATGGAAAAATTTCTTGTGATAAAGCCTATAAATATCAAGACATGGGTCAAGATAGAGTCTGCATAAATTTTCCACCTGGATATACCATTTCAAACACTAAATTGTTAACTGTTAAGCAAAGTATATCCTGCCTTCTTAACTACCACTTACTACTTATCTTGATTCAAATTCATCCCTAAATCATTTGTACAATCGGGGATCACAGTGATGTCCTCAGGGCCTATTGTATGCAGGATCCTATATTAAAAAAATTGTCTCAAGTCTAATAGGCTTTTAATGTTTACTGTATTTTTTGGTCCTGTCTCCTGTTACCAGCTGTCTCATTTTGTTGTTCATTTGACTCTAGAAAGACCCTTTCCAAACCTGTGACTAATTCAGGAAGAAATCAGATAACTAATCTTATTAGAATTGGGTGTGAACAGTTAGTAGACTGAAGGTGGGGACCTGAAGCACTAACTGAATAAAGACAAGTATTAGTAACATCCTTCCTAATCATCTCCAGATTGGTGATGCTGCCACAGAAGAATTCTAGATGGGTGCAGTGGAATTACGAGGTTTCCGGTACCTGTCAAATAAAATACCTGACAGAATTTCTTAAGGCCGCTGTAAAACAGTGGATCTTTAGCTCTCTGTAGAGGAAGAGAGTCTGACAGCACATTGCTAATGGAAGACTAGGATCACAGTGAGGAAGTTAGAACCATGTAGATCAGCAACTGGCTTAATTAGCTTCCCATACACTTATTAGCAAATTAGGTTACAAAATACAAAAGCAATTTAATGACTCATCATCTGAGGCACTGAACTCAAAGCTGGTCTGTAATGTGCTTTTCATAATACAACTTGCTTAATTACCCAAATGAATGAATCATTAATACCTCAAGCCTGCTAACACTTTTGGATGCCCGATATTTATGTAATGGTGGTGCTCATTTGCTGACTAAGACATGAGTAGTTCCCTCGGCAAGCAGGAGAAGCAGCCCTCAAATCAGGCATGTGACAGTTTAACAGCAGGGTGGTTTCTTTCAAGTCCTAGAAACCTAAGACATGTATCTCAAGAGCTAAATTACTTCTTTTGTATTGATTCAGATGCATGTGGTTGTTTTTTAAGGCATACTTCACAAGTGATGGCAACTGATAATAATGCTCATATAAAGGAGTTATTAAAATAAAAGCTTGCTTCTGTCGCTCCCCCTCTTCATGGAGGAACAACACTAAACCCTGCCTAGGCTTCATATCCGAGTCACGGCACCATTATGTCGCTCCCCTTTTTCGTGGAGGAACGACACAGGACCCTGCGCTGTTCTTTTATCTGCTCGGCCCTTCCCGGGTTTGCTGCTGGTTCTTCCCGGGTTGGCTACCAACCCTTCCACCTCCATGGAAGGGCGGTTCCCCCTGCCACTTTCCCCACTTCCGCGGGGGAGCGGCACACCGCTCTCTCGGGGGCTGCACAGGTGTTCCTTCAGATAGATGTTCCCTCGTGCATGTTGTCTCTCTCCTCCTTTATAGTCCTCTTCCACCAATCCCAACTCTGCTACCCACACACCGAGCACGCTGCTCTCCTCCAATCAGGAGCAGGTCCTGCTGTTTATTGGTTGAACTGGAGGCAGCTGTGTAGAAGCTGTTTCCTCCTCTCCCAGCGCCATATTGTGGGAGAGCAGATGCATAGAATAAGTCTTAATTCCAGTAACAGTCTAGTCCGAGTTGCTCCCCACAGCTTCCAGCCCCAGGCTCCTGAAAAATTTTGCACAGGTGGGAAAATATTTGGCATAGTTCTTTAACATATTTCAACTGAAAAGCTGTGGGAGATAAAAACCTTATTCTGAGAGTATGGTCATCATACTTCCTATTAAAATTATGAGTGGATTCACTTTCAATTTTTTAAGTGCTGTAACCTAACAAAATTAAAAGTTCATAATCTTGCTTCACATTTTTAGTAAATTTACCTACTGCGAAATCTTAAGTATGGGAAACCACCAAAACAGGTGTAAAGACATATTGCTATGCATTGAATGATTTTACAAAAAGAAAAGCACTCATGACCACAGCCAGAATATCCAGACTTTTGATGAGGATTTTTCCTAAAGTTGTGTGACTAAGTGTGGAAAAACAAATTGGTTAACCTGACAGTGAAGCTCATTTAAGGATGCTAAAGAAAAAGCCTCAAAAAAAATTCCCAGGACCAGTGCCTATGGCGTAGTAGGTCAAGCCTCTGCCTGTGGCACTGGCATTCCATAAAGGCACCGGTTCGAGTTCCAGCTGCTCCACTTCCAATACAGCTAGCTCCCTACTAATGGCCTGGGAAAGCAGTAAAAGATGGCCCAAGTGCTGGGCACCTGCACCCACATGGAAGACCCGGAGGAGGCTCCTGGCTTCAGATGGGCCCAGCTCCAGCCATTGCAGCCATTTGGGCAGTGACCCAGTGGATGTCAGACCTGTCTCTACCTCTCCTCCTCTCTTGTCTGTAACTCTTCCTCTCAAATAAAAAAAAAAAAAAAAAAAAAAAAAAATCTTTAAAAAAAAATCCAAAGCCAAAGAAGTAGTCACAATATTCTGTGGTGAGAGGAAAAAACAGCAGATTTCAACATACACCTTATAAAACTTCTCAGAAACCACAAACACATTTCTAAGTCCACCTTTAAAATTCCAGCTACTGGTCATGAGAAAGCTAAGATCACACAATAGCACTTCCTTATATTACATGTAATAATCCAAGCACCATGCCTAGGTAGTGTCTGACACATAGAAATGCTCAGTAACTTTTAGCTTTATTACTGTAGGAGTGTTTAAGTATGTATGTCTGCCTTCTGCACCTTAATTATAAAAAAAAAAAGTTAACTCAATGGATTACACCTTTATTAGACAGACTTAAGAGTAACTATTAATGTGAGAACTGAAAGACTCTTACTAGTAGGCTAAAAAAAAAGTTCTAAACTTTTAAGAGATTCTCCAGTATATTTTGGAAATATTTTTATGTATTTCCTTAGATAATGTAATTGTTAGACAGAAATGTTCATATCAATACAAGTTTGAACAAAACTATTTTTCATTTCAATGAGAATTCAGATATGCTGTATTTTTGTCTAACTGACCTTCAAAATGTAGCAGTCCAGAAGTCTGTCAAGTGTTCCTGCCACCCCATCCCAGCTGTCACCAAGTCAAATGCCTCAAAACACACACACACAATCTCTCTCCCTCTCATTTTTTTTCTAACAGACACAAACAAGCCTTTTGCAAACAATTCTTTTATAATGTAAATAACTGTTCCTCACTGGAATTTTTATATCCAGTTTACTTTTCTGAAATTAGGATATTCATGTTAATTAGACAATAGTCTCTTTAAAGGAGTTTATCTTTATGAACACTCAAATAATTCTTGATGGTAACATGTTCCCTAATCCAAAAAGAATGGGTTGTGTAAGACCAAAAGGTGAAAAAAGATACACTTCAAATGATCAAAACCAAAGCAATATGAAAAATAATATATTTAACAGAAAACACGGAAAAATTTATTAAAGTACAGATTCTGCTGGAAATATTGTTATTCAAAGAAACAGCTTTGAACCCACTGCCCAAATTTAGATTTTCTTCAGGTAATTAAAATCAGAAATGTTGATTTTACTATTGAAAGATACATTAACTCTTGAAGTCAGAATGAGGTCTGACAATCTAACGTCTACATAAATGACTGAATATATAAAGTATCAAATATAAATACTAGTGTAGCAAGAAAATAAACTGGCAGAAACAATGATTCAACCAGTGGTAATAATTATGACCACCATTTCATATTTTCTACACACAAAGGATGAGAAAATATTGTAAGACTTTACAGCACACAACTGATTCCAATCCTAATTCCGTACATTATACTTCTTTCTTCTTCAGTATTAGTGGACCCACATTATCTCCTGTCAATTCATTGTGTTTATTATGTGAGCCATCACAGGCAGGAAACTAAAAAGAAAAAAACAATTACAAGTGTTATTTTAAAAATGTTTCATTAAGTAGAAATGTTTCTTTGCTCTCACAAAGAAAACATCATGTACTTATCAAAAAAAATGATCAGATACCTTTTCTAGGTAATGAATATAATCTATGTCTAAACAAGCCATATTTCCATACCCAGCAAATCTAACAATCCAAACAGTTAATTCATTATTTGGTTTAGATTTTAACACAAAACCTTTGGATGACTCCATCTGAATGACTATACTAGGTTTAAAAAAGAGTCAAAAAAAAAAACCTCCTAGACTCTATTATGCTCTACTTTTGCATACATCTCAACTTATTTACATGTAAAAAGAATGGAATGTAAACCCTAAATTTAAAAATTCACTCATATCCCATCCAGATATATGTAACAGCAATTAATATTTTGTTCTATTTTTCCCAAGCATTTACTGTACTCATTTTTCAAAATTAAGATCATATTATAGTATGCTTTTCTTATATGACATCAGGATCTCAGATCATTAAATATTCTTTAAGAATATGATATGTAATGGTTTCTAAGATCCCATCACTTGTATTACAATTGTTCCCATACTTTCAGATCTTTAGTTTTTAAAATCCTGCTATTACAAAGGATGCTGTGCTTAAAACCTCAACGTGTAATCAATGCAGTACAAGACAGATTCCATCAACTATCTACAGTAACTACTCTTCACTTTGAATTCCTTTCTCCTTAAAAAGCATCTATAATTATAACTACCATTTACTACCTCATACTATGTAAGGCACCTTACATAGATCAACTCACGAAATCCTCAAAAACATCTGCAATGTTGATACATGGCAGATTAAAAACAAAAACCTGAAGATCAGAGATTAAAAATTAAGCAATCTGCTCTAGCCCAAGCTGGCCACCTGCCCAGCTTGACCGAGTGACAGGCATCAGATTGGAGCATTAGTTATTGACCCACAGCTTCAGCCCTTTTCCATTCAACTTTATATCCTCTCAAAAAAATAAGTTTTTTAAAAATACATGTTACTTGCTCAAGCGCTAAGCATTGTGAAAGCATCAGTTTCCAGACTTCCTTGCAGCTTTATCACTTCTAAGGTAGGTAGTATCAATCACAAAATGTAAACTGTAACTTAGGAATAAGGACTTTTAATACCATAGGAGAATTATAAACAATATGAAAACAATCATCTCACAGAACCCCCACAACTGAGGAATTAACAAGCCAAACAAATATAACTGCACAAAATGTTAGTGTACGTATAAATGGACATCTTACCGTCTTAGAACGCCAACATCTACAGTAGGCTGCTTTAGTTAGGCACAGATCTTCGATGTTGATTTCATTTACCACTTTTGGATTTTCCTTTTGTATTTTAAGATTAATCAAGCTGTCCTTCTGTTGTTTTTTCTTCGGGAAAAATGGTCGAACTGCAAGGTAGCCAAGTAGTGCGAGTACACCAAGGAATGGCAGCAGCCGGAGCCATTCTGAAACTAAACATATACAGACTTGTTAGGGTCTGTAGCGCTGTTGTAAAAAAGCAAGTCCACATTCATCCATGAACTTATTTTGATCTCTTACTTCATGTACTAATTTCTTATTTACCTTATCTATGAAACTGTAATTAAGTAACACAATAAAGCAAGCTTCACCCACGGTCACCTTATTTTATTTATGGGTTAACCTGACACATAAGAAGGTGGAGACATAAATTTTTAGAAACAGGTCTTATTTAAAAATCCTATCTCACTGCTCCCATTAAGTATATTTGTGTTTGTATTTATTTTTTTTCCCAGGAATTACAATCACCATAAATATAAATGAAATTCAATGTGTGATGAATTTATTGGCTTAGAAAACATTTTCACTTTTTTAAAAGAATTACTTGCTTATATGAAAGTCAGAGTTAGAGAGAGAAAGGGAGAGACAGGGAGAGATCTTCTGGTTCACTTCCCAGCAACAGCTTAAGCTAGGCCAGACTGGAGCCAGGAGCTTCATCTGGTCTCCTACATGGGTGGCAGGGGCCCAAACACTTGGGCATACTCCGCCGCTTTATCAGCCGAACTAGCTGGGAGCTGGATGAGAAGTGGAACATCCACGACACAAACTAGTGACCATATTGGGATGCCGGCGTCATAAGCGGTGGCTTTACCCACTGCGCCATGAGATCAGACATCAGAACCTGCCTGATGTATATTGAGCTCAAATACTTTGAAGGGAAAATATTATCTACAAATTGCAAATATAAGAAATAATTTAAAGTGGCATGTATTTCACACAGCAACTTTTTATTCTTATTGTTTCAACATAAGAAAATAACATTTATTATACATTTGGAATAATTATAATCCTACCAGTAAGAGTTGGTAATATTTTGCTATATTTCTGTTTTTCCTTTTTTGCTGTTGTATGTTAATATAAGCTGTAAATGCTTTAAAAACAATGAGACTGGAAGTAGCTATTGTGGTAGAGGTTAAGTCATCTGCATCTGTATCACAGCTAGTCTGCTTCCAATCCAGCTTCCTGCTGATGCATCCTAGGTGGTAGCAGATGACAGCTACAGTGCTTGGGCCCCTGCCACCACGCAGTAGACCCAGATGGAGTTTCTGGCTCCTGGTTCATCCTGACTCAGCTCTGGCTGTTGAGGGCATTTGGGGACTAAAGCAGTAGATAGAATATACTTCTCTTTCTTTCTCCCTTTTCAAGTAAATGAAGAATTTTTTACAAATAAAATTTTTATGAGGCCATTAATGTACAGTCTATATCCTACTTTTCAAACTCAATAAATACACCAGATAATTCAATCATCTCCTCAAATCCTTAATATAGCTTGAAAACACAAATTTTAATGGCTGTAGCTACCTATCATATCCCTCAATCACAACATAAGATCTACACAAACAGGGACCTTACTTACCTGATCACCACTACAGCCCCTAAATAATGTAATTTGTTTAATTTCCTTTTCATTGAGGCATAATTTACAGTTCAATTTGTTGAGTAAGTTTGAGGAGTTGTGAAAGTATATACACCTGTAAACACCACCTAAAATGAAATATAAGTTATTTCCATCACCCCAGCAAGGTTCCTCTTCTACTTTTTCAGTCACCACCCTTTTTATTTTTATCTTCAATTAAATGAATAAGCATTTTCTGAATAAGCAAATCTGATCAGTCTCCTAATATTAAGTGTTTTCAATTTTATTACTACATAATTATTAAGGACCCACCATGTAGAGAGACGCTGTTACATGCAAGTGCACCTGCTGCTATCTTATTTGTCTCCATATACCCAATGTGTAGTACCTGGCACAGGGCAGGATTTCAATAAGCAGCTAGTTTCCAGTTTATCTGTGGTATAAATCCAGTTTTTCATATACTTGGGTTTATTTTAACCATAAAGCAGGAATTATAATCATTCATTCATTTGTTCAACAATATTTTCTCCGTACTCACCCCATTCCGGACATCACTATTAGACAGGCAGTTAGGTAAGGTCCCTGCTCTCTTAGGGGATACATTTTAGAAGAGCCAGACAATACACAAGCAAACAAAGATCATCGCACACCATCCTATGAAGGAAATAAACAGGATGGTACAGGAGAACAAACGACTAAGCTGATGCAGAGCACTAGGTTGGCTGTTAGGTAGGCTAGGTAAAGGGATCACAGAAGGTTTCTAAAAAAGGACCTTTAAGCTCAAATCAAAAGAATGAAGAGAAACTATGCACTCAAAAGATTTGAGAGTAAAAACTTCCAAGGTATACAAAAAATACATACAAAAAAATCGTCCAACATCATCGGACTTTTAGAGGAACAAATGACTGAAGTAGGAACTCTCAGTAAAAACTGTAGAGCACTATTATAAAGAAAGCTATTATTGCATTTCACCTTGAAGCTAGTGATGCACATGTTTCCTGCCTCACTGAACAAAAGAGTCAACTCCCATCTCTTTTAACAGAGACTTACATAAACCAAGACTTCCATAAATTTCAGCTAAATTGTTTGAATTCCATTAAACTGACATTTGAGGTAACTCCTTTAAGGTGTAGATTGACTTACCTTTGTTCATGGTTCACCATTGAAACGGTATAAGTTAAAATTCAGAAAGACTATTTAAAATCGTTAATAAAAACTTTCAGTGTCTTTAAAAACTGTAAAATCTCATTGACATAAGCCAAGTGATACTGGTACAGAAGATACAAAAAGCCCTATCACTTTTGACTAAATGCCTCTAAGCCAGAATCCTGCCCAGGTGGAATGGACAGCAGCACCAAAGGAGCTTCAGCTGGTCTCAGTCAGTCAGTCCCCTGCCACACCATGGGACTAGGGTCTGGTGTGGTAAGCCCTTCATCCTGGGAAACAAGGTGCAGCCGGAATGGGGGGGTGCCCTCTTGACCCCATCACACAATGCATGTTTGTGGGGAACTTGGCATTAAACTATTCATAGAAGACCTGCTTCTGGGTTTGTATTTCAACCATAGCAGAGCACCTCCCTGTTGCAGACTACTGAAAGTCAGCCCTCCATAGGGGTTTGAAAAAAAATTTAATTAAAAAAAAAAGAGAACACTCCCCATCACAAAGGAGCTTTCCATCTAGTATGGAATACAGACCCACAGAGGATTATAGTACAGTGTACTCTAGGCACTCATATATAAGCAATGCAGAGGAAGAAGTGATTAACTCTAGCTCAAATGAGCAAAAACTGAACAAATCTTGACACCTAAACAGGTCTCTGAAAGACTACAAGGGGCCAGCATTGTGGCGCAGCAGGTTACCCCACTGCTTGCAAAGCCAGCATGCCATGAGTGCCCATTTAAGTCCTGGCTGCTCTACTTCTGACCCAGATTCCTGGAAAGCAGAGGAAGATAGCCCAAGAGTTTGGGCCCCTGCCATCCTTGTGGGAGACCTGGACAGAGTTCCAGTACCCTGGCTTCAACCTGACGCAGCTCCGGCCATTGTGGCCATTTGGGGAGTGAACCAGCAGACCAAAGATCTCTCTCTCTCTAATATTTTCAAATACATAATCTATTTTTTTTTTTTTTTGACAGGCAGAGTGGACAGTGAGAGAGAGAGAGAGAGAAAGGTCTTCCTTTGCCCTTGGTTCACCCTCCAATGGCTGCTGCGGCCCGCGCGCTGCGGCCGGCACACCACGCTGATCCAAAGGCAGGAGCCAGGTGCTTCTGGTCTCCCATGGAGTGCAGGGCCCAATCACTTGGGCCATCCTCCACTGCACTCCTGGGCCATAGCAGAGAACTGGCCTGGAAGAGGGGCAACCGGGACAGAATCTGGCACCCCGACCGGGACTAGAACCTGGTGTGCCGGCACTGCTAGGTGGAGGATTAGCCTATTGAGCCGCGGCACCGGCCTAAATAAATAATCTTAAAAAAATAAAATAAAAAGTACTCACTCAGTGTGTTATTTGCTAATTTGAATGTAAAACAATTGAGTTTTCCTAATTTTTCCCTCAGTTAAAAATTTTCACTTCCAAAAGCCTTTCTTCCTCTATCAGTGAAGATTTCCATTTTCTAATTTAAAAGGGGGGAAAAATCACTTGTTTAAAAAAAAAAAACAGACCACATAATCCTGAGCAGGTTCCCAGTATCTATATTTAACTTCTATGTTCCACTATTCAGATGAGCAAGAAGACTAAAGAAAGTAGAATAAAGAACCAGCATCATCAAAGAAACAAAATCTAGACAGAAAGGAATATTTCAAAGCAACCTGAGTAGCAAAGAAATTTTAACATGTTTTCTGAAAGGTTAGAAACAATTCAAAGAAAGTATCTCCTAAAAACAACTGGATTTAAGAGAGCGCAGGTTCAACCTATATAGTGAAACTGGCTATGACAACCTATTCCTGATCAAGACGTGAACAGAGGCAGGCATGTAGCTTAGCAGTTGAGACACCATGTCTCATTATCAGACCTATGTTCACTACTAGCTCTTGATACCAGCTTCCTGCTAACACAGTGGCAGGCAGTGGTTTGGCTCTAGTAACTGGGTTCCTGCCACTCAGACCAGAAACTTGGATTGAATTCCTGGCTCCTGGCAGGCATCTGGGGAGTGAACCAGAGGATAAGAATTCTGTCTCTCTCAAATAAGAAAATGAATCATTAAAAAAATTATAAAAATCTATTATAATTTTAAAAAAAAATACTCATGGGTATCAATCAGGCACTATATTATACAGAATTTGGACAGTTTTTTTTTTTTTTTTCCTTTTCAAATCTGCTAAAGCTTACATACAGGAGTGGGTATCTTGCACTGTGGTTGTCACTTGGGACACTCACATTCTCTATCAGAATGCCCCGTTCAAGTCCCAGTCCTCCACTTCTGATTCAGCTTCCTGCTAATGCTCACCCCTGGAGTCAGCACGTAGTTGGGTCACTGCCAGACACATGGAAATCTGGGTTTAGTTCCAGTCTCCTAGCTTTGGCTAGGCCCATCCCTGGCTGTTGCAGGCATTTGGAAGTAAAGCAATAGATGGAAGTTTTTTCTGTCTCTCCACTTTTTGAGTAAGATGAAAATAAATTTTAAAGATTACTTATAGTAATACCATAAAAATAATTTTGACAAATTGGCTGCTGTTAATTTTATATCCTATTTTCTTATGTACCATTTACAGCTAAGACGCAGAAATGTTTTCTATTTTTTAACTGTTGAAAAGATGAAAGTAGAATATTTTAAATGGATGACTTTACTATTATCACTCAAAACTCAGCAGAAACTGAATTCAGGACTGAAAGGCCAATAAAATAAAATTAATGACCAACTAAAAAAATCTCTTTTCCATTCATCATTATGAAACAGTCTGGGTATCTGTAACATTGGCTGACACGCAGTAGGTGCTCAATAAATACTTCAATAATTTATAAATTGTGAAATAGCCATATGGAAGAAAACATTTAAATAAAGATACTTTTACTACAAAGGCTAGTCAATACTTAAGTACACTGGCTTTTTTTTTAAAGGATTTTTTTTAACATATATTATTTGAGAGGTAGAGTTACAGACAGAGAGAGGGAGAGACAGAGAAGAGAGGTCCTCCATCCACTGGTTTACTCCCCTAATGGCCACAATGGCCTGAGCTGAGACAATCTGAAGCCAGGAGCCAGGGGCTTCTGCTGGCTCTCCCACACAGGTGCAGGGGAGCAAGTGCTTGGGCCATCTTCTACTTCTTTCCCAGGCCATAGCAGAGAGCTGGATCAGAAGAGCTACAGCCAGGACTAGAACCGGCACCTATATGGGATGCTGGCACCACAGGCAGAGGATTATCCTACTGCACCATAGCACTGGCCCCACTGTATAAGCTTTTAAAATAGAACAGCAACAACAAAAGTCTTCCAATTCAAAAGTCAAAAAACAATTTCCAGAAATACAGTCTAGTTATGAAATTTTGCCAGTTTGAATTAGTATGCTTCTTAGAAACATAAAAGCTGTTTTTTTTTTTTTTTTTTTAAGATTTATTTATTTAAAGGCAGAGTTACAGGAGAGAGAGAGGAAGGGACACACAAGAGATCTTCCATCCACTGGTTCACTCCCCAGATGGCTTCAACAGCCAGAGCTAGGCTGGTCTAAAGCCAGGAGCCAGGAGCTTCTTCCCTGTTTTCATGTGGGTAACGGGCCTAAGGACCTGGGCCATCCTCTGCTGCTTTGTCAGGTGTATTAGCAGGGAGCAGACCGGAAGTGAAGCAGCCAGGACTCGCCAGCATCCATATGGAATGCCACCGTCTCAGGTGGTGGCTTTACCCTCTGTGCTGCAGTGCCGGCCACAAGGCTTTACTCCTAAACATAATCAGTGTCTGAGGCTTTAGTATCTTTTCCAGAATAACACAAACATGTCAAAACTGACAGTTTAAGTTTGTTAGTGCTATCTGTCCTGAAACAGCCAATTCTGAAACAAGAATTTGTAAGTGGAACAGAGTTGGAAAACATACATCTACAAGAAAACTTGTACAAGAAGTCCAAAGCACTTTATATGAATAGCCCCCAAACTGGAAGTAACCCAGTGTCTTCCAACAGAATAGATAAACCAGTTACGGTATTTTCAAGGAGTAGAATACTGGTCTGTAGTAACAAGGAATGAATTACCGATCTACTAGATGAACCTCAAAAACCTTTATGCTATCAAAATCATTAGAGAGGATGAATAGACTAGAAAGGAGCAGGAGAATCCTTTGATTTTCAGTAGAGACTACAAGGGTGTATTTGCTTGTCATTACTCAGCTAAACACTAAGGCTCTGATTATTGTATGTAAATCATACTTTAATTTTAAAAAAATGGAACAAAGTGAATTTTTTTGGAAAGCATTAGATTCTTTACAGAATTGGACTTATTAACATATATACATATAAAAGGTTATTTCTGAAAGGCTGAATAATTTTATTTTAAAAAAATCTGATTTGGGGCTAGCATTGTGGCACAGCAAGTAAAGCCGCCATCTGCGATGCCACCACCCAACATGGGCGCTGGTTCTAGCCTACCAGATGCCCTGCTTCCAATCCAGCTCCCTGCTCTTGGCCTGGGAAAGCAGCAGAAGATGGCCCAAATGCTTGGGCTCCTGCACCCATGTGGGAGATCCTGAAGAAGCTCCTGGATCCTGACTTCTGGCTTCTACCTGGCCCAGCCCTAGCTGTTGTGCCATGTGGGGAGTGAACCAGTGGATAGAAGATCCTTCTCTTCTCTTCTCTTGCTTTGTAACTATGATTTTCAAATAAATAAATCTTAAAAAAAAAAAAAAAGGAACTGGGCTGTTATGGTAAAGCCACCACCTGCCTCACTAACATCCCATGTAAACCATTTAAGGAGTGAACTAGCACATGGAAGATCTCTCTGTCTTACCTTCTATCTCTGGAAACTCTTTCAAATAAATACATCCTTTAAAAAAAAAAAAACTAGTGGGCTGAGCCTCCGCCTACAGTGCTGGCATCCCATATGGGTATAAGTTCTAGTCCCGGCTGCTCCTCTTCTCACCCAGTTCTCTGCTTAATGGCCTGGGAAAGCAGTAGAAGATGGCCCAAGTGCTTGGGCCCCTGCACCCATGTGGGAGACCTGGAGGAACAAAATAAATAAATGAAATAAAAAAAGCTTATATGATAACAGGTAGAGACTTTTCAAAAGTCAAAGTATTAGAATACACTTACACTTCCAAAGGCGGAGAAATTTATCTTAAAAAGTTCACTCTCGAAAACATAGTATATGGTAATTAAGGACCTGAATGTGTTTGTGAGAATGCAGAGCAGAGGGCTGGTGCTGTGCCTTAGTGGATAAAGCTGCCGCCTGCAGTGCTGGTATCCCATCTGGGCGCCAGTTCAAGTCCTGACTGCTCCACTTCCTATCCGGCTCTCTGCTATGGCTCTCTGTTAATCAGTAAAAGATGGCCCAAGTCCTTGGGCCCCTGCAACCATGTGGGAGACCCGGGGGAGGCTCCTGGCTCCTGGCTTCAGATCAGCACAGCTCTGGCCACTGCAGCTAATTGGGGAGTGAACCAGCAGAAAGACATCTCTCTCTCTCTCTCTCTCTCTCACTCTCTGCCTCTCCTTCTCTATGTAACTCTTTCAAATAAATAAATAAATCTTAAAAAAATAAAAAAAGTGCAGAGTCACCATGAGAGTTCACAGCTTAAAAAAAAAAAAAAAACTAGCTCTGAAAAGGGAAGGAAATAATAGACAATACTGGGAACTATAACCTTCTTTTGCTCTAATTTCCATAGAAGAAAACAGAAATACTTTTCAGCCTCTTAAACTTTTTCATGCATTGGTAAAATGTCTTAACTGGCTTTTAATTTCAAAAGTCTACCTATGGATTCCACGAGTAGCTCATTCAAGAAAGTCCAATGTCACTAGGTATACTTCAGAATGTATCTATTCTGAAGAGGAAACTCAAAAAGGGTGCCTTAAGTTCTTCCACAGTACTCCAGAGACCCTGCAGCTGTTGTCCAATCTGCAACAGAGTATCTCATACAGCAGTTACTACAGTACATTCTTGTTTCCTGAACAGATACAGAGAACTAAGCTGCAGACACAATATAATGAGACTTGTTAAATATAGTTGTCATTTCTGAGAATATTAAATATTTAACATCTTTAAAGTGGAAGTTACTATATATTTTAAAGCGAGAAAGTAAAGTGTTTTGGATCAGTTTTCTTAATGCCTTTAACAGGGATTAAATATTCGTTGACAGTGAAGATCTTAAAGACACCTTTCTAAAAATCTCCCAGCTACTAAGTCTAGTATCACACGTTCTGATCTGCTTCAGTTTCCCAACAGCTAGGCACAGGAGTTCTATGTTTGCCTCTTTGCTCCCCATCCTACTCAATGAGAATGGTTTCCAAATGTATCCCACACAATACAATACAAACTGCAACGCTCCCAACCCAAGGAAGTCTCCAAATACAGACTGCCTTCTGCAGATTTACATCCTTTGGCTACGAATACCCAATTGTAACATTTTTGTATATCGGAGGCACCCTACCTACAGAACGTTAAGTATGTTAACTATTAAGCTTCCTTTCCTAATTCTGGGCCCGTCATACCAGCCTTCGAATACTTTCCGGGTAAGGCATCTCTCCTCCAACTCGTCACCTCAGCTGCCCCCAGGACTGGACCTCGGACGCCCCCACGGCAGGTCGGCTCTACCCTGTGGACCCGGAGGCTACCTTCTAACTTCTCTAAGCAGAACAGACACATGTGTGTGTGCCCCCTGCACCCAAAGCTCTGAGGGGGACACCCAGCCCAGGGCTGACGCTGCCTGTCACAGAACAAGACGGCTCGGACAATGATAACCTAATCTTACAACAAACAAGGACGCTGAGGACAGCGATAAGGAGACGAAACAGACTGGCCGGCGACCAGCTCAGCAACTTCTCGGCAAAAACCGACCTCGCTCCTCCCAACGACGCTGGACACAGCCCGAGGACACGAAGCCGCTGGCCGCGCCATCCACCGCCGCCGCAGCGTCCCTCCGCGCACCGGGTCACGGGGCGACGGGCCACTCGCCAGGCTCCGCTCCGCCCCGCAGAGCCAGGATTTTCATAACCATCCCTCCCCACCCCCTCGTGGAGAGGGTGCAAGGATGGGGCCTGGCTGCTGGGAGGGTTACCTGTGAGCCGCGCGAACCCGGTAATGCTTTCCGGGACCGGGAGCCGCTTCAGGTACGCGGGGAGCTGCACCTTCACGATGCGGGCCACGCTCTCCAGCACCATCCTGGCGTGCGGCTTCCGCTCCTGTCCAGAGCCCCACGCCGAGCTGCTGCGCCTGCGCAGGGAGCGGAAGCGGCCGGCGGGCGCTCGCGGCCTCGGTCGCCCCGACGGGCGGGGCTGCGGGCCGAGAAGTGAGTCTCCGGGCGCCGATTGGCCACGGCGAGTCACGTGCGCGCGCGGCGGGCTGCGGCGCCGCGGGAACTGCTAGGTGAGCGGGGAGGCCTTCCTGGGAGCCTGGAGTTTGAAGGCCGGCGCTGTGGGCGTGTTCCGCCTGGGAGGCCCTGGAGGCCAGCGGGAAGGATTTCTGGTGCTGATAAGGCCTGTGGGTGCTTTCTAACGGCGAGTGTCTTTCAAAAGTGAGTTTCTCTCGCCGGCGCTGTTTCGCCCCTGGGGTCTCTGCCCCTTTCTTCAGCCTCACCCAGGCTCCCGCGGCCCCTGATTCTGCTCCCTCACCCCAAGGGCAGGGTATTTTTCTAGAAGGAAAGAAGTTAAACCAGGAACTGCCCCTTGGCAAACTTGCGGCAGCCCTGCTCCAAGGTTTTTGGCACGCAGGCAAGACCCCTAGTAGGCCTGCCTTAGGTATTTTCCGTTCTTTTTGCAGATCATGTCTTCTGCATTAACTAAAACTCTTCGAGGTAATAGAAAAACACAAAGCCTTAGGGTTTTCTCTGTGCAGCAGGCCTTCAGCTAAAATGTAAAGCCTTTTTTACTTACTTTTATTAAGTATAAAGAAGATTTGGAGGGTGAAAGGAGACATCCTCAGTCTCTTGAATCATTCCTTGCCACTATATTGTGTCATATGTGGGCTGAAGTTAGGATCTCTGAAAGACGCCGTGGCCGCTTGCATGGGGCGTATACCGTTAGTTGCAGTTTGCTTAACCAACCACACATACCAAGGAACTGAGAGTCGGTATTATTTTTTTACTTTTTCTTTGGCATTTTTATTTTAAGATGGAAAAGGAAGAATAAAAATTTTAAGGCAATCTTTCTCTGTACTAAATTTTTTATTGTCTTGTACCAAAAACAAAAAGTTCAGAGGGGTAACAGAAATTAGATAAAACTATCTTCTGTCGGTTTAACCTGTTCAGAATTGTCCAAGTAAAATCACAGTGGAAATTCTATGAGTATATTTGAATGTAAATTCATAGCTGTGACCTAGAGTAATATAGAAGGTGTACAGAGTTAAAAGGTTGGCATTTATGTTAGAGTTTTTCTTTTGGGAGTTTGTTTTTGGCGTCGGGGAAGAAGGAACTGGAGCATCTTTATCTAGAAAATAATGCAACTCAGCCAGCAACCTTGTTATCTGAACTGTTGGCTGTCTAAATATCTGCTCATCACATATAGAAATACCACTGGGGAGCTGTTTGAGGTAGCGGTAGGTTGTAAGTGGGGAAGAAAAGTTAAGAAAAGGCTATTAAATATATGTTTCTTAGACACTTTGTCATCCTGATGAGGCAAAACATGCTGTGTTGAATGATATTCTTAAGGCTTTCAGACAGCTTTTTCTTAAAGAATTAAACTAATACCTCAATTTAGAAGTATAACAGAAAAATCTCACGTGCCAAATGTACAATTATTGTACATTTATCAGGGATATTTTCTTAGATTCCCTTTAAAATTTAAATCCTGTTTTTACATATATTTTTAATTTGGATTTCATTTTCGCAACCGTGCCTTCTTGGCAGTACATAAAACAGAGAGAGGGTCTGAAGATAACGTTCTAAAAAAGGAATGACAGGCTTACTTACCACCTTGTGACATAGTATTCAAATTCAGGTCTCACTGGCGTTTCTTACATTTAAACTCTCCTTAAAAGACATAATTTGTTTTTTATAGTGGTTGAACCAGTGCTTTGATACTAATCACATAGACTATTGAATACCTAATTAAGATTGTTATGAGTACAAAGGGAATTGAGAAAATGAATTAAAAGTAAATGTGAAGGCAAAAACCAGGCCAGCGCCGTGGCTTACTAGGCTAATCCTCTGCCTTGCGGTGCTGGCACACCAGGTTCTAGTCCCGGTCGGGGCGCCAGATTCTGTCCCAGCTGCCCCTCTTCCAGGCCAGCTCTCTGCTGTGGCCCATGAGTGAAGTGGAGGATGACCCAGGTCCTTGGTCCCTGCCTGGCTCCTGGCTTCGTATCAACACAGTGCACCAGCCGCGATGCGCCACTTGGGGGTGAACCAACGGAAAAAGGAAGACCTTTCTCTCTGTCTCTCTCTCTCACTGTCTAACTCTGCCTGTCTAAAAAATAAAAAAATTAAAAAAAAAATTTTTTAAAAAAGCATAAGCCAAAAGATTTTGAAATCCATGAATAGTTTTTTTAAAATACACATTTTTCATGAACTTTTGGAAGACCCCCTCACCCTCCCATGCATGGATTTCAAATTGTTTTTGCACTAAAATGAAGTTATCTTTTAATTCCATTTCCCATGAACTTTTGGAAGTACCCTCAAGTAAAAAGTTTAAGGGAACCCCATGCAGATTTCTGGAGCTCCTTCTCTGTTAGCTGTATGGAATTTTATCTCCCTTCTCCCCATTACTGTGTCCTATTAAGTCAAAGAAAAGTTTATACAAGTTTTTTAGACAAAAAAAAAATTAGATTTCATCATGCACACAAAGGTGAATGTACAGGACTTCTCAACAGGAACTCTAGAAACTAAGCACATGGGAATAATGCTTCAAAGTTTCACAGAAAAATTAGAATTTTGTACCAAGCCAAATGATCAACCAGTTGTGAAACTAGAATAAAATAATTTTTAAACTCGAAAGGGCTCAAGAAAATACATATTCCATGCATTTTTTTCCCAGAAGCTAATGGAGAGTATGTTCCTCCTAAATGAATAAACCAACAAATGGGACATGTGATCAAGGAAACGAAAGAGAAAAAGAGTCACTGATCCATGATTGGGTGAGTAGATGAAATTAAGAGAATATAATATGTTTAAACAAATTGAGAGACTTACCTTGAGCTGGGTTTGAGATTAAATTGATAATTATTACATAGAAGCACAGTGAAAATAATATCTGTTTGTTTTTCCAAAGTTATTTTTTATTTAATTGAAAGAGTTCCCCTCTGCCACCCTATTTTCCAAATGTCCACAACAGCCCCCAGTTTCAGCTAGGACTGAAACTGAGACTCAGGAACTCAAAACAAGCTATCATATGGATTCAGGAACCTAGTCACTTCAGCTTCACTGGGTCTGTATTATGAGGAAGCTAAACTGAGGAGCAAGAGCGGAAACTGATTCCAAGCAACTCCACTATGGATGTGGGCATTCCAACAGCTAGGTCAAACACCACCCTGCTCAAATATTTTTTAAGGGACCAAGAAACTCATTTTAAAATGAGTATTTTGACTTTGGTGTTCAGCATTCTTACATTGTACTTCCTCTTTATTGGAAGGAACTTCATTTGAACTGCTTTGCATTGCCCACAGCTTTAAGAGGAAGTACAGAAAACTGGAAATAAAAGTTAAATTACAAAAACAAAACTGGAGTTTTGCTATTTGTTAATTATTGTAAGTCAGTAATTAAACTATTTTTCAGTTATCTTCCCTAGAACTTTATATTACCAAAAAAAAAGCAGTCTATAGAATTCCCTCTGTAAAATTCTTAGCCCCCTAATGAAATAGAATGAGTTGCTTTTTTTTTTTCTTAAGATGTTATTTATAAAGGCAGTTTAGAGATCTTCCTTCCATCTGCTGGTTTACTCCCCAAATGGTTGCAGTGGCCAGAGCTGGGCCAGGCAGAAGCCAGGCACCAGGAACTCCATCCTGCTCTCCCATGTGGGTGATAAAGGCCCAAGTATTTAGACCATGTTCCACTGCTCTGCCAGGCACATTAGCAGGAAGCCGGATCAGCAGCAGAACAGTCAGGACCTGAACCCATGCTCACAGCTTCACAGGCAGTAGCTTAACCGACCACACCATAACAGCTACCCCTAGAATGAGCTTTGAAAGAACCTTTATACTCTATAATTCCATGAGTGTATATTGATTGATCACTGTTGGAATCATTGACTAGAAAAAAGATTATGATTAAAAGCAAATATAGGGCTCAGTGTTGCAGTATTGGTGGGTGAAGCTGCTGCTTATAACACCAGCATCCCATTTGGGCACTGGTTCAAACCCAGCTGCTCCTCTTCTGATCCTGCTCCCTGCTAAGGTGCCTGAGAAAACAGTGGAAGATGGACCAGGTGCTTGGGCCCTTGCCATCCATGCTGGAGACCCAGAAGAAGCTCCTGGCTTTGGCCTGGCCAAGCCCTGGCCATTACAGCCATTTGGGGAGTGAACCAGCAGATGATCACTCTCCCTCTCTCTAACTCTGCTTTTCAAATAAATAAAACATTTTTAAAAAGTAAATATAAAGACATGTATATGCATAATTAAAGGCTTAATTCCATAGATTTTGGAAGTTTTTCTTTTTTTAGAAGCCATATTTTTTCCCTTAGAAATTCTGTGCTCACTGTGATCTGCATATATAATCATTAAGTAGTAAAATAATAAAGTAATAGGGCACATTCTCATTTACCTCAGAAGTCTGGAATTAGTCTTCTCTAAGCATTGATAAACTAAACATTAAAGAAAACAAGAATCTGACTAATGCTTTGTTATGCTACTTGTGTGTTTAGAATAAATTAATAAATAAAGTAAGATGTGTTCACCTTTGAGTTAGTAAACTCAGAGCAGCATTTTCACCCTAACTGACATCAGGATGGTGGAATATGAAGTCCCAGCCCTCAAAGGGTTTCAGAAATACTGATGATAACAACCACTCACAGACAAGATGATTATCTTTAACGGAGCTTGGGACTCCAACTCAAAGGTTTCAGCACGTAGGTAGAGCAAAAACTCCAATAATGGATGCATTGAAGAGGGTAAGAACAGTTTACTTGACTCACATTGTCCTCCCCAAGGCACCACAGCTCAGATCCAAAAGAGGCCTCCATGGCCTAGGAATTCTTGCAGGGGGAAAGAGTGAAGGGAATGGCTAGTTTCCTTAAGTTTGTTTGATGCTGCCCAAGGAGACCACTGCTGATTTACTGCATGCAAAACATTCAGGGAGGGGCCAGCGCTGTGGCTTAGAGGTTAAAGCCACTGCCTGTAGTGCCAGCATCCCTTATGGGTAGCACTTTGAGCCCCAGCTGCTCTACATCCAATCAAGCTCTCTGCTATGGCCAGGGAAAGCAGTGGACATGGCCCAAGTCCTTGGGCTCCCTGCATGGAGACCTGGAAGAAGCTCCTGGCTCCTGGCCTCAGATCGGCCCATCTCTAGCCATTGTGGCCATTTGGGGAGTGAACCAGTGGATGGAAGACTTTTCCTCTCTCTACCTCTCCCTTTCTGTAACTCTGCCTTTCAAACAAATAAATCTTAAAAAAAAAAAAAAAACTAAACATTCAGGGAATCTCATAACTGAATAGTCTGGGAATAGTTAGATGCTGGATAAAAGGCTGAGGCACACCAGCAGCTAGTACTTAATTCCCAACAGATGGCCATGGATCCTGGTAACTGGCTTGTGGGACTCCACCACGAGGCCTGTGAATGAACTCCACAGCATGCCTCGTTCTATAGATTCTCTTAACTGGGAAGCATCACCCAACTTGCCCCTTGTAGCCAGTGCCCCACCATCCTCCATGGAGGCCTGCATACAGCACACAGATTTCTGCAACTGGCTGCACTGCTGCACTGGAAGAAGGCACACAACCTTGAACACTTCAGCATACTGTCCCAGAAAAAATAGATGGAGGATCTCAGCACCCAAGCTCGACTGGCTCTCTGCCTATCTCCACTCCACAAGACAGCCAGAGCAATGGAGTAAGTAAAAGGTCTGGGAGACCCTCCAGAATCTCTACTCAGGTTGACTAGTGATGAAAACCGTGCCCTCCTAAAGCTAGTCTCCAAAGCCAGAGTCCAGGAAAGGGCCAGTCTTGCTCTTTTGTAACAACTCTCTTTGATGGGAACCAACCAGAATCCCATGAGAACCACATTAATCTCTTCCAAGAGTGATGCCCTCAGTGACTCAATCACCTCCCACTAGGCTTCACCTCTTAAATGTTCCACAGGCATCCAACACGTGAACCCTGGGGGACAACATCCATATTGTATCACCATAATAGCATAGGATGGAGTGAAGGTGGGAAGAATGTATCACTATGGTAATAGTAGTAATTATGAAAATTGTGGATATGCCTGACCTCCTCCTAGACAGAATGGCCACAAGAAAAACAAAAAGAAAAACTATGCATATGGAGGGGCCAGAGCTGTGTCACAGCAGGTAAAGCCGCTCCCTGCAGTGCCGGCATCCCATATGGGCGCTGGTTTGAGTCCTGGCTGCTCCACTTCCGATACTGCTCTCTACTATGGCCTGGGAATGCAGTAGAAGATGACCCAAGTCCTTGGGCCCCTGCACTCACATGGAAGAGCTGGAGGAGACTCCTGCCTCTGGCCTCAGATCGGTGCAGCTCCAGCCATTGCAGTCAATTGGGGAGTGAACCAGCAGATAGAAGACATCTCTCTCTCTCTCTCTACCTCTCTTTCTTGAACTCTCTATGTAACTCTTTCAAATAAATAAATCTTAAAAAAAATGCATATGGAGCATCAACTCCTCTGCTGCAGTTTTGAAGGAGTTTCTTATATTCTGAAACTGCTGCAGATTTATCGTACCAATTAAATGCCTGATTTTTCCAGTTAATCATTCTAAGGTGAAAGCATAGACAGGATAGGAACATTTGGGTGACAAGAATTAGAACTTTGAACCTCCATATTCCCCTCAACCTCCCTTGTTCTCAGAGGATCAGCCTCTACATGGAGGGCCTTGGTGACCACTTTCCTCCTCAAAAGCTAATACATGCTGTCCTCAACTTCCCGTCTCCCAATGCCTCCAGTTAAATTCCCAAACAACTTGGTTAAGAAAGTATGAAGCCTGCTCTGGAAGGAGACAGCATACACAAGAATTAAAAGACTTTGCCAGGGCTGGCACTGTGACATCGTGGGTAAAGCTGCCACTTGCAGTGCTGGCATCTCACATGGGTGCCAGTTCCAGTCCTGGCTGCTCCACTTCCAACCCAGCTCTCTGCTATGGCCTGGGAAAAGCAGTAGAAGATGGCCCAAGTGCTTGGGCCCTTGCACCCATGTGGGAGACCCGGAAGAAGCTCCTAGCTCCTGGCTTTGGAACAGCTCAGCTCCGGCCATTGTGGCCATTTGGGTAGTGATCCAATAGATAGAAGACCTCTTTGTCCTTCTCTCTTTCTGTAATTCTGTCTCTCAAATAAATAAACCTTTTAAAAAGAGAAAGAGACCTTGCCAATTTATTTATTTTTGTTTTTTTTTTCTTGGTTTTTTTTTTTGTTTTTTCTTTGTTTTTTATTGTTCTTTTTTTCTTTTCTTTTTGTTTTTATTATTTTTTTTGTTCTTTCGTTGCTTTTTTTTTTTCTTAGACCTTGCCAATTTAATCAGCAGGAACCTGGCAGGTATCTATGGAAGTGAGTTCTAAGAGTGTTATTACCAAGGAAGAATAAATACAAAATAAAATCAAGGCAGATTTATTGGCATAAATATACTCACCCAAGAATCAAGATGTATTATGTTGGCATTAATAGTTTGCTAGGATGAGGCTTGGTCTCGGTAATAGTGTACAAGTGAAATGGTCCAAATGCCAGATATTTCCTGAAATACAAAGACTCTTAGCCATCCTCAATTTTCAAGTCACTTAGGAATGCAATGATGACGGGAGCATCAGCATTCCCAAAGAACCCTGAAATAGCAATCTTTGTTTGCCAGACATGATGATGAATACTGTGGTAAAATTGGGGTTCCTGATCTCAGTGGCAGGGATAGAATCCCAAAGTGGTAGAGACATACAACTATTAGAGATAAAGTGGGCAGGGTTACCACAATCAATCAAAGGATAGAATGTTAATCATACTGTTTTGACCCCATGAAAAAAGATGCTAATGGTGAAGTGATCAAGAGTTCTTGAAACAAAAAAAGAAGACCTAAATGAAAGATCTCTGCGAGTGAGATCCCAGTGGAAAGAACGGGGCCATCAAAGAAGGAGGTACCTTTCTCTGAAGGGAGGAGAGAACTTCCACTTTAACTATGACCCTGTTGGAATAAGATCGAAGTCGGCGAACTCAAAAGGCTTCCATAGCCTTGGCAACTCATGACTAGAGCCTAGGGAGATTACTGACGCCATAAACAAGAGTGTCAAATTGTTAAGTCAACAACAGGAGTCACTGTGTACTTACTCCATGTGGGATCTGTCCTTAATGTGTTGTACAATGTGAAGTAATGCTATAACTAGTACTGAAACAGTATTTTACACTTTGTGTTTCTGTGTGGGTGCAAACTGATGAAATCTTTACTTAATATATACTAAATAGATCTTCTGTATATAAAGATAATTGAAAATGAATCTTGATGTGAATGGAATGGGAGAGGGAGCGGGAGATGGGAGGGGTGCAGGTGGGAGGGAAGTTATGTGGGGGGAAAGCCATTGTAATCCATAAACTGTAAAAAAAAAAAAAAGAGTTCTTGAAACAAAATAGATAACCTACTAAGATGCTTATTGATGGATAGGTATAAAAATTCTGAGAAATAAGTTAACATGTTATTGTGAAACTAGAAAGATCTCATCTCTTTCTCAGACTTTGGACTCCTTGACTGATGAAAAGAAACTGCATTCTTTTGCGAAAGCTACATTGGAATCACAGCTGTGTATCATGAATTGTTCCCAAACCAGTCTGCACATTTCAATACCTTGTAGGATAATTCAGTTATAATCTCTCAGGGTGAGACCTAGGCATTGGTATTGTTTTTTATTTGAAAGAGTTACAGAGAGGTAGAGAGAGACAGAGGTCTTCCATCCACTGGTCCACTCCCAAGATGGCTGCAACGGCTGGAGCTGCGCTGATCTGAAGCCAGGAGCCAGGAGCATCTTCCAGGTCTCCCACGTGGGTGCAGGGGCCCAAGGGCTTGGGCCATCCTCCACTGCTTTCCCAGGCCATAGCAAAGAGCTGGGTTGGAAGAGGAGCAGTCGGGACTAGAACCAGCGCCCATATGGGATGCCAGCGCTTCAGGCCAGGGCTTTAACCCACTGCGCCACAGCACCGGCCCCGGTATTGGTATTTTTAAAAATTGCCCAGGTGGCCAGCGCCGCGGCTCAATAGGTAATCCTCCGCCTGCGGCACCGGCACACCAGGTTCTAGTCCCGGTAGGGGCGCCAGATTCTGTCCCGGTTGCCCCTCTTCCAGGCCAGCTCTCTGCTGTGGCCCGGGAGTGCAGTGGAGGATGGCCCAAGTCCTTGGGCCCTGCACCCGCATGGGAGACCAGGAGAAGCACCTGGCTCCTGGCTTCGGATCAGCGCGGTGCGCTGGCTGCAGCACGCCAGCTGCAGCGGCCATTGGAGGGTGAACCAATGGCAAAGGAAGACCTTTCTCTCTGTCTCTCTCTCTGCCTGTCAAAAAAAAAAAATTACCCAGGTAATTCCAATAAGGAGAAAATTTAGGAAATCACTGCTCTAACCATTCTCTAGAGGGACCAGTACCAGCTTCCTGGAGAAAGGAAAGTATCCAGATCTCTTAAGGTCTATTGCATACTATCTCTAATCATATACTAATATCTGAAGACCCAGAATTCCACACTGAGAAACTGGTCAGCATAGAAGACCTAAGTCAAGTGATAGATGGAGTCTTGGCATGAGCAGCTAACAGTGGATCCAGAGGAACCCATCTCCAGTCCCAGGTATGTAGCTATATAGTCAGAATAGATATATTTTAATAATAAGCAATCAGACTTTTGGTTTTCTAACCCATGGTGTGAAATGCTGTTAAGGGCAGAATGAGCTATGCTTTGAATATTAGTTTGCATGTTACTCAAAGGTCCTTGTGTTCAGTATTTGGTCCCCAAAGTCTTATGTTAATGGTTAATGGAGTAAGGGTGGTACCTTAATCCAATTATGGTTTCTGGAAGTGGTACCTTTGGGAAATGTTTAGATTGGAGTAAGTAGTTAGGGTCAAAGAGGGCAAGCTTAGGGTGCAATACTTTAAACCCTGCTTGAGAGTGAACATCCAATTCTAGCTCCATATCTAACTCTTAACTTTTTGCCAGTGCACACCTGGGTGGCAAGAGGTAATGGCTCCAGTACCTGATTCCTTGCCACCCTCATGGGAGACCTGGATTAAGTTCCAGACTCCTGGCTTCAGCCTAGCCCAACCCAGTTATTTCATACATTTGGGAAGTGAACCAGTGAATGGAAGATCTCTGTCTCTATCTCATTCTCTCTCTTTACTTTGCTTTTTAAGTTTTATTTATTTGGGCCGGCACTGTGGCTCAATAGGCTAATCCTCCACCTGCGGCGCCAGCACACCGGGTTCTAGTCCCTGTCGGGCACCAGATTCTGTCCCGGTTGCTCCTCTTCCAGTCCAGCTCTCTGCTGTGGCCCGGGAAGGCAGTGGAGGATGGTCCAAGTCCTTGGGCCCTATACCCGCAAGGGAGACCAGGAGAAGCACCTGGCTCCTGGCTTTGGATCAGCATGGTGTGCCAGCTGCAGCGGCCACTGGAGGATGAACCAATGGAAAAGGAAGACCTTTCTCTCTGTCTCTCTCTCTCTTTCTCTCTCACTGTCCACTCTGCCTATCAAAAAAAAAAAAAAGATTATTTATTTGAAAGGCAGAGTTAGAGAGAGATTCTCCATCCACTAGTTCACTCCCCAAGTGGCCACAGTAGCCAAGTTTGAACCAGGCCGGAGCCAGGAGCCAAGCGCTTCATCCAGGTCTTCCACAATAGGAGTAGGAACCCAAATACTTGGGCCATCTTACACTGCTTTTTCAGGCATATTAGCAAAGAGCTGGATTGAAAATGGAACAGCCAGGACTTGAGATAGTTCTCATATGGGATACCAGTATTATAGGCAGTGGCTTAACCCACCATACCACAATGCTGGCCCCTCTCTGCTTTTCAAATAAAATCAAAATAAATAAAAATGTTTTTAAAGTATTCATGGTGTATAATGATGGCTTTATATAAGGAGAGCACATAGAGATGATTATGCTCACTGTCTTTCTGCTTCCTGGCTCAACATATGGTCATTCCTTTGCATACACTCTGCCACTGTCAATCTCTGTCTTACCACACAGGAGACCCTGATGGGGCCCATCCAGTCTTGGACTGTGAACCTGCAGAACCATGAGCAAATATAAATCTTCCTTCTTTGAGGTATTATAGTGATGAATAAAAGTGACTAATAGGGGCCGGCGCTATAGCTTAGCAGGTAAAGCTACTGCCTGCAGTGCCGCATCCCATATGGGCACTGGTTTAAGTCCTGGCTGCTCCACTTCCTGTGCAGCTCTCTGCTATGGTCTGGGAAGGCAGTAGAAGATGGCACAAATCCTTGGATCCTTGCACCCACGTGGGAGACCCGAAGGAAGCTCCTGGTTCCTGGCTTTGGATCAGCGCAGCTACACCCATTGCAGTCAATTGGGGAGTGAACCAGTGGATGGAAGACCTCTCTCTCTCTCTCTCTGCCTCTCCTCTCTATATAACTCTTTCAAATAAATAAATAAATCTTTTTTAAAAAATGACTAATACAAAAAAGCTACATGGAAGCTCAAGACTGCCTTCTGCCACTCCTCATCAAGATAGTAAATGCAAAGCAGCATTGCATGCCTGAGGAAATTGCAGATATTAACACTGTCATGCTGGCATGAGGATTCTTACCACATTGCCATTTCCACTACCTGTGTGGTCACCAGGTAGGTCTTACAGAATACTGTAAAAACCAGGTGGGTAATGAAGGATAACAGCACATTATTGCAAAGCTTAAGCAAGCGGAGATGACATTTGCAGTAACTGTCTTAGATATGATATCTTCTTTGGAGGAAATTAATAAACATGACATGATATTGATCTGGAATTACCCCCACACACACACACTGCAGTCAGTAAAGAAAATTAGCAGATTGGGTTTAGATAGCAAGGACAACAGTAACCCTCCTACTATCTTATCCTACGTCAACTCTCTTTTATGGTATTAAGAGACCTTGGTAATCTTGTTACACCATAGAACATCACATTGATTCATTATAGTAGTGAAATTAGCAAATAGTATCCAGCATTTACACACATTGGTAAGACATATGCATGGTAGGAGGTACACTAGAAACCCTACAAAACTTCCAGGACCTACAAGTGTCTTAGGGGTCCAGTAGCCTGAAACATGTTAGAATATCTATTCAGGACAGTAGAAAATTGTGTCTTTTAATCAAGGTAGTCACATCTTCTGTTCTGAAACCAAAAATTAGTTTCATCAATAATTAACCACTATATAAATTGAATTATACATAGTGCATTCTTTTGTGTCTGACTTCCTTCATTTGAGATTCATTCATGTTACTGGTAAAAGTTGTACATTCATTTGCACTATTATGCAATATTCTACTTTATGTATATACTACAATTTATCCATTTTACTGTTGTAGGAAGTTGGAAATGTTTATTTTTTTGGCTATTATGAAAAGCACTACTATGAACATTCTTGTATATACCATTATGGTGCACAAAGATACACCTTTTTGGCAGTTGCTCTATTATACCCTAATAACCCACTTAAAGAATTTTCTGGTCCCTGAAACTTTAGTTGCTTCCAGTGTCCTTGTGTGCAGTGGAGGAATGCTTCACAGGAAAAATGGTTTCAATTAATTAGACGCAGATGGTGTTCACCAGCAAGTTTGAACTGCTTATATCACTAAGCCAACAGAAAAGGGGATCCCTGTACTGGCAACGGTGAGGCTCCTACTTAACAGGAGAAAACTGGATTCAGTATTACTTCATGTATAATGTAGGGTATTCACTCAGATGCATTCAGTGCTCTCTCGGCCAGTAGTCCAATAAAAAAAAAAAAAAAAAAAAAAAAAAAAAGGAGGGGGTATGACCCCCTAAGGACCTCCACTAGGACTCGGATCATACAAGACTGTTATCTTGGTTACTTCACCTGTAAAATAACTCCATTCAGCTTAGCTGTTGGTAAAGATTGAGAGAAGTCTAGAATAGGTGGTAAAAGAAAGCAGTTGTGCTTATGACTCTAGGCCTTATGACCAGTGAAAAAGCAGGTTCTATGAAACTGTGTTTTGTTACTTCTTTTCTTCTCTACTGTGTATGAAGAATTCTGGGGTGGCTAATGTTTTTGGTTTTGAGTGAACATATGACTGAATTAACACCACTGCATGATGACTTAGTAGCTGACAGGAGGATACTGGTGAAAAAAGAGTGAGATGAGGGTATTTATTTCACTGCTCCCTTTGTTAGAGGTTACCTCGTAACTGGATTGCCTTGTAGAAATCAGGCTACCTTGTAACTGGGTGCGTACTCTAACAAAAAGCCACTGCATCCCTTGAAGTGAATTTTTCACAATTTTCTCTCCTTCCAGATTCTGGTAACTTCCTCATCCCTTTGTGTCTTTGGGTGTAAAGGTGGTACAGCTCCCCTGCTGTTAGCCCTGGGTTACAGAACTATCCCTTATGATTCCATTGTACCCTACACACAAATTTGTTATCAGTCCCACTGTAAATAAATCCTTACTAAATGATCCCAACCTGAATGTTATTTGTTTCCTATTAGGACCCTTACAAAGGACCTTTTTATATCTCGTTTTGCTTCTTGTATAAATGCTACTTGGATAATAGCATGGCCACACCATCTATCTATCTGTTAGTTTTACAGGGGTGTGTGTGTGTGTGTATATATATATATATGTACATGTATATATTTGTATATATACATGCTATATATATATATATATGGTGTGTGTGTAAATATTTAAAATTTGTGTCATAGTGGGTTAAGCTGCCTGCAATGCCAGCATCCTGTATGGACGCTGGTTCAAGTCTAGGCTGTTCCACTTGGCTTCTACCTTCAGCCTGGCCCAGCCCCAGCAATTGTGGCCATTTGGGAAGTGAACCAGCAGATGGAAGATGTCTTTCTCTGTTTCTCCTCCTCTTTCTATAACTCTGCCTTTCAAAGAGACAAATCTTTTAAAAATTTTTTTGTCTCTTGAAAATAAGCTAAAGGTGTATTTTATTAGCCCAAGGTGACACTTTGTCTTTTAGTTGGGAATACTAATTTACATTTAATGTGAGTACTGATATATGGAGCTTTAGAAGTGCCACCCTACCGTATTTTATTTGTCCCACCTGGTTTACAAGTTTTCTTTTTAAGGATTTATTTATTTGAAAGTCAGAGTTAAACAGAGTAAAAAGAGGCAGAGAGAGAGGTCTTCCATCCACTGGTTCACTTCCCAATTGGCTGCAACTGCTGGAACTGCGCCGATCCGAAGCCAGGAGCCAGGAGCTTCTTCTGGGTCTCCCACGCGGGTGCAGGAGCCCAAGGACTTGGGCCATCTTCCACTGCTTTCCCAGGCCATATCAGAGAGCTGGATCAGAAGTAGAGCATCCAGGACACGAACCAGTGCCCATATGGGTTACTGGCACTGCAGGCGGCAGCTTTACCTGCTACACCCTAGTGCCGGCCCCAAGCTTTTTTCTTTACTTCCTTTGCAATTTATCAAGTTTTTAGGAAATTAGTTCATCTTTTTCTTAGACTTTTAGTTCTGTGTTCACTATTCTTTTGTTGTTGTTGCTCACTATCTTAATTCCTCTAGGAAGCTGATTGCTCATCCCTGACTTCTAAAATTCTAATATGTATATTAGTACTTCTGCCACTCTATGGACATTGTAAAAATACCCTCTAACACTTTATTTGTGCTCCCTAAATTTTTGTTGCTGTTATGAATTAAATCTGTATGTTTTAACACAGTATTGCAGCCTTTTTTGTAAAGTTAATGTTCACTTAGATTTACCTACATATTTTTCCTTTTTATTGCTGTTAATTCCTCACAGAATATCAGCACTTCCTTCTTACATCATTTTTCTCTGCCCAGAGGCTGCTCTTTCTTTTAGAGCAGATATGCTTGTGCTGAATTCTTAGTTTCTGTATGTATGAAAATAACTTTATTTTGCACTATTTTTATAGTTATTTTTTTTATTTTTTATTTTTATTTATTTATTTTTTTTTTTTATTTTTTGACAGGCAGAGTGGACAGTGAGAGAGAGAGACAGAGAGAAAGGTCTTCCTTTTTGCCGTTGGTTCACCCTCCAATGGCCGCCGCGGCCGGCGCGCTGCGGCCGGCACACCGCGCTGATCCGATGGCAGGAGCCAGGAGCCAGGTGCTTTTCCTGGTCTCCCATGGGGTGCAGGGCCCAAGCACCTGGGCCATCCTCCACTGCACTCCCTGGCCACAGCAGAGGGCTGGCCTGGAAGAGGGGCAACCGGGACAGAATCCGGCGCCCCAACCGGGACTAGAACCCGGTGTGCCGGCGCCGCTAGGCGGAGGATTAGCCTAGTGAGCCGCGGCGCCGGCCCTATAGTTATTTTGATATGGAATTTTATGTTCACAATATTTTCTTTCAGTAAGTTGAAGATAGCATAATTTGAGTTGCGAAGCAGCTTTCTTATTGCCACTCATGTAATAAAGTAACTTATCTTTGTCCTCTGGTTGCTTTTGGTTTTGTTTTCTAGGTTTTAGCAGTTTTACTATGATGTGACTTGGTGTGATTTTCTTGCTTTTTCAGGTGGCTTTTATTTTAGACATCTTTTCAAATGATGCCTTCTTCCATCGGTCACTCCTTTCCTGGGTCTTTACTTATACCTAAATTAGACATTTAAAAAAAAAAAATCCTTGTTCTGTATATCTCCTCTTCTCCCCACTCCCTAATTTTTTATATTTTCATCTCTTTCTCTAAATACACCTGCATATTTTCTTCTGAAATTTCTTCCAGTTCCTTGATTGTCTTTAACTCTATAATTGGCCATTAGATCCATTGATTGGATGTTTGTCTTTCAGCTGTAGAATTTTCATTTGGTTTTCTGTGTTTCCAGGCACTACAAACATTCCTATTCTTATGTTTTTTTTTAAGTTTAAGAACATATTAATTACAGTGATTTTTGAAGTCCTTATAATTTTTATGGGTTGCTTCCTGTTTTCTCTTGCCTTTTTGTATACCTGATTATTTTTGTGTCCTGAATATTACATATAAAATATCACAGAGATATTTTGAGGCTGTGGATAACATTACTTTCCTCTAAAGAGGATTTCTTTTGCTTCTGTTAGGCAGCTAGACAAGGGCGATATATAGACTTGCATCACCACAATATAGTTATGCCTGAGATGACTCTGTTCCTGTAAGTTCTGATCTACTTTCAGTTCATTCTGATTCTTCAGGATCTCAAATGAAAACCCTAGTGAGGCAGGATAGATAACTGGCATAGGGCAAGTGGCCTGCTCTACGGCAAGCACTTTTGGTGTCATAACCACCTCTTGAAAACAAGTCCTGATCAACAATAACCAAGCAGTTATACCCCAACCATTTTTTAATACTGGACAGGCAATCAAAAACCAATTTTAATAGCTCTAAGCTTCATCTTAACCACTGACCAACCTTTGCTTTATTATAATAGTAAAACACATACATCACTGGGGGGAAAATTAAGATTCTAGTGAAATACACAATGTATGTTAGAGTGTGTTATCCCAGTAGTACTACATGACAAAGACTCACCCATCAGTAAAGGATGCTGCCACAAGCTGGAAAAGCCTGATAAAAGAATCTCTACTGGCACCTGGGACACAGCTCATTCTCTAGTGTGCCCACACTCACTCCTTCAGTGTGTACTTCTGCTTTGCAATAAAAATTTTTTACTGGCCCTTGTGTCCTTTCTTCAAATTCTTTCCTGTGTTGGTGACCAGAACCTGGACCCCTCATTCCACACAATCCTTGGTGAGCCAAGCAGGAGTTGAAAGCCCACTGAGAAATCAGCCAATGAATCTTTCTGTCAACTGTAATCTCTGTTGTGGTTGAGAATCTTGGACTGTGTCCCTCTACCCTCTCTTCTTCACGCCATTCTCACCCACTATGGACTAATTCCTCTTAACCCAATGATGTTTGCTCCCTCCAGCAACTGTTGGGAGGTGGGAATGCCAAGAGCCAACATCATCCAGATAAGATGCCAGGGATCCATTCTGATGAAGCCTTGTAAGAATGGTTGGGATTTGCTCCAAGGCATTGGCTGGGAAGTCTCTTATCTTTATTGCAATCTAGCTATGATATTTTTTACATTGTCTTCTAAAACCCCTACTTTCCTGTTAAAAACATAGTATTCCACTGCCATAGCTAAGGAAATATTGGGCCCTGGGTGGCAAGCCTCTTTTTATTGATGGATAACAAATTCTGCCACACTGTAGACCCTAAGTATCCTTGCTATACCTGTGGAAAATCTTGAAGCTCCTGTCCAGCATCAAGTCTAGCCTCACCCTCTATAAAGACAGGTGAATTCGATGGATGAATTATTATTAAGTGCCCCTCCACCACCCAGGGTCCAACTACCTCAACCTCAACCTGCCTAAGTGTGAAGGGATGATGGGACTTCCTCTCTCTCAAGTCCTGATTCTGTTTTGCTCCCTACCAGCCCCCAGCCTCCACCCTATAATCCAGTCTGTGTTCCTTTACTAGGAAGTAGTTCATCTGGGGTCACCTGTAGTGGAGCAAATAGACTTTGCCCCCTGGGGGAAGTAGCCAATGGAGAAGCTAGGATAATAAGTACATGTTCCTTTCTCCGTGACTGATCTAACTCAGTGCAAACAAAACCTGGGGAGATGCTTGGAAGGTGCCACTTAGATTATTGAAGAGTTTCAGGCCTTAACCCTAGCCTTTGATCTAACCTGGGTGACTTACATATTGTTCTATCTGTTGTACCATGGAAGGAAAACAGCAAATTTGTGCTGAAACCCAAGTTCATACCGAGTCCCTGACAGCTCAGCAACCGAGCTAATATGCTATGGGAGCCACGGCAGTTCCTCAAACATATCCCAAATGGAACTATCAAAGAGGTCATGGGGCTTTAGGGTGCTAAAGCCATAGAGTTACCTGATTGGTGACTGGGATAAAAGAAAAAAAAAATACACTGTTAAGCCAATCAATTATGACAAAATTAGAAAGCCCAGCTGTAGTCCAGAGACAACTGATAGAGGCCTTAAAGAGATACAGCAACATAGAACCCAGCACACCTGAGAGACAGGTCTTGGTCAGTATTCATTTCATCAGTCAGCCCCAGACATTCAGAGAAAACTCCAAAATTTATCAGTAGAACCCCCAAATTCCCAGTAACCAGACGCTAGCTACAGTGTTTGGCATACTTAGTAACAGAGACAAAGCTGAGGAGAAAAGGGGGCTCTACTTCAGGGAACAATGTTCTTTACAACAAGCTCTCATGGTGGCAGTTTCTATAAACCAGTGCTCTGCAGCCTCACAGTCAACCTAAGGGGTGTCCAGGTGTAAGTGAAAAATCCAAAGGAGAACTTAAAGTGGGAAACCAGGACATTGGCTCAAATAATGTCTCCACCTGAGAGAGCCACCCAGACCATGTCCTCAATGCAAACAAGAAGGATGCTGGAAATGAGATTGTCCCCATCTCCAAAGGGAGGGGAAGAATCCTAATTCCCTTATGTCACTGAGGACTGATGGCCTGGGAACTCAGGTAGCAACCACAACTCATGATTATTTCAGTCCTAGAAACCCAGAGAACCCTGGATGTCACAAGTAACAATACTGATTTGATGGACAAAGGAACCATTTACTCTTTTTAAAATTCCCAGACAGGACCCCTGTCCTTAAAGATGTATTACCAGAGTTGAGAGTAAATCTCTTTCCCAATTTCTTACCTTGCCTCTAGCTTGCCAAATAGATGTTCTAGTCACCTAGCACTTTGAGGTAATGCTGGAATGCCTAATGCCTCTACTTGTCAGAAACTTGTTGTCCTCCTTGGGCAAGTCCCTTTAGCTAAAAATGCCCCTGGACCAGAACTCTTACTATGATGCTAATAGATACTAAGGCAATACTCCATTTAGATAAACTCCCTGTTAAGTTTCAACATAAATCAAACCCTCAACTCTGGGACATTTCTGGACAGGCCACCTATTATGTCCCTGTCAAAATCTTAAAGGATACCACCAGTTTCCCCCTATTGATGTCAGTATTCCTTAAGGTCTGTGCCTAATGGGGACTCCAACCTCTGATCAATAAATTTCTTGAACATGGGGTTCTACTTTAATGTCAGTCCTCCTACAGTACTCTTATTCTGCCAGTCCCGTGGCCAAATGAGGAACATTGCATGATTCAGGGTCTCAGGACCATAAATGAGGCTGTCATCCTGCTCCACCCTATTGTATCAAACACCTATACTATTCTAGCCCAGTTCCATAAAGGCACCATCTGTTTTATGGTCCTGGCCTTAAAATGTATACTTCTACATCCATAATCCCAATATTTATTCATCTTTGAGTGGAATGACCCCCTACTTAAATGTAACAGTACATGGATATGGTCCTTCCCCAAGGTTTTAGGGATAGCCCAAATGTGTTTGATAACACCCTTGTTAGGAAACACAAGGAGCTCAAATTAAAGGCTGGGGACATTTTACAGTACATAGATGATATTCTTTTTGTGACCCATCAAAGGAGTACTCAAATAAAAATATTATTCAGGTTTTAAATTGTTTAGGGGAATGAGGGTATTAAGTTTCTCCAGCTAAATCCCAAGTTTCTTAATAGAAAGTGGCCTATCTGGGATACATCATGAAACCAGAAAGCAATTAACTGAAAAGGAGACATGTTACAGATAGGACCAGCATTGTGGCACAGTAGGTTAAGCCACCACTTATGATGCCAGCATCCCATCATCTCTCCTTGTCTGTAATTTTGACTTTCAAATAAATAATAAATCTTTTTAAAAATGTAAGAACATCCTTGGGGATGGCAGGCTCCTCCAGGATCTGGATTTCAAGATTTAGACTCATACCAAGCCTTTACATGAAACCTTAAAGGTTCCAAAATGGATCCACTTGAATGGATCAAGAAATGTCATGAGGCTTTCCAAGAAATTAAGAGGTTATTGATGGGGCTGGCCTTGTGGTGTGGTGGGTTAAGCTACCCTGTAGTGCCAGCATTCCATATGGGCACCAGTTTGCCTTCCAGCTCTATTTCCAATCCAGCTCCCTGCTAATGTGCTTGGGAAAGCAACAAATGACTCAAGTGCTTAGGCCCTTGCACCCACATGGGAGACCCAGATGAACTCCTGGCTCCTGCTTCGGCCTGGCTCATCCCTGGCTGTTGTAGCCATTTGGGGAATGAACCAGCAGATGGAAGATTCTCTCTCTCTCTCTCTCTCTCTCTCTCTCTCCCCCTCCCCTCCACTCCCCTCCTCTCTCCCCTCTTCTCTCTCGCCTCTCCCCTCTCCCCTCTCTCCTCTCTCTTCCCTTCAAATTAAATATTTTTTTTTTAAAAAAAGAGCTTATTGACCACTGCCCTTGCACTAGGAATCCCTAATTTTGATATGTCTTTTACCCTATTTTTGACTGAGCAAAAGGGAATTCCTCTTGGGGTGCTTACTCAAAAGTTAGACCCACTCTCACAGCCAGTGACCTATTTCTCCAAACAGCTGGACTCAGTAGCCACAAAATGACAAAATGGATGCTTAAAGGCAGTGATTGCTACTCACTTCTGGTGGTCAGCTGCCAAGTGAACTTTAGGTTAGTCCCCCAAGGTTTAAACTCCTCACCAGGGGCAGGGGGGTTCTGGATGTTAAGAGAAACACCAATGATTAACATAAGGATGCCTCACTAAGTACCAGATCTTTCTTTTAGATTTACCAGAGAGAACTCTCAATCCAGATAACTTTCAAAGTATGCCTAGTTCTCAGTCAAGCCACTTTCCTTCCCTTTGAAGATGTTAAAGAGCTAACTCCTGTGTAGAGACTTCAGAGCAGAGTACACTTGACCTCAAAGATGAGCCTCTAGAAAACCCAGATGATGAATAGTCACTGATGGCAGTAGTTTCATAAAATGAGGGATCAGAATGGCAGGATACACCATAGTGAGTGAGTCTCAGTCAAATGTGGAAGCTGAAACATTACCTCCTGACACTTCAGGTCAAAATGCCAAACTCATTGCTTTACCCAGATCCCTAAAATTAGGAAAAGACAAGACAGTCAATACTTTTTTAACTATGCTTTCCTTGTGTTGCATGCCCAGGCAGCAATCTGGACTTACTATAAAAAACTTCTCCTATTAAACATGGCCAAGAAATTGTGGCTCTTCTATAGGCATTTTGGAACCCCTAGAGGTAGCTGAGATTCTTGAAGAGGGCACCAAAAGGGAAACAATCATATTGGCAGAAGGTAAGGCAGCAAAATGAGCTGCTACATAAGCAGCCCTGGGTGGCCAGCATTGTGGCACAGCAGATTAAGCCACAGCCTGCAATGGCAACATCCCTTGTGAGCACTGGTTCTAGTCCCAGCTGCTCCACTTTGGATCCAGCTCCCTGCTAAAGCACCTGGGAAAGCAGCAGAAGATGGCTGAAGTCCAAGTGCCCCTGCCACCCTTGTGGGAGACCCAGAAGAGTTCCAGGTTCCTGGTTTCATCCTGGCCCAGTCCCAGCCACTGCAGCCATCTGAGGAGTGAACCAGCAGATGGGAGATCTCTCTTCCTCTCTGTTTCTCCCTCTCTCTGTGTAACTCTGCCTTTCCAATTAAAAAAAGAATTTAAAAACCTTAAAAAAAAAAAAAAAAGCAGGAGCACTGAAAATGGTTCTGATCCCCTAGTCTCTTGTCAGCAGCTAAAAGCTCCCACTATACTATTCCCAAGATAGAATGACCCCAACAACCAGGCTATACTAAAGACCCCAATGGATGAGGGTACCTACATCCTGAAATAGTGCTACCAATGGGCTCTCAGTAGAAAATCATCAAAAACTTGTACGATTCACCCAGCTGGGGATGGAAACTCTGGCTCAGATGGCTTCTCACAGTTTGGGAGGCAATGGATTATACACTGACACAAGCAGTGACTAGATCTTTTTTTCTCCTTTTGTCTTCAAAAATATCCCTGGCAGCTACAACAAACCACACCTTCTACTTAACCCTGTACAGGGAAGGAATCACATATTGGTGAAAACTGAAAATTTGACTTTACAAATATGCCTAAAGCAAATGGTTTTAAATATTGACTAGTTTTTCTTGACACCTACTGGATGAAGCCATTCTAACTCAAACAGAAAAGGTGCCAAGAGGTATCTAAGGTCTTGCTAAATGAAGTGATTCCCCATTTCAGGTTCCCAAGATCCCTCCAAAGTGATAATGGCCCTTTGTCTCCAAAGGAAGCCATCAGGTAACCTCCTCTGTAGACATCACCTGCCACCTCCATGTGTCTTGGAAACCTTGGTCATCAGACAAAGTTGAGAGAGTAAACCAATTCCTTAAACACACCCTGGCTAAATTATGTCAAGACACCTTTGAAACTTGACTGAAGCTGCTGCCCAGTTTCCCTTCTTAAAATAAGTATGGCACCTAAAGTAAACTTACTGTTAAACTCCTATGAAAGGATATGTGCATGGCCTTTCCATACTGCTGATTTTCACTTTGATCCATATACCCAGGATCAAATAAAGTACACTATTAATTTGGATCATATACAAAAAGCTCTTGGAGAATATAGTAACAAAATTTTTCCAACACCATATCCCAAGGGTCATAAACAGTCTTTTTCTTAGATCTTTTGTTACTAAAGACTTGAAGAAGGGGATTTCCACCTGCTCAACTACAGCCTGAATAGAAAGTGTTCTATCAAAGTACTACCCAACACCCCTACCATAGAAAAAGTTCAAGGTATCCCTCTCCAAGTTAACTTCTCCAGAATTAAACTTATTCCTGACTCTGCCCTACAGGAATAGGCAGAGGAACCTTCATAAACCTGTGACCTCATGGAGGATCTGAAGCTGCTATTCTGCCCAAGTCAATCTCTGTTGGGTTTCTGACTCCAGCTTCTTGATAATGCTTACCCTGGTAGGCGGCAAGTGGTAACTCAAGTAGTTAGGTCCCTGCCACCATGTGGTAGACCTGGATTGAATTCCTGGCTCCTGAGTTGAGCCTGGCCCAGGCTTGACTTTTGCAGGCATTTGGGGAAGCAAACAATGGGTGAGAACATTCTCTTTCTCTTTGTCTCACTCTCCTGTTCAAACAAACAAACCTTTTTTAAAGATTTATTCTATTTAGTTGAAAGTGAGAGTTACAGTCTTCCATCTGCAACAGCCGGAGCTGGGCTAGATCAAAGCCAGGAGCCAGGAGCTTCTTCCAGGTCTCCCATGTGGGTACAGGGACTCAAGCACTTGGGCCGTCCTCGGCTGCTTTTTCACATCAGCACATCAGCAGGGAGCTGGAAGGAAGTAGGGCAGAGGAGACTTGAACTGGCACCTATATGGGATGCCTGCATCACAGGTAGAGGCCTAAACTGCTATGCCACAATGCCAGCCCCTCAAATAAACATTTTTAAAAGTTATTTTAGGGGCCAGTGCTGTGGCGCAGTGGGTTAAAGCCCTGGACTGAAGCGCCAGCATTCCATGTGGCGTGAGTTCGTGTCCTGGCTGCTCCTCTTCCAATCCAGCTCTCTGCTATGGCCTGGGAAAGCAGTAGAAGATGGCCCAAGTCCTTGGGCCCTTACACCCGCATGGGAGACCCAGAAGAAGCTCCTGGCTCCTGGCTTTGGATCAGCACAGCTCTGGCCATTGCTGCCATCTTGGGAGTGAACCAGCAGATGGAAGACCTCTTTCTTTGTCTCTACCTCTCTCTGTAACTCTGTCTTTCAAATAAATAATTTTTTTTTTCACAGGCAGAGTGGACAGAGACAGAGACAGAGAGAGAAAGGTCTTCCTTTGCCATTGGTTCACCCTCCAGTGGCCGCCGCGCTGCGGCCAGTTCACCGCGCTGATCCGAAGCCAGGAGCCAGGTGCTTATCCTGGTCTCCCATGCGGGTGCAGGGCCCAAGCACTTGGGCCATCCTCCACTGCACTCCCTGGCCACAGCAGAGAGTTGGACTGGAAGAGGGGCAACCAGGACAGAATCCGGCGCCCCGACCGGGACTAGAACCCGGTGTGCCGGCGCCGCAAGGCGGAGGATTAGCCTATTGAGCCGCAGCGCCAGCCTCAAATAAATAAATCTTAAAAAAAAAAAAAAGCTGTTTTAAAAAATGAAAGAATATGTTAAGGCAATTTACAGATTGTTCCAGGCATGACTCAGTAAGGCTTATTCTGCTGGGCAAAATAGAAGGGCCAGGTTTGATACTTTTACAGATTAATGGGGAGCTGGGGGCTGAAAGTGTGTTACAACATTAGTGTTACAACACTAAAACTTTGTGTCAGGAAAGTACTACATTAGGCTGTCCAGTGGTCAGTGTCCAGTAGTCAGTGTCCTAAAAGAGAAAGAAACTCAATAAGGCATTAACATGGTTTACTGTTACATACGATATACTGGGAAACCACTAAAAATTTTATTGGACTATGTTAGATTGAAAGCTGTGCTTAATCTAATGGTGATGTACAAGATAGAATGGAGAAGGAAGAGCAGAAACAGAGAAACTCATTAGGAATCTAAAGTAATAGACCAAAAATGAGTTCATGAGAGGAATCATATGTAATGAAAGGAATGTTGAGATCAGAACCACAGGATTGGTCTTAATTACTGATCTGTCACCTTCAGCAAGTCATTTAGCCTGTCTGATGATGCTTTCTTATTTGCATGTCAGTCACCTTGTAGGCCCTCAATAAATACTTGAATGATGAAATGTTTATAGCTTTGGCTTAACTCACAGAGTAGTTATATAAATACAGTAATGATGAAAAACGTTTTCAACATTTAAATTTCAGAAAACTTAAGGTGTAATATGCATTGAAGGCCTAAGGAAGCAGAAATGGAGACTGAAAGGAGCAAGAAAGGTGAAAGACAAACATTACTCCAATATATTGAGTCGATATTCACCTAAGTAGGACAGTCAGTAGACAAACCAATTTTTTTGGAAAATAGGACAAGGTTTAGGAAGAAAAGAGTGATTAATTTAATTTCAATTGTGGGAAATGTTCAGCAGGCAGTTCTGTCGTGTATATTAGTTTCATATATTCTTGAGTATTTGTCATATGAAATTCCTAAAATATAATTTCATAAACAGAGAAAAGAGTTCTCTCCTGGGGAATTTGTGTTCTTGTATTTAAGAAAGCAGGGAGAGGGGCCAGCACTGTGGCACAGTGGGTAAAGCCACTGCCTGCAGTGCCAGCATCCCATATGGTACCAGCTACACCACTTCCCATGCAGCTCTCTGCTGTGGCCTGGGAAAACAGCAGAAGATGGCCCAGAGGTCCTTGGGCCCCTGCACCCACATGGGAGACCAGGAGGAAGTTCCTGATTCCTGGCTTCTGATAGCACAGCTCCAGCCATTGCAGCCAACTGGGGAGTGAACCAGTGGATGAAAGACCTCTCTTTCTGCCTCTCTATCTCTCTCTGTGTAACTCTTTCAAATAAATAAATAAATAAATCTTTTAAAAATAAAAGAAAGGAGGAATAAGGGAGGACATATACCCATGGAAGTTTCATCTATTTCACTCATTATATAGGGCACTGACTGGTTTTAAAGATTATTTAAGTCCCCCTAATTTAATATGGAGCTATTCTTTCTGTGCATGATTATTTTAAAAATATATGTATATAAAAATATATGTATGTATTTGAAAGGCAGAGAGAGATACACAGAGACAGAGATCTATCTGCTGGTTCACTCTAAATGCTCGCATCAGCCAGGGTTGGGTCAGGCAGAAGCCAGGAACCACAAACTCAATCTGGATCTACTACACGAGTGGCAGGGACCCAAGTACTTGAGCTGTCACCTGCCGCCTTCCTGGGGTGTGCATTAGCTAGCTCTCAAATCCAGGCACTCTGATATATGGGATATGGTGCCCCAAATAGTGACTTAATCATTCGATCTAATGCCCACCTCTCTATGCATCATTCTAAATAAATGTCACTACTAGTACCTTCCTATAATCAAGGTATACATGTGCTTTTCTATCCAAATTCCTTATGAAACATAATCAAATACTTAAAGTTATATGGATGATACATTTGTCTCTTACATTTTAAATGTTTCTATTGCCCCTTGAAATCTTTTTCTAATAAGTTCTGGTGTTTAGTTTTTGTTGGTATCAATTAAAAAAAAAAGATTTATTTATTTGAAAGGCAGAGTTAAAGAGAGATAGAGAGACAAAGACAGAGAGAGACATCTTCTATCTGATGGTTCACTCCCCAAATGCCCACAACAGCTGGAGCTGGGCTCAAACTAGCGCCCATATAGGATGCTTGCATTGCACACTGCAGCTTAACCCACTGCACCACAATGCAAGCTCTTGAAGTCATTAGTAGGTTTCTCTTAGCTGCTTTTAAAATTAAACTTTAATGGACACTTACCTTAGCAGTAGCTCCATGTTTTAGAAATAAAAAATTTGTTCCCAGAGTTTATTTGGTTATTTTTAGACTGCTGTAGTATTATACTGAATCTGTCTTAGAAGTTAAATTCCTAACAGTATCCAGCATCTTTGATGACTTTGGGCAAAAAGTGCTTCATATATTAAAAAATTGATTTGAGGGGCCTGCGCTGTGACGCACTAGGTTCCATATGGGTGCCGGTTCATGTCTCAGCTGTTCCACTTCCAATGCAGCTCCCTGCTAATCTGCAGCAGCAGATGTCCCAAGTGTTTGGGCCCCTGCACCCATGTGGGAGACCTAGATGAAGTTCCTGGCTGCTGGCATCAGCCTGTCCCAGCCCTGGCTGTAGCAGCCATTTATGGAGTAAATCATCAGATGGAAAATCTGTCTCTCTTTCTCTCTGTAACTCTGCCTTTCAAATAAATAAGCTAACTTTTAAAAACAAAATAAAAAGCTGATTTGAGGGGCCAGTGTTGTGACATAGTGGGTAAAGTTGTTGCCTGTGATATTAGCATCCCATATAGACAATGGGTCACGTCCTGGCTGCTCCATTTCCAATCCAGCTCCCTGCTAATTGCCTGGGAAAAGCACTGGAGGATGGCCCAAGTGCTCAGGCCGTTGCCACCCAAGTAGGAGACCTGGATAAAGCTCCTGGCTCCTGGCTCCTGGCTTCAGTCTGGCTCTGCTGTTGCAGCCACTGGAGAGTAAATCAGAGGATGGAACATCTGTTTCTCTTTCTCTCCTCCTTTCTCCCTCTCTCTGTAACTCTGCCTTTCAAATAAATAAATAATTTTTAAGTTGATTTAAGGGTTAGAACAAACCCTCCCATCATCTCTTGCTCTCTCATTTTAATCTAGTTTCCTTTACATAAATTGAATTTTGGTAATACAGAAACTTGGTTGTATGGCACTTATTTGCTTTTCCTATATTTTTGCCTAGGACAATTCTGTATTGTACATCCTTTTCTTGTTCTCAGAATAAAGTATTATGTGCTTTTCCTTGAGATCACAGATATAATATATAGTGGTATCCTCCTAACCCAGTAGTCAGATGTTAGCTTCCTCAACTGAAGAAACCTGGATGTTAGGGGAAAAATGATCAGCAAGGAAAATTGGTGTTATAGCTTTATATGTAGCAAAAATATTTGTCTCTTTTTGAGGAGTTAAGAGTTTCACAAAGGTGAATTCTCCATGAAACTGAAGCTTCAGTTATTGTTATGGACAGGAAGTCAGTGCAGCTGCAAGGGCCTTAGCATCACTGGTGTGGTAGTAAATGTTTAACAGCCATCTCTTGCTGGGGCATGAGAGTAAAGCTCTGATTTTTGGTGTCTGCAAATGCCCCTAGAGTAAGTTCTCCTACTGTGTTCCATTTCAAGCTACCATAGGACATCACTGAATACACAGTTGAGAAGAGGTATATTATACTCTCAACAATTATATAATACTTCCACCATGAGAACCAAATTGATGTAACCACAAAAGCATGAATAATAGTTTAATGTACTAGAAAGAGGAAGTAAGTTTTGGGTATTGTTTACTGAGTCTTACATATTGGATTTTAATATAATTGTCAGTTATGTAACTGCTTTATAATAGTGACTTCTAACAATCATCCTACAAAATCCCTAAAAATATTTAAAGCAGTTCTTTTAAGTCTGTATAAGCCAGCTCTAGCACACTACCACATGTACTCCTAGTTTTGGAAGTGATTGAAGGATTGAACAGTATCGTTACCCAGGACAGCACCTGAGTAACCTGAATAAATGCCCACCACACTTTAACACTGCTTATCTTTGAGAACAGGAGAATGTCTATAGATACCAGAATTATTCCTCAGACAGGCCAGCTAGAACTGGCTAGATCCAAGATGGTGCCTGGGTGACCTCAAAAGACCTTCCACATGTGCTAATTTCCTTATTAAATGGCAGGTGCTGACCACCATGACAGGAAACCTCAGACTATAAAAGGACTGAAAAGAGGTGGCACCCAAGTTCTAAGAAATTTCCACCTATTCCAAGAAAGCCATTAAAATCCCTCCCTTTAATTAGCATATTCCTCTCCCGAACTCCTGCTGCCCAAATCTATGACTCTTCAATCTTCAATAAGCTGAGAACCTGATTTGCGAGCTAGGCTTCCACTTCTTCACTAAATTAGCCACTAAATTAGCATGTGCTACTTGTGCTTAAGTTTTGGTCTTGTTACTGGCTTCACAACACTGAACCTAAAAGGGACCCCCTTTTAGGGTCTCAATCTTGCTAGAGGAAGCAGAAATTTATTGGAAACAATATGAATTGAGGTAGTTCTGCTACCTTATGATTCTTTTAAATATATATAACACTTGGATTTATATAGTCAATCCTTAAATTATGTGGTCTCACAAAAGAATGCTATTGATGCCTTCTCATATTCCCCCATGCATATGTTACTATTAATGACTATTAATTTTAAGGCTACTGTAGATGTTTAATTTAATCCATGTCACTGGTAAAAATAAATACTGACAAAAGGAATCGAGTAAACAAGGGCAAAAAATATGGAAAGAATATATATGAGTGGCAAACACACACATGAAAAATGTTCAATATAATTAGTTATAGGGGAATGCAAATTAAAATAAATAAGAGATACCATTACATACATTTTTTAAAAGACTATTGATTTATTTGAAAGGCAGGGTTACAGGGAGAGAGAGAGAGAGCTGCTCGTTTACTCCCCAAATGGCCACAATGGCCAGAGCTGGGCAGATCAAAAGCAAGGAACTTCCTCTGGGTCTCCCACTGTGTGCAGGGGTCCAAGCACTTGGGCCATCTTCTGCTGCTTTCTCAGGTGCATTAGCAGAGAGCTGGATTGGAAGTGGAGGAGCCAGGACTCTACTGGCACCCACATGGGATGTCAATGCTTCAGGAGGCAGCTTTACTCACTACGCCACAGCAGCCAGCCCCAATTACACACTTATTAGAATGGCTAAAATTCACAAGACTAACCCTAACAAAGCAGGAGGAATTGGAATTCATACACTACTTGTGGGAATGTAAAACGGTATAACCACTTGGCAGTTTGAAAGTTTGACAGCTTCTTAAAAAGTTAAACATATTCCTCTCATGTGATCTTGTCATTCCACTCCTAGCTGTTCTTCCAAGAAAAATGAAAGCACATGTCCATACAATCACTTGTACAAGAATGTTAACATGGGACTTGCATTGTGGCATAGAAAGTAAAGTAGCCGCCTGCAATGCCAGCATCTCATATAGGCCTGGTTCAAGTCCCAGCTGCTCCACTTTTGATCCAACTCCCTGCTAATGCCCTGAGGAAAGAAGTGGAAGATGACCCATGTGGGAGATTCAGATGAACCTCTTGGCTCCTGACTTCTGCCTGGCTCAGCCCTAGCCATTGCAGCCACTAATGGAGTGATCTAAAGGTGGAAAATCTCTGTGTCTGTCTCTTGCTTCCTCTGTAACTCTGCCTTTCAAATAAATTAAATCTTAATAATAATAATAATAATCTGGCTGTGGTCCAACCAGTAGAGACAAGGAAAAGGCAACTGCTTTATTCTTTTTTTTTTTTTTAAGATTTATTTATTTACTTGAGAGAAAGAGTTACAGAGAAAGGGAGGAAGAGACACATAGAGAGGTCTTCCATCTGCTGGCTCACTTCCCAAATGGCCACAACACCCAGAGCTGGGCCAGTCCAAAGCCTGGAGCCTGGAGCCAGGAACCTCATCTGGGTCTCTCATGTGAGTACCAGGGTCCAAGCACTTGATCCATCTTCTACTGCTTTCCCAGGCCATCAGCAGGGAGCTGAATTGGAAGTGGAGCAGCCGGGACTTGAACCAGTGCCCATATGGGATGCCAGTGCCACAGGCAGATGCTTAACCTACTATGCCACAGTGCCAGCCCCCAACTGCTTTATTCTGGACTACCTATTTCTATTCTTTCAGAGTGAAACTAGTTTAGGGAGCCATAAGCACACTTCTGGCTTACACAGAAGAAGTCAGACAAATGAAATGCTCTTTTCATTACATATTTATTGTTCAACCAAATTATCTTCATCTGAATGCCTATGTTTACATTTACTCCCCCCTAAATTCTTCAAATCACTTGTTTTACACATGACTATTACTCTTATAATGAGATTTTCTCATTATAATTTAAAATGACATTAATATTCATTAAACTGTTGGCTTTTCAGACTTGCTGAGTGAACACTAGGGCTACCCATGGAGCCATCAGGAGTATCCTAAGTGGGAGTGGGGATTAGCGATAGAGGGAAAGGGAGACAAGAATCTGAATGGGTAAAGCTTTGGTCTCCAACCCAGAAAGGTTCTCAGTTTTACAAATGATTTCTAGAGGGGTGGGGATGTGGGGGGCTGGAGGGGGTGGTGAACAAATCATGAAAACCATCTATTTAATTACAATGCCAAACTCAGAGTCTGTTCACAGTAGGTACTCAATAAATATCTGTGAAATGAATCTTGATTGAATTTTAAAAGCCTCTCATTTCCTTCTATACTTCTGCCTCCCTCCCCAGCCCCTTGAATCCTGTCTCAACTGGCATATAATTTTTTTCCTGCCATTTGAGTTTCTCAACATGGGAACATACATTTAAGAAAAGGTGTTAACTGTCCACTTTAAAAAGTACCAATACAATATACCAATGTACCATCTTTGTAAAAGCACTGATTTATATACATATTCACACATTGATTAGCAATGCAATTCTCTATTAAAAAATCCTATTAAACATATCCAAACACCTCAATAAAACCTCAATAGTGAGGGGGAAAAATCATACAACCATATGGAAAAATGTGCCTACAAATTAATAATCTCCTACCTTAGTTCATTAACCAACATTTTTTTCTTTGGTTAGTTTTTCATTTTGCCTCCAGATTGATTCCAAAGTCTGCAACTTTTCTCATGCCCAACTCAATATTGTCACACAGCCCTCTTCTTTACTAAGAAAGTTGAGATCAACTATGATATTGACTTTCTGCTTCCTCTAACCTAGTTTCATTTCATTTTTACCCACTCTAATATCCTTTCTTCTTCTTTTAAAAAGATTTTTATTTATTTAGTTGAGAGGAAGAGTTACAGACAGAGAGAAAGGGCATCCATCCACTGGTTCACTCCCCAAATGGCTCCAATGGCTGGAACTGAGCACCTGAAGCTAGGAGCCAAGAGCTTCTTCAGGTCTCCCACATAGGTGCAGGGGCCCAAGCACTTTGGCCATCTTCTACTGCTTTCCCAGGCCATAAGCAGAGAGCTGAATCAGAAGAGAAGCAACCAGGACACAAACTGGCACCTATATGGGATGCCAGCGCCACAGGTAGAGGCCTAGCCTACTATGCCACAGCGCCAGCCTCACATTCTTCTTCTTCTTCTTCTTTTTAATATTTATTTATTTATTTATTTGAAAGTCAGAGTTACATGGAGAGAGGAGAGGCAGAAAGAGACAGAGAGAGAGGTCTTCCATCCAATGGTTCACTCCCCAATTGGCTGCAATGGCTGGATCTGCACCAATCCGAAACCAGGAGCCAGGAGCCTCCTCTGTGTGTCCCATACGGGTGCAGGGGCCCAAGGCCCATCTTGTACTGCTTTCCCAGGCCATAGCAGAGAGCTAGATCAGAAGTGGAGCAGTTGGATCTCGAACTGGTGCCCATATGGGATGCTGGCGCTTCAGGCCAGGGTGTTAACCCACTACACCACAGCACCAGCCTCACTTTCTTCTAATTTCTGATGGGTTTCTCCCTTGTTCAGAATCAAGTACTCCACCTATATTTTTACTCCAGGTCTCATATCTTCTCAGAAAACTGCCTTCATCCATCAACCCCTCTGTCCTGTATCTCATTTCTTTTATGAATTTCAACTATAAATTTACCCAAATCTCTCCCATTCCTAAAAAAAAATTTCCTTTGACAAAGTCCCTCTAAGTCATGCCAACCTCTCCATTTTCCACCTTTCATTAACCACCAATGTACTTAAAGTCAATACAGGTTGAGCATTCCCAATAGAAAAATCTAAAGTGCTCTAAAACTTAAGCACCAACACGATGCCACAGGTGGACAATTCCATACCTGACCTCATGTGAGGTCCCAGTCAAAATAAAGGTGTATTAAAGATCATAGATAGGGGCCAGCACTGTGGCACAGTGGGTTAAATCCCCAGCCTGCAGCACCAGCATCCCATGTGGGTGCCTGTTCGAGTCCTGGCTGCCCACTTCTTATCCAGCTCTCTGTTATAACCTGGGAAAGCAGTAGAAGATGGCTCAAACCCTTGGGTCCCTGCACTCATGTGGGAGACCTGGAAGAAGCTCCTGGCTCTTAGCTTTGGATTGGCACAGCTCCAGCTGTTGCAGCTAATTGGGGAGTGAACCAGCGGATGGAAGGCCTCTTTCTCTCTGTCTCTACCTCTCTCTGTAACTCTTTCAAATAAATAAAAGTAAATATTTTTTTAAAAACATGGATAAAATTACTTTCAGGCTATGTATGTAAGGCATATATGAAACAAAAATGAGTTTTGTGTTTAGACTTGGAGCTTCTCCCTCATTATATATTTTGCATTATATGAATGTGACTATTCCAAAACAAAAAAACCCAAAGCATTTTTGGTCACAAGCAATTCGAATAAGTGATACTCAACCTGTATCACCTCACCAGAACTCTGAGTCACAATTGACAAAGTTTAGCTGTACTAATCATTAGTACATTTGAACTATCTGTATCACTTGGCATCTGATATTTTGAGTAGGCAAATATTTTTTGGATGAATAAAGTGGGAATGTGATGAAAAGAAGAAAGGTAGGTGCCTATAAACTCAAGAGAACTCAATGGGTTACAAATAGCTGGAGTAGCAAGACTCTAGTCACCCACTCCCCATCTTGCCAGAGATGCCCACATCCTAGTTGCTGGACTATGTGAATGAATATAGTTACATGGCAAAGGGGAAAAAAAGGTTATTGATCATCTATCCTTCAGTTGGCATTGTGTATCTTGGATTATCCATGTTGGAGTACCTGGTTGGATTCTTGCCTCCTCTACTTTTGATCAGCTTTCTGACAATGCTCACCCTGGAAAGCAGCAGGTGATGGTTCAGGTACCTGGGTCTCTGCTACCCATGTGGAAGACAGATTGAGTCCCCAGATTCTGGCTTAGGCTTGGCCCAGCCTTGGCTGTTGTGGGTATTTAGGGAGATAACCAGCTAATAGAAGATCTACCTCAATCCCTTGTCAAATAAAATGGAAATGAACATCAAAAGAGGCAGAAGAGTATATCCAAATGAGATAAGCAAGACTCAGCTAGCCATTGCTGGTTTGAACACAGCAATGGTTCATGAGCCAGGGAACATGGTAGTTTCCAGAAGCTGGAAAAGGTAAGAAAACAGATTCTGGTCTAAAACCTCCAGAAATAAATGCAGTCCTGCTTATTTGATTTTAGTCCAGTGAGACCCATTTAATTCTCTGGTGTCCAGATCTATAAATATGTTATTTAAAGCTACTTAGGGGGCTAGCACTGTGGTGTAGCAGGTAAAGCCGCCGCTTGCGGTGCTGGCATTCCATATGGGCACCAGTTCGAGTCCACTTCTGATCTAGCTCTCTGCTGTGGCCTGGGAAAGCAATGGAAGATGGCCCAAGTCCTTGGACCCCTGCACCCACGCAGGAGACCGGAAGAAGCTCCTGGCTCCTGGCTCTGGGTCAGCGCAGCTCAGGCCACTGTGGCCATCTGGGGAGTGAACTATTGGATGGAATACCTCTCTATCTCTGCCTCTGCCTCTCTGTAACCCTGCCTTTCAAATAAATAAGTAAATATTTAAGAAGAAAAAATATATAAAAATTTAAAACAGCTTCTTAGTTTGTGCTAATGTGTGTCAACATCAAAGAAAGTACTACAATAACCATTTCCAATTTTTCTTTAAAACATAATCATATGTCACTTAAGGATGTGATTACATTCTAAGAAATGTGTTATCCAGTGATTTTGTCATTATTCAAACATCACAGTGTACACCTACACAAACCCAGATAGTGTAGGTCAGTCCCTCAGTGTGGCCTATTAATGCAACTGCTGCTGGTATAACATACATACTGCTTTTACAGAAAACTTTTTTTAATAAATAGGCGTACACTCTAAAATCATGAGTAAAAGTACAGTATAGTAGACACATAAATAACATCACTGTTTCTTATCAAGTATTATGTACAGTACCTAATTGTATGTGCTATACTTTTATACTGGCAGCACACTGGGTTTGTTTACACCAGAATCACCACAAACATGTGAGTAATGCATTGTGCTATGATATTAAGAAAGCTGTAATGATACTAGGTCACAGGGATTTTTCAGTGTCATTATAATTTTATGGGACCACCATCACATATGTGGTCCATTCTTGACCCAACACATCATTATGCAACACATGACTAGTTGAATCTTAGGAATTTTTCTATTGGATTTCATCTACTGAGAAGGTGGGAGACAGTGCTGGAGGTGGTGATAGGAAGGAAACCACCATCAAATAGTTTACCCACTTTCTTGTTGACCTTCACACTGCCAGCTGCTGGCTTATTATCATATAGAAGTGCTAAAGTCCTATTACCAGAAATAAAAACCCTTATGAAAACCTAACAGGGTGTATACTTGTTTTAGGAACAAAAGTATATGGCAAAGAAAAATCCTATGAAATTGCCCTTTTCCACATTTAGCAGGGTAGAAAAGAAAGCTTGTTTCCTGTTATGAAGCCCCAGATAATGGCAGTGAAGAAGAATGTGAGTCAACCACTCTGGCTCTAAAAAAAGAAAAAGGATCCCAGAGTCAGCTGAAACATACAGTGACACTCAAGAGAGTTCAATGTACAGATTGCTTGGCCACCAATCCAAATATTCTTAAAGCTTTTGTGCAGCCACTCAACATGATTTCACACTCAATTTTCCCCCACTGTGCTTGAGTCCTTCCTCTAGGCCAAAAGAAGTGACTCCTGTTGGAAACTTGGAGACTTTCTGATAATGGACCAGAAAGGCAGGCAGCCTCAATCTGATGGGCAGAAGGTACATGGGTGTTTTTTTGTTTGTTTGTTTTTTTTAAGATTTACTTATTTATTCTGAAAGTCAGAGAGAGAGAGAGAGAGAGATCTTCCATCTGCTGGTCCACTCCCACAATGGCTGCAACAGCCACCAATGGGCCAGGCTGAAGCCAGGAGCTTCATCCACATCTGCTATGTAGGTTCAGATGCCCAAGCACTTGGGCCATCCTCCATTTCTCATCCCAGGCTGCCAGCAGAGAGCTGGATCAGAAGTGGAGCAGCCAGGACAGGAAGCAACACCCACAGGGGATGCTGGCATTGCAGGTGGTGACTTTACCCACTATGTCACAATGCTGGCCCCGGTTGGTGGGTCTGGCTAAGTGAATTTGGAACTCTGGAGCATTTTACATAGGAAGGTAACACAAACTGGGCAAGTGGAGTTAGAGAAACCCTTTTTGCAGGATGACTTGTAGCCATAACTGCTTTTCCATAAGAAATCATGTTCTTTGTTCTAGAATAGAAATGACTCTTGATATACACCCAAACTCTTTAAAGCCTTCCTCCTTTGACTTTCACTTTAGAATCAGGTTTATTAATTTATTTGTCCTACCTGTCTCGCATTTCTTGACCCTACAAAAGAGTCACAAGGTTAAATTCAACTAATTCCACTTTGGGTATGTGATAAAAGGATTTTTTTCTCATTTATTTTTTTGTTTGAAAAGCAGAGAGAGAAACATACAGTGATCTCTCATCTTCTAGTTCACTCCCTAAATGCCCCCAACAGCCAGGTCAGGGCTGGGCTAAAGCAGGTACCTAGGAACTCAATCCAGAGCTCCCATGTGGGTGTCAGGTGTCACCTGTTGACTCCTAAGGTGTACGTTAGCAGGAAACTATATTGGTCAGCAGAGATTTGTAGCATTTAAGCAAGAGAAATATACTAGTAAAGTTCTCCTAAATATGAATATATACTCATATATGAATTGGCTCACTTAATTATGGAACCTACTATATTCTGCTATCTGTAAAGTGGAGAAATAGGAAAGCCAGCATAATTCAATCTGAGCTTAAAAGCCTGAGAACTAGAGGGGAGGGTACGATGGCATAAGTCACAGTCTTAGTCCAGAGGCCAGGAAACCAGAAACATCAATGTCTGAGGGCAGGAAGAGATGGACATCCCAGCTCAAACAGGAAAGAGGCTTGCCCTTTCTCTGCCTCTATTTTCTTTTCAGGGCTCCCAAAGACTGGGTAACGTCTACACACATTGTTAAGGGCAATCTTCTTTATTTTCAGTCTGTTGACTCAAAGCTAATCTCTTCCAGAAACTCCCTCACAAATACACTGAAAATTAATGTTTTACCAGTTTTCTGAGCACCCCATAGCCTGTATAGTTGACACATAAAAGTAACCATCTCGGCTGGCGCCGTGGCTCAATAGGCTAATCCTCCGCCTTGCGGCGCCAGCACACCGGGTTCTAGTCCCAGTCAGGGCACCGGATGCTGACCCGGTTGCCCCTCTTCCAGGCCAGCTCTCTGCTATGGCCCGGGAGTGCAGTGGAGGTCGGGCCAAGTCCTTGGGCCCTGCACCCGCATGGGACACCAGGAAAAGCACCTAGCTCCTGGCTTCAGATCAGCGTGATGTGCTGGCCGCAGCGCACTGGCCGCGGCGGCCATTGGAGGATGAACCAACGGCAAAAAGGAAGACCTTTCTCTCTGTCTCTCTCTCTCTCACTGTCCACTCTGCCTGTCAAAAATAAAAAAATAAATAAATAAAAATAAAAGTAACCATCTCAAGTCCACCTCTTATCAACTTGGCACCCATATAATCTCCTTAAACTATACTTTAATCTCCAAATAGACAATAACAAGGTTGCAATTTCACCGAAAGTGACACAACTAGAAATGTATTAATCCCTTCCCCAGCAGAGGTAGTAAGGTCCTTGGGTGATGGTCATTTTTCTCCTGATATCACATAACAGAAATAAGAACAATTAATAATACTTAAATACCAATATAAACTCAGTACATCTTATGTTACATGATAAAGGAACAGAAATCAAAGATATTTAACATCTGTGTATATATATACACAAATAACAAAATAAAAAATATTCACAAGGCTTTGATATTTTTCTTCTCACTTCTTTCTACACATCTATCTTGCCTCCAAAGTCCTTCCCTTTCCTTTTGTCCCTAATTATAACCTTATCATCCAATCCAGCATTAGACATTAGGTTCTATCCCTAAAATCTTCCAGAGGAATCATCCTTGTTCCCCTACTCCAAAATAGTAAGAAGAAAAACAAAAAAGCTAAATTCACACACATCTATAAATGTCTAGTAATTTCTGGATTTTTTTTTTAATCTCAATTTGTCTCAAAGCATCAACTTTTTTTTTTTTTTTTTTTTTGGACAGGCAGAGTGGACAGTGAGAGAGACAGAGAGAGAGAAAGGTCTTCCTTCCGTTGGTTCACCCCCGAAATGGCCACCACGGCTGGCGCTACACCGATCCAAAGCCAGGGACCAAGTGCATCCTCCTGGTCTCCCATGCGGGTACAGGGCCCAAGAGCTTGGGCCATCCTCCACTGCCCTCCTGGGCCACAGCAGAGAGCTGGACTGGAAGAGGAGCAACCGGGACTAGAACCCGGTGCCCATATGGGATGCTAGCGCTGCAGGTGGAGGATTAACCAAGTGAGCCATGGCCCTCATATTATTCTTCTACCAGGTATGTGCATGAAATCCCAATTGCATTACTACTTCCTTATAACTTTGAGATTTTAAATTTAATATGCTTGATGATGGAGTATCTCCGAAATTGCCACATCTTTTCACTACCAAATGAGCCAAATTATTGGAGTAAACAAATGTTTTAAAAATGTACTGTACTGGCCAGTACCACGGCTCACTAGGGTAATCCTTCGCCTGCGGCGCAGGCACCCCGGGTTCTAGTCCGGGTTGAGGCACCAGATTCTGTCCTGGTTGCTCCTCTTCCAGTCTAGCTCTCTGCTGTGGCCTGGGAAGGCAGTGAAGGATGGCCCAAGTCCTTGGGCCCTGCACCCACATGGGCGACCAGGAGGAAGCACCGGCTCCTGGCTTCAGATCGGCGCAGCACGCCAGCAGTAGTGGCCATTTCGGGGGTAAACCAATGGAAGGAAGACCTTTCTCTCTGTCTCTCTCTCTCTCTCTCTCTCTCTCTCTCTCTCTAACTCTGCCTGTCGAAAAAAAAAAATGTACTGTACAGTATAGTTTCTTAGTTCCACTGTTTCTTTTAGTGCCTTGTGTTATGTTTGTACATAAAATAAACAACAATCCTCAATAGGTACTAGATAGTATGATCATCCCTTCACATTTACTAGTTTAACCAAGTGCAGGTAAAAAGCTTTTTTGCAGTGCTCATATTCTGGTGCAGTGAGTTAAGCCACTACCTGTGATACCAGACTCCTCTATGAGAGCTGGTTTGATTCCTGGCTGCTCCTCTTCTGATCCAGCTCCCTGCTAGTGCACCTGAGAAACCAATGGAAGATGGCCTAAATGCTTGGACTCCTGCCACTCATGTGGGAGACCCGGATGGAATTCCTGGCTTCTGATTTTGATTTGGCCCAGCCCCATGCCATTGCAGCCATCTGGGGAACCAGCAGATGAAGAATTGATCTCTCTCTTCTCTCTCTCTCCCTGCAACTACCTTTCAAGTAAATAAATCTTTTAAAAAATAGTTTTGCATCCATAGTTAATATCTATAAACTTTTTTCATGTCATTATTCCTAAACAATATAGAATAAAATATAGTATAAAGACTATTTACATAACATTTATGTCATATTAGATATTCTAAGTAATCTAGAGAGGTGAAGGTTAAATGCAAACACTATACCATTTTATAAAAGGGACTAGAGCATCTGTGGATTTTGATATTTGCAAGAGGTCCTAGAAACAATCGTAGAGACAACTGTACGTATTAAAAATTTCAGGGGCTGGCACTGTAGTGTAGCAGGTAAAGTCACTGTCTGCAGTGCCAGCATCCCATATGGGCACTGGTTTGAGTCCCAGCTGATGCACTTTCGATCCAGCTCTCTGCTAAAGCCTGGGAAAGCAGTAGAAGATAGCCCAAGTCCTTGGGTCCCTGCACCCTTGTGGGAGACCTGGAAGAAGCTCCTGGCTTCTGACTTTGGATTGGTGCAGCTCTGGCCTTGTTGTGGCCAACTGGGGAGCAGATGGAAGACCTCTGACTTTCAAATAAATAAATAAATCTTTAAAAAATAAATTTCACACAGGGGAGAGGAGGGTGTTGGGGCACAGCAAGTTAAGACACAGCTTGTAACACCAGCATCCTGTTATCTGAGTGCTGGTACTAGTCCTGAGTCCTGGCTACTCCAAATCCAATGCTGATCCCTGCTAATGTGCCTGGGAAGGTAGCAGAGAATGGCCCATGTGTCTGAGCCCCTGCAACCTGTTTAGGAGACCCAGATGGAGTCTCTGGGTCCTAGCTTTGGCCCAGCTCAGATCTGGCTGTTGCAACTGTTTGGGGAGTAACCAATGGATGTAAGATTTCTTTCTCTGCCTCCCCCCATCACTCTGCATTTCAAGTAATATAAGAAATCTAAAAAAGGGAAGGTCTAGGGGCCAGCGCTGTGGCGCAGTGGGTTAACACCCTGGCCTGAAGTGCCAGCATCCCTTTTGGGTGCTGGTTCAAGACCCAGCTGTTCCTCTTCCCATCCAGCTCTCTGCTATGGCCTGGGAAAGCAGTAGAAGATGGCCCAAGTCCTTGGGCCCCTGAACCAGTGTGGGAGACCTGGAAGAAGCTCCTGGCTCCTGACTTCAGATCGGCGCAGCTCCAGCTGTTGTGGCCAATTGGGGAGTGAACCAGCGGATGGAAGACCTCTCTCTCTCTCTCTGCCTCTCCTCTCTCTGTGTAACTATGACTTTCATGTAAATAAATAAAACTTTTTTTTTTTAAAGGCAAAGTTTAAAACAATTCCTCATTTAAGTGGTGTTGTTAAATCATTAAGATACCACATGGACCTTTAGAACCACTACATGCCACACTGCCACAATCACTCCTAAATTTAATAGAACAAATTTAGATTTATCATCATGGGCTGGCATTGCAGAGTAGCAGATAAAGCTGCTGCTGCCTGTGATGCCAGCACCCCATGTGGGCACCAGTTCATGTCCCAGCTACTCCAATTCTGATCCAGCTCCCTGCTAAAGGCCTAGGAAAAGCAGCAAAAGATGGCCTAATACTTATGCACCTGCTACTCATGTGGGAGACCTGGATGAAGCTCCTTGGCTCGTAGCTTCAGCCTTAGCCACTGAGGCCATCTGGGTAGTGAATCCAGCAGATGGAAGCTCACTTGCTCTCCCTCTCTCTCTCTGTCTCTCCCTCTCTTTGTGTAACTCTTTCAAATAATAAATAAATCTTTTTTTTTAATTGGCTATATTCTCCCATTTCTGGTCATAACAATGAGCATTTATAAAAGTTCAATAAAATAGAATACTATTTAATTTTTGATCATGTGTTACTAAGCAAATGTTGATGAAAATATCTCCAAATTTAAGAGTGTTTCACAGTAAATACTAATGTTAAAAACAAATCTAAGTTACAGGAGCCGGCGCTGTGGCTTGTGGGTAAAATCACTACCTGCAGTGCCAGCATCCCATATGGGCGCCGGTTTGAGTCCTGGCTGCTCCACTTCCAATCCAGCTCTCTGCTAGTAGTCTGGGAAAGCAGTGGAAGATGGCCCAAGTCCTTGGGCCCCCACACCCATGTGGGAGACCTGGAGGAAGCTCCTGGCTCCTGGCTTCGGATCAGCACAGCTTCAGCCACTGTGGCCAATTGGTAAGTGAACCAGTGGATGGAAGACCTCTTTCTCTGCCTCTCCTTCTTTCTCTGTATAACTCTGACTTTCAAATAAATAAATCTAATAAAATTTTTAAAAATCTAAATTGTTTATACTGAAGGAAAAATCTGCCTATAAAATTTTCACATTTTAAGTGTTTCAAGAATGCTATAACTCATTTATTATTATGAGAAAGTATTTACTGAGATAGGCATTTTGAGTAGCAGTTGGGATGTTGCTTGGGACACTTGCATGGGTTTGATGCCTGACTTGGGAAGTCCAGCTCAGAGCCCAATTCCAGCTTCTTGCTAAAGTGCTTCCTGGAAGCGGGAAATGGCTCAAGTAGCTGAGTCTCTGCCCCTCAGGAGGGAAACCAGGATTGAGTTTCCAGCTCTTGGCTACAGTCCAGTCCAGCACTGGCTATTCCTGGCATTTGGGGAGTCTACCAGAGCATGGGAGATCCATCTGTCTGCCTTTCAAATAAAAAATAAATTAAAAATTATTTTACTGACTAATAAGCTTCCAGACTAGCTTCCATATTTGTTCTAATCTACCATTATTTTGAAAAATCTATATTTCAGATAATTTATATGTCATAGAATCAACTCTTAAAAAAGTGTACAATTCGGCCGGCGCCTCGGCTCACTAGGCTAATCCTCTGCCTTGCAGCGCCGGCACACCAGGTTCTAGTCCCGGTCAGGGCGCCGGATTCTGTCCCGGTTGCCCCTCTTCCAGGCCAGCTCTCTGCTGTGGCCCAGGACTGCAGTGGAGGATGGTCCAAGTACTTGGGTCCTGCACCCAATGGGAGACCAGGATAAGTACCTGGCTCCTGCCATCGGATCAGCGCGGTGCGCTGGCCGCAGTGCGCTGGCCGCGGTGACCATTGGAGGGTGAACCAACGGCAAAAGGAAGACCTTTCTCTCTGTCTCTCTCTCTCACTGTCCACTCTGCCTGTCAAATAAAAAAATAAATAAATAAAAAAATAAATAAAAAAGTGTATAATTCAGTATGTTTTGCTATAGACGCAGAGTGGTGCAGCTATCACCATTATCTAATTTTAGAAAATTTCAACAACTCATCCTCAAAACCCCACACTCATTAGCAGTCACTCCCCATTCTCTCTACTTCTAGTTCCTGGCAACCATTAGTTTGCCATCTGTCCCTGTAGATTCACTTTTGGTCCTTTCATATAAGCAGAACCATATGATATGTGGCCTTTTAAGCCTGGCTTCTTACATTTAACAGGATATTTTTTAGCTTCAAGATACATGTCGTAACATGTATCAGTATTTTGTCCCTTCTTGTTCAAACTATTCCACCTTACAACCAAATTACATTTTGTTTATTCATTCATCACCTGTTGGACATTTGAGTTGTTTCTTCTACTTGGCCTTTATGAATCCTGCTACTCTGAACACTGGTGTGTATTAGTATTAAATTTTTGTGTAGAAAAATACTTTATTTTTATCTCAAAGACTTGTGCAAGTTCACTACATGGTTAAAATCCTATTAATTTAAGGTGAAAATGTTGTTCTTAGCATGAAATAATTTATAATACCTTAATTTCACTTAATAAAAAGGAGAATTCATTGGTAAGTATAAAACTAATAATATGAATAACATTTGGTTGATGAGCTCCAAATGATCTATTCCAAGCAAAACAGAAAATCTCCTCCATAGAATTTCTAATTAAAATGATGAAATTGTATTAGACCCAGTGTCCTTGGCAAGTTATAGACTTCTATGTCAAATATAAAGATACATGAAAACATAGATACATTCATAAGTGTAGATACAGTACAAATCTTAATTATATTTCAATTAGCCCCATGTTTAAGTTATAACAATATAGTCTCACTAAAGAATTCAAATATTAGAACCTTGGCACACCTTCATTATTCAGATTAGTTAATTGCCAATTTTATATTTTCTTGATCTTTGGTATTTTTCTGTTTTGTGCCAATTCATGCAAGAAAATCTGATTTACTAGAAAGTTTTTGAGAATTCAACATAATATTCATTACAAAGGAACTATAGGGCTGGCATTGTGGCACAGATAGTAAAGCAGCTGCCTGTGATGCCAGCATCCCATATAGGTGCCAGTTTGAGTCCTGGCTGCTCCACTTCCAATCCAGTTCCCTGTTAGTGTGCCTGGGAAAGGCAGCAGAAGATAGCCCAGGCTCTTGGTACCCTGCCACCCATGGCAGGTGACCTTGAACAATCTAGTGGCCCCTAGCTTCGACCTGGACCAACCCGGGCCATTGTGGCCATCTATAACTCTTTCAGATAAATAATATTTTTTAAAAAAAAGGAATTGTTTTCAGCCCATCATCTATTCAAACTTTTTGTTGTTGTTGTTTAAAAAAAAAAAAAAAAAGCTTTATTTCTTAGAAAGGCATTGTGAGGGAAAGAGAGATCTCTTCCATCTACTGATTCACTCTCCAAATGGCCATAAAAGCTGGAACTTCTCAGGTCAAAGGCAGGAGCAAGAAATTCCATTCAGGTCTCTCACATGGGTGGCAGAGACCTAAGTACTTGTACCATCTTCAGCTGCTTTCTCAGGTGTCTCAGCAGAGAGCTGAATCAGAAGCAGAGCACTCCCCCTCAGATAAGATGCTGGTGGCAGCTTAACCCACAGTGCCACAATACCAGCCCCTCTTTTCAACAATTATGTACTTTTATTAACTTCTCAATAGGAATGTATCTTTCAGTATTTAAAACCAGACTTCTAAAAACTCCACCCAGACTAAGATATAAAAAACAATCATTTTCCTTTCTGTATTCAGATGCAGACATTTCTACCATTGTAATCCAAATAGGTTAAAAGAATGAAAATGTTTCAGCTTTATTTGCAACTGCAAAGCGGGCTCTCCATAACACTAGATTTGTGAATAGTGAAAAATTTGAGCTAATCCTAGCCAGCTTTATCCTAAGGCATCAAAATGCTTCTAGGCCACATTTCTTTAAACCAAATTTAAGTATAAATATAAGTCCACTAAATGCAAATACAAGCAAGCAAACAGAAAGCCTAGTAACAACCTATAAATAAATAAGCCTAAAAACAACCAATAAATTCTCTTCAAAGCCATCCAAAAGGAATTCAGGAATTCGGGATTACAAAATGGCATTACCAAACATAAACATGGATAATCCATACATTATGACTCATTTATTAGTCATTTTCTATATATAATCTTTTTTTTTTTTTTTTGACAGGCAGAGTGGACAGTGAGAGAGAGAGACAGAGAGAAAGATCTTCCTTTGCCGTTGGTTCACCCTCCAATGGCCGCCGCGGCCAGGCCACAGCAGAGAGCTGGCCTGGAAGAGGGGCAACCGGGACAGAATCCAGCGCCCCCACCGGGACTAGAACCCGGTGTGCCGGCGCTGCAAGGCGGAGGATTAGCCTAGTGAGCCGCGGCGCCGGCCTTTTTTTTTTTTTTTTTTTTTGACAGGCAGAGTGGACAGTGAGAGAGAGAGAGCCAGTATAATCATTTTTAAAAAATGATTTATGGGGCCGGTGCTGAGGTGCAGTAGGTTAAAGCCCTGACCTGAGGCGCCAGCATCCCATATGGGTGCCAGTTCTAGTCCTGGCTGCTCTTCTTCCAAGCCAGCTCTCTGTTGTGGCCTGCAGCAGAAGATGGCCCAAGTCCTTGGACCCCTACACCCACGTGGGAGACCCGGAAGAAGCTCCTAGCAGCTCCGGCTGTTGCGGCCACCTTGGGGGTGAACCAGCAGATGGAAGACCTCTTTCTCTGTCTCTACCTCTCTGTCTTTCAAATAAATAAAATAAATCTTTTTAAAAAATGATTTATTTGAAAAGGAGAGTGACAGAGGAAGAGATCTTCTATCTGCTGGTTTACTCCCCAAATGTTGCCAACAGCCAAGGGTAAACCAGGCAGAAACAGGAACCTGGAACCCCATCCAGGTCTCCCATGTACATGGCAGGTGCCCAAGTACTGGAACATTTACCTGCTACTTCCCAGAGTGTGCATTAGCAGGAAACTGGTTTGGAAGCACAACAGCTTGGACTCAAACCAGGCACTCAGATATGGCATGAAAGTGTCCAAAGCAGCAGCACAACCTGTGCCACAACACCTGCCCCTTTATATAACCTTTTAATGGTTAATATAAAAAATATAGTGCCACTATTGTAAAACAAAAGTTTAGATTTAAGATGTGATTTAAGATTTAGGCTTGGCCGGCGCCGCGGCTCACTAGGCTAATCCTCCGCCTTGCGGTGCCAACACACCGGATTCTAGTCCCAGTCGGGGCACTGGATTCTGTCCCCGTTGCCCCTCTTCCAGGCCAGCTCTCTGCTGTGGCCCGGGACTGCAGTGGAGGATAGCCCAAGTGCTTGGGCCCTGCATCCCATGGGAGACCAGGAGAAGTACCTGGCTCCTGCCATTGGATCAGCGTGGTGCGCCGGCTGCAGCATGCTGGCCGCGGCGGCCATTGGAGGGTGAACCAACGGCAAGGGAAACGGCAAGGGAAGACCTTTCTCTTTGTCTCTCTCACTGTCCACTCTGCCTGTCCAAAAAAAAAAAAAAAAAAAAAAAAAAGATTTAGGCTTAAGATGTTTGGAGGGCAGGAGAGCCTTGGTGGACTCATGTCTTTTTTATGATTTATTTTATTTGGAAGAGTTAACGTGCGCGAGAGGGAGAAACAGAGATAGATAGAAACAGAGAGATGTCCCATCTGCTTGTACACTCCCCAAATGACCTCAACAGACAGGTTTGGGACAGGCTGAAGTCAGGAGCCAGAACTCTTTCCAGGTCTCCCACATGGGTGGCAGTGAAATCGGACAAGACCCCCTAAAATTCACACTAAAATGTGGCCCCTTAAAGTTCTCTAGAAATGCTATCCGAGGTGCCACATGCGCTACTGGAATTTGGGGTGCCTTACGATTTCACCATGGGCTTATTACTAAATCCCCGATATCAATAAGCCCGAGAGGGTTCTTGCCTAACATTTAGAGAAGAATTCTAAATACCGGCACAGATAAACGAGGCAGCATGGTATGTTTTAAGCTTTTATTTAGTAAGAAAGGTGCATAAGAGAGGGAGAGCTTTATTTAGGGGAGAGAGGTGAATAGGGGTTCATACCAAGCACCAGGAACCAGCCACGTGGATGAACATCTAGGCCAGGAAGCCTAGAGCACAAGGCCCGAAGGCCATGTGCCCTGGAGGCGCAGGGCTACAGCAAGCCCTGTCCTGGCAAGAGGCCAGGGAAGAAGAATAGGGCCAGGCACACTGTGCCCTAGGCTTTTAACCCACTCCAAAGGGGAGTGGTTAATTAACCTGATTGGCTGGTGGGCACCCCGGTGTGGCCAGGTAGGGGAATGAGGCCACACAGGGGCGTGGCAAAGGCATCAGGTAGGAGCAGAAGGTCACACAGGGGCATGGTCTTCCAGTTCACAAATCTGATCAATTTTAACCTGTATGCCTGCCTACTTCAGCAGGGGCCCAAGTTCTTTGGCTATCTTCCACTTCCTTCCCAAGCGCACCAGCAGGAAGCTGGAAGTGAAGCAGAGTAGTGGGACTCAAACCAGAATTGCAGTAAGACGTGGCTTAACCCACTGAGACACAATGTCTGGCCCTAGGATCCATATTTTAAGCAAAATTCCATTAGAACAAAAAATTCAACAAAACAAAACTATTTTTTAGTCCTAAGTGCAATAGCCCACTTAAGGGGTGATATTGGGTATATCAAGTACTACGCAAAGGAGTACTTTGGAATATATCTGTTAGTCATTGGGTAGAATTTTACTTGTAATACTAAGGAGTACATAAATATTTTGGGCTAGCAAACGTATGTATATGTGTGTATGTGTTGCATTAGTGGGAAAATTGACATCAGCTAATAGCAAATGATTAAACTAATCAGCTTCCTGGCATTTAGCCTCATAGTTGAGATTCCAGTTAAGTTTCCTATGTCCCACATTGGAGTGCCAAGATTGATTCCAGGATCAAGCTAATGATTCCAGCTTCTTGCTAATGCAGATCCTAGGAGGCAGCAATAATGACTCAAGTCCTTAGGAGTTCCTGCCATTCACTTGGGAGACATGAATTGAGTTCCAGGTGCCCAGCTTAGGCCCAGATAAGTCTTAATCATTTTCAGCATTTGGGTAATGAACCAGCTAATGGGAGTTCTCTCTGTCCTTGTCCTTCTGCCTTCAAAAAAAACATTCTTTTATGTGTGAGCTTTGTGGTCAGACTACATAGGTTTAAGAAAGTAGTGGTACATGGGTGTACTACTTATTTCTTGTCTTGAGTTTTCACCTGTACAGTGAAAGAGAATCAGATAAGAAATTAAAGGACCTAGTACATATTATACAAATAAAAATTTTTAAAAATTTAAAATATATACAATATTTAATGACTTTTGCCCTCATATGATTTTGTAATTCTCTGTCACATCTTATTTAGAAAGGCATGTAATAAAGGAATATAATAAAATTCAAGTTATCCAAAATACTTGGGAAATGAATCATTTTCCAAAGAAGCTTTACAGCCCTCCCCACAAACTTAACAAATGGGATCCAACTTTTTTTTTTTTTTTTTTTTTTTCTGGACAGGCAGAGTGGACAGTGAGAGAGACAAAGAGAAAGGTCTTCCCTTGCCGTTGGTTCACCCTCCAATGGCCGCCGCGGCCAGCGCACTGTGGCCGGTGCACCGCGCTGATCCGATGGCAGGAGCCAGGTGCTTCTCCTGGTCTCTCATACGGTGCAGGGCCCAAGCACTTGGGCCATCCTCCACGGCAGTCCCGGGCCACAGCAGAGAGCTGGCCTGGAAGAGGGGCAACTGGGACAGAATCCGGCGCCCTGACCAGGACTAGAACCTGGTGTGCTGGCGCCGCAAGGCGGAGGATTAGCCTAGTGAGCCATGGTGCCAGCCCCAATTATTTCTTAAACCTATTACATACTTCTATACCTTCTTAGAAAGTATACTGGTTGTCACTAAGCTTTTTCATGATGAATCATTATCATTATGAGCATCAATTACAGTTCTGTGTTAAAATGTCACAATCTCTTCAAGACTATCCAAGACTTGCTAACATGAAGTTTATTGATTGAGTTGGGGTATGTGAACATGTATGGGAAAAATTATGTATTTTTACTAATCTATAAAAATTAGCATTCTTCCAAATGTAAATGTACACAACATGGCAGTATTAGTTATACCTATATCTGTATTATCAATAGAAATTACACTTTTTATCACAACTGTTGCAAACTCTGGAAATATCACTTATATTCATCCTTATTCTAAAATTTTTACCTATATTAATAAGACCTAGCCACTAGATCTAACCATGTTAATAAAACACAAAGATGTCTATCACAAATTTTTCTTTAATATTTTGACAACTGTAGCTCAAATATTTTCTTTCACAATGCAGCGGATTTCATTTTTTATATATAAGACATTATTGCTGGGTGGGTGTTCGGCATAGCTGAGAAGAAACTGGTTAGAACATGAGTGTACCATTTCAGAATGCCTAGATTTGAATCCCAGCATGAGCTCCTGACTCAAGTTTCCTGCTCATGCAGACCCTAGCATCCAGAAAGTGATGGCTCTAGTAACTGGGTTCCTGTCACCCATGTGAGAGAACTGGATTGAGTTTTGTTGTTCCTGGCTTTGACCCCAGTCACTGCAGGCATTTGAGAGTAAACCAGAAGATGCAAGTTCTGTGTGTCTCTGTCCCTGCCTCTCAAATTAAAAACAAACAAAAAAACACTACATAATCCTGACAAGGATCTGTGGCTTTATCAGATTGACAAAGTGGTTTGAACAAAAAATTAAAAATTGTGACCTCAAATTTGTCATTTCTCTGCTGGGCTCTGTAAATCCACAGTTTTAACGTTCCATTATACTTTTAAACTGAAACTTTTTAGATTAGGATTATATAAATTGGCTTCTCTGAGACTTTTTTTCACTGACTTCCCTGAATTTTTTTTTTTTTTTTTGGAGTTTCCTTTGGGTAGGTGGGAATTTTTCTACCATCCTTGGTACCCTGGCTTCTGAAGGAGTAAAACAAATGAAGAAATTAAATAAAATTAGATTCAGGTGGCATTTAAAGTAGACTTACAAGATAGTGTACTTTCTTTCTAAATTAAAAGACAGTATGAAACTCCAATAAATACTCTGAACTTAACTGCATGAGTTCAAATTCCACTTCTGCCACTTAGTAGCTGTGTCATCTTTGTACAGTAACAATCTGTATCAGTTTGTTCATTTGTAAGAAAGCCAATAAGCACAGTGCCTGGCACATGATAAATTCAAAACATTACCTATATTTATCACATACACTTGTTTCACATTATGGCCAGTTAACACCTGACTGGTTACTTTAGAAACTTACATTTATACAGTAGTGTCATCTACATCTACAGTGTCCTCTGACATTATGACATTTCAAACACACAATAACCCTGTGAGAAGGGACAGCTATTATTACATCTGGTTTAGCGGTAGAGAAACAAAGTAACCAGATCAGTATCAAACAAGAAGTCCGAGGTGGTTCCTCCCTCCTCCCCCATGCCCCCTCCTGTGCTTCTACTATATTTGGTTAGCTAGAAGAGAACAATAGCCTATTCCTGAGGGAGGAAGGAAGCGGAGGTGTCCAGGAGGCCATGAGGGCTGCCCCTGAGTGCTCCGCTACTCACAGGGCGGGTCAGACCAGAAAACAAATCCCTATTACCTAGGATCTTGGAAGCCTGTCACCTCAGGCTCCTCCCCTGGCCTGCTAAATCAAGATCCACATTTTCAACAAAACTCCAGGTGATTCTCACGGTCTTTGAGGGGCACTGTTGGTAACTGCTCTGGTGCACTGTATGATCAATTGAACGCTACCTGTTATTTATCATTGACCTGTGAAGGTTTTTATTAGGTAATATTTTCTCCAACATAAAAAAGTTAAAAAAAACAAACAAACAAACAAACAAGGATTTTTCCATGTAGTCCTGTTTTTCCCTCCTCGGTAAACAGAACTCATTAAGGAAAGTTAAAAAAAAAAAAAAACCCTTAAGCATTTCACTGCTTACCCGCCTTTATATTCCTCAAAATTAAGGTCTTACTATATTTTGCCTGTAGAACACACCAGAGCGCAAAGTCGCCCTCTAAATACTTAAACCCGGCGGCACACTAAGGCAGGCCAGTTCTCCTCGCCTCAGCCCAGTAGCCCCGGGGTATCTCGGCGAGTACTGAGCTCTTCAACACCAAACTCCACGCGTTCTGGATCGGGTTACGCCACTTTCTGACTCAAAAACCGAACCGCAACTGAGCGGGGCGGAGGAGAGATACTTAACTATCAGGCGCGCTGTTCCCACGCCTAAACCTGACGGAACAGGGGCTGCGGGTTAGACAAACAGCCCGCCCCTCACTTTCTCGCCTCCAGCCACGCAACTCGCGGTCACTGAGCTCGGCTTCGAGGCCGCTCCGACGCTGGGGCTCGGCCCACGGGCCTCTTAACTTCTCAGTACCGACCGAGGGTCAGCAACGCACCAGGTTTCCGCACGTGGGAGCGCTGATCACAGTCAGCTGGGACCCACTTAAAATTACCGCTCCCTTCCCGAGGGGCGCCTTCCCCCCACCAGTTAACCGGCCCCGGAGGGCAAGTGAGTAAATATCATTCACCTGCCGCACGGGAACCCTCAAGGACCCTGCTCAACCCCGACGAAAGGTATCTAGTAATTAACCCTGGAGACCTCCCACTGCACACCCTTGATTGGACGCCTGAGCGAGGGCTGCGTCGGCTCGCGCTCACACCAGTCCGGGGAATTCCATTTCCTCTCCCTCCCACCAGCACAAGCACTCAGGGGCGGTGCTTGCTTGGGGCCCGCCCCACTTGGAGCCGGGGGCCCGCTGCATCTCGCGAGAGTTGGTAGGTTTGGGGGCGGATCCCCGTCCGGAAGAGCGCACAAAACTGCCCTTAAGTCACTGCAGAGCTCCAGCTCCTGTTAGCCGTCCACGTCGTTCTCGCGAGACCCGCCGCCTCCATACCAAGTGAGGATACCGAGGGACGCTGTGGGGAGGGGCGTGGGGCACCAGCGCGCAGCTGTCGCTTCCATTACCTTCCTCCCATGGTCTCCTTCCGGTTCTCGATGCTTCTCTGAGTCTAAGGGTTTCCGCCACTCGTCCACCCTCCCCCCTCAGCCTATGACCCGCCTCCGTCCCCCGCCCTCCCAGTCCAACCTCCGATCTGTTTAGTAAGAAGGTGCTGTTCCGAAAAGAAGGAAAAGGGGGTGGCCCAGATTCGCTCGGCTCTGGCCGAGGGCAGTAAACCGTCCCCCGCCACCCTTAGATTTGTGCCGTGCTCGCGACGGCGGCGTTGGCGGACTGATACGCGGCGGTGAAGAGGCAGGAGGAGGGGGGAGGGGCGGAGCGTGGCAGCTGGCAGTAGTTCCGTCAGAGCGGACATCTTGTGGCTGTGTCGTGCGCGTGAGCCCCGTAGGGCCGGGGAGGCACCAGCTGCCGCGCGGGGAGGAGGCCGAGGCCGCAGCTTGAGGGAGGCCCCGGCCCCTCTGTACGCGTGGGTGTGGACAGCCAGGGGCAGGGAAGGGGAGGCTGGCCAGTGCCGGCGGGGTAAGGGGGCCTCCGGGCGCCGGGCCGCCGGAGTGGCCAGCCTGTAGGCTTGGGTGGGGTGGGGTGGGGAAGCTGGAGGAGCCGGGGCCTCTCCTGCTGGGGGGTGGGTGGGAGGGGGGAATGGGCGCGTCCTCGCGCTGAAGCCTCGGGCAGCACGGGCGCGTGGTGGTAGTGGCTGGGCGGGCGGGCGCGCGCGGGAGCGCGCTGGAAGGCGGAGTGTACGGTGGCGTCAGGGGCGATACAGAATAGCTGTAGCTGCGGGGACAGCCACACATCCAACCTTTCTTTATTCCCTTCCCCTCCCCGGCCGCACCTTTGAGCAGAAAGCGAAGGAAGCCGGGCGGCAGCCCGCACTCCCCTGCTGCCCCCTCCCCCCGTGCCTTTCTTTGCCCTAGTGACGCCGGCGCAGCGCCGACTAGGCCCCGGCTCTTCCTCTGCCGGGCCCCGGACCCTGCCCCGCACCCACCCCTTTCTCCTACGCCTCTTCCTCTCCCACCCGGCTCTCTTCCTTTCGAGAGGCCGGGAAGTTAAACTTGTAGCCACCCCTTCGCTCTTCCCGTCACCCTCACCCCCGCTCCTGGCCGAAGCTCGCTATAGGGACTGTTGGTGGGTTTGCCACCCCACCCACCCCGGAGCGCGACGGTTTTAAGGGACCTGGATTCATCAGGGTCTCTCTTCGGGGCCTGTGCGAGTGCTGATCTGCTCCGTTTTTGCAAAAGGCGCCTGTGTCTGGCAGAGCCGGCGTGAGACCAAGAGACAATCCTTCCCCGCCGCCCGGATAATCAAGAGTTTTGGCCGGACCTCTGAGCATACACCGAGAGAGGGAGAGAGGAGCCAGACTAAAAGCACAGACTATGGCGCTGAAACGGATTAATAAGGTAACTTGAGGGGGCTGAAGGGAATTGGGGTTGTGGGAGGAAAGGAGAGCCGGGCCAGAACTATAGTTCCGAAGATAGTCTCTTGGGGTCACTTCTCCCATTGGGGGATAAAGAGCCCGGACGTGCTTTCTCAAGGCATGAGGCTTAAAGCTGGGGGAGGGAGAACACTTGTGGCAAATGAGGTGGTGTTCTGAGTATATTACGATGGAATCTGCAAATTATGGGTGCGGGAGAGTGATGTAAGACGCCTCGACTTTTCTGCTTCTTAAAAATTGGTCCCGTTTGGGGGTCGGAATTGCGGGGAGACACCCCAGCAGATGTCATGGCGCTCCCTGTTTTTGGTGCTTGAAAAACTGGTTTTAGTTGTAGGAGCAAGGCTTTAGGTCTTCTAGAAGAGAGATCAGAAAAATCTGGTGGGTCCCGAACTTCGCTAAGGTCGCAGTTAGGACTAAGTCTCTTGGCCTGTGCTGAAGGGTAGTGCTTGAGCCGTGGAACTTCATAGACTCGGGGCAGCTTTAGGCCCGGCTGAGTGGGCTTGGGAGGAGCCGGGGTGACACAATGTTGCCACTTCCTCTGTGCGGTAGTTGCAGATTTTCACCCGAAGCTGTTTATCGGAAGCACACTGGGAACTGATGTAAATACCTTCTGGAAGCTCCCTTTTTCTTTTGGCTGGAGTTAGGTGTCGGGGGAGATGGGGGTGAGATGGCTGGAAGGGAAGGCTGGGTGTACCTATTTTTGCCTCAGTTCGTTTAATAACACTCGCAGGGAAGATTGTTTGGCGACTTAAAATGTGGTTTCATAGTAAATTATCGATCTAAGTTGAAAGAAGCTAGGATTTTTGAAACTCAGGCGGTGAGCGGAACCTCCACCTCCGGTGGTTTAGTCTCATTTTCTTGCTCTAACTTCTGTCCCGCATTTTAAGATGGCGGCTGCTCTAACTGGTTCAGGCTCTTTCTGGTATCTCCTTTAGAAATAACGTGAAATAATATTCTGTGTTAAACGTTAACTTTTATATCAGGTTGTGCACTGCTTTAGGACCCCTTGTTCAAGACTTACCTGAATTGAAACTCTGAGACTGTATTTCCCTTTTTCGTAACTTGTGTACGTGTGGTGTATTTGATTCTTGCACAATCGAGGAGGGTGGAGTATTTACAGCTAACTTGAAAAAAAATGTCATGGAATAAATTCAGCCTTATTGGAAAATAGGAGATGGGACAGGAAGGTTGCAGGTTCGGAACTGGCGTTGATAGGTTACTTTTTAAAATTCCTTGGAAGGTATTGGAAGAACTTGGCTTCAGGAAAATAGATCTGATGCTGCTTTATTTGCATTTAATTAGTAAGTGTGACTTTGGAGTTTATTTAGCAAAACTGGTGTCTTGCAAGAGATGAAAGTTTAAATCTTAATACGCTACTGAAAAATTTTTAAGGCCTTCATCCCATTGTTTTATGCAGAATACAAACTTAAATATTCGTTTCTGAGATTATGGAAAAAGAAAGGAAGAAAAACTTTTGAGGATTTAAGAACTAAAGTATAAGGAATTATTTAATAAACCCCTTTACATGACCACTTAACATGTGGATGCATTGCTGTATTTTGTAGTGTACTTAATATGAAGAATACAATGTAAAAATCAAAACCCTCAGGAAATTATTTCAGCCCACTAAGATATGGAATGTTTCAGATCCGTAGCGTTTTTATATAAGTGGAACAGGACACTTTAAAGGAAGGTCTCATTGATTTTTTCTCTTTTACAGGTGATACCCAGCTGCTGTGACACCACTTTAATGATTTAAAAGCTCTAGAGAGGCAATATAAAATAATGGTTAAGAGTGTGAACATAGGAGCACAAATGCTCATTAAAATTCAAGCTCTGAATAAGCTTACTTACGTGCCTTTATAAGATAGATTTTTGTTACGAATGAACAATAGTTGTGTGCCTAATGATATATACTTGGCAACTGTTCGAGACACTGAGATGGCAGTAGTGGACAAAACAGATTTTCAGGTCGTAGTTTTTTTGAGGATTAATAGGTTAATATGTGGTTTTGAACAGGCCCATGTTGCATGATACTCTAAACAGTTATTACTGCTATTTTAATGACAGAACTTAAAATCCTTGTTTACTAAAGAACATTGACTTCTCATCTAGTATGCTTAGTTACTACCATCTATATCTTACTGTAAATATTTTGGTGATACAATAGATGTCACTTTTAAATTGGTAAATATGAGACGTTGTTAGGTCGCCCTATAGAAGATTTTGATGTGGTTTGTATTTAAATGTTGCTGTCAGAACCACATGAGGAAACTTCTAAAAATGATACTAAATCCAGTTGTAGTGAATGGACAGCTTTGAAGGAGCATGCTGTTTATTTTACTTCTGTTGTAGAAGTAGATACAGTAGCCATTGATATCCATACATTTCTTGTGTCATTACTTATTTTATTTTATTTTATTTTATTTTATTTTATTTTTTTTTTTTTGACAGGCAGAGTGGACAGTGAGAGAGAGAGACAGGGAGAGAAAGGTCTTCCTTTGCCGTTGGTTCACCCTCCAATGGCCGCCGCTGCAGCCGGCGCACCGCGCTGATCCTGGCAGGAGCCAGGAGCCAGGTGCTTTTCCTGGTCTCCCATGGGGTGCAGGGCCCAAGCACCTGGGCCATCCTCCACTGCACTCCCTGGCCATAGCAGAGAGCTGGCCTGGAAGAGGGGCAACCGGGACAGAATCCGGCGCCCCAACCGGGACTAGAACCCGGTGTGCCGGCGCCGCAAGGTGGAGGATTAGCCTATTGAGCCACGGCGCCGGCCTTGTCATTACTTATTTTAAATTCTTGTCTGAAGCCCCCAAATTAGAAATACTGAAATAATTTGTTCTTCACTAACTTATCGAAGTACTTATTGGAGTACTTTTAACTGTTAGTAGTTCTTTCAAACAGCCTTACTCTGTCTTTAGTTGTATCCTTTATTTGGAACAAGCAGTATGGTCTTAAATAAGGTGATAAACAAGAATAAATTGAGATGATGGTTGTTGGGTGCCATAGACAAGTTTAACATTCCCATTTGACAACATGACTGTAGTACATAGGTTTGTGGGATATTTCAGGACTTTGCATTATCTAAAGTATTACGTGAACTAGGCCTAAAAGATTAGCTCATGTATCCAGTGTTTGCTATGTGTTTGGACCGTTGGAAACACTTGTATAAGTTCAGTTCATTTTATAACAGACCTAGAAAGTAGACACAATTTTATCTCCATTTTGAAATTATAAAGGTACTTAAAAATATGAAAAATGCAGTTAAAAGATCAAGTTTTTGGCACCAAAATTAAGTGTGCATTTGAGGGATCTTCAGAATGCTGATAGAAATGTATATTATGAGAAAACTGTATGGCTGTCAATTGTATTTGCAGCAGAACACATACCAGCTCCATTTTTCCATGAACTTCTTGAGATGCCTTTATAGAAAACTAGGGCACCAAAAGGTTAGGGAAAACACACCTGGGCTTATTACATTGTGGCAGAGTTAGATTAGCACTCGGGCCATACGGCTCCAGAGTTTGTGCTCTTGAACATTTGGATTTCATCTTTGAGATTTTTGTCATTAAAAATGGTTTTCCTTTTTACGTAGTATTGCTTATAACAGCTGAGACCAGACTAATTTTTGTTACCGTGCTTTCCAAGTTGTTCGTGAGTAGCAACTTTGTGATCTTCAAGACCTGGATGTGAGATACTTCATTTTATGGATGGAGTACAGGCACAGAGGTTCATATATTTGTCTAGTAACACAATTAGTGACTGAGATTCAAATCAAGATGATCTGCCTCAAGAGGTCAAACTCAGACGGGCCATTTCAACTCCCCTGTTTATAGTGAATGTATTTTTAATTTTCACTACCTGAAATAAGCTCCTTTTCCCTTTACATTTAAATAATTGGGGTTTAGTTTTACTGTTACGTTGTAGTTGACTTGTGAATTTAGATTTTAGCTGATAACACATTTGGAAGGACTAGAAACTACCACGTGTCAAGTTCTAGGGGTCTCTTGAAGTGAATAATACTTTCTGGTTCCCAGCGAGTTTATAGAGAATAGACTAAGTCTTTGATATGTTTTTTATATCGTTCTCAAGGCTTGTTTGTAGTCAGTTTAGTATGTAGGACTATCGTGGGATTGAGGGATACTGATCATATAGACATTAATAATTTAGAAAAGGAACAACTGACACGGTGTTTTTCTTATGTTTTTCATATGTAGTTCAGTATTCTTGTTAGCACTGGAAAAACAGTAAATTCTAGAGAAATCTCTGAAGCATTTGGCTCTAATGACCCCTTTCTGTTAAAGAGGAAACTAGATTCCTGAGGTGAAAATGTTGAAGATTAAATTCTCACGTCATGGATTAGCTTTTGTATGATTTTCAAAGTTACTTTTTTTGAAAGGCAGACACAGAAAGATTTCCCATCCACTGGTTTACTGCTCTAAATGCCTGCAACAGCTGGACTGAGCCAGACCAAAACCAGGATCTGAGAACTCATCTGGGCCTCCCATGTGGGTGGCAAGGCCAGCTACTTGAGGCATCACTTGCTGCTTTCTAGGGTGCACGTTAGCAAGAGCTAGTATCCAAACTCAGGCCCTTTAGTACAGCATGTAGGCATCCCAAGCTGTGTCTGATACAGTACCAAGGCTTACCTCTACATTCTTTCAATAGCAGTTTCTTCTATCCATTTATATAAGACCTGACTGTATATAATGTATTAACTTACATATGTAGTTTTTTTTTTTTTTAATTATTTGAAAGAGTTACAGATTGAGATAGCGTGCACGAGAGTGAGCAAGCTTCCATCCACTGGTTAGTTCTCCAGATAGCTGTAACAGCTGGGGTTGGGCCAGGCTGAAGCTAGTAGAAGCTTCATTCAGGTTTCCCATGTGGGTGTCAGGGGCCCACTTGGGCCATCTTCCAGTGCTTTTCTCAGACCAATAGCAGGAAAGTGGATCACAAGTGGAGCAGCCAGGACATGTGGGATGCTGGCATTGCAGGCAGTAGCCTCATCTGCAGTGTCACAGTGCACAGCCTATGTATGTAGTTGAGACGCGAGTAAATATTTATACATCAGAAGAACATTGAGAGTTTTTAAAGAATTCAGCAATGTGGGGTCTTAGTCATTTTCTCTGGAGACAGACATTTTGAATGTTCTCTCAGTGATTGAGAAAGTGAAGCCCTTTGGTTAAGAACCACAGATATAGTTGGTAATCATTTAATCAATACTGAACTAAGGGCGTTATCTGCATTAGGCACAGTAATCTAGTCTCAGGGGATTAAAGAAAAATGAGTAAGGCTGTAATCATCAGTGAGAAGCTGCTTTAAATGGAGAAAAAGGGCAAATAAACAAGAGTGGGTGTTTGTCACTTTGTGTAACTTCAGCTTTCAAGAATAAGTTTAGTATGGCAAACTATTACTGTAAAGAGAAATATTGGTATTTACATGCCATGGTTGCCCATTAAAGACATACTAGATAATTTTCTGTATTCCATCTTGTCGTTAGTGTGGCTTATCTTTTGTAACATTAATTTCCCTTGTCAATATGAACCAGTGTTTTGGGAAATTAGGAAATTCAACTGTTTCCATTCCTTAACTGGAAAATTTTATGCTCTTGTTCTGGTATTGCTAGCACAGTGGTGATCTTACAATCTTACTTCAAAATCGAATAGTGTAATTGAGAACAGACACATTAATTATCTGATGAACCAATTTGTTTTATTATATAGGGTTTATTCTCAGATCTGCACCCATAACCTTGTTACGTGGGAAGGGGGAAAGTTCTGTATCCTTGTACTTGGTCCAGACATCTGATTCTATTTCCCAACTATGCATTCAGCATAATCTTCAACCTTCGACCATTTGTTGTATTTATCCTTTGAAGTCTATGTGGTGATTTGTTGTTTGGTTGCTTGGTTCCAGTTGGAATATTTATTAATCCTAGCCATTCTATTAAATGGCTAATACATAATGAGATGTTTTCTACTCCTGGGCTACTGTTAATTTTTATTTATGTCCGTAATATTTGCTTTCATGGATTAAAGCTCAGAAATGAAGTTTGACATGCTGTCTTTCCCATTTCATAAAATGCTTAGAAAAGAACAGCTTTGAATAATCTTAAGTGACCTTCAGTGATGATCTAAAGGAAGAAAATTGTAGTATTACTCATTAAGTTCATTTATAGTATCATGTCTAATGAAGAAGCATACTTGTCATATCTATAATTACAACTAAACAGGAAGTTAATACCTTGCTAGTGAGACATTGTACAGCACCTACCTGTTAATCCTTACAATAATAGAAACTTTCAGGATTTCTCAGAAATTAAAGTGAATTTTAAAGGAACTATTCCTTGTGACCCTGTTTGAAATTTTTCATTTTATTTAGAAAGCAGGGAGAGAGAACTTATGTCTGCTGGTTCACTCCCTAATACCCACAACAGCCATAGTGGGCCAGCTGAAACCAGGGGCTTAGAACTCAATCCAGAACTTCTGTTTGGGTGGCAGGGACCCAAGTACTTGGGCCATCACCTGGTGCCTCCCAGGATGTGCATTAGAAGGGAGCTGATCAGAAGCAGAGTAGCTAGGACTCAAAAACCGGTCACCTCCCACTGGGGATATTAGAGTCCCAGGCAGCATTTTAACCATTGTGCCAAGTACCTGTCCCCTTCTTTTGATCTCAAGCTTGGAGTTCTAAGAATTGGTTTTAGCATCTTTTTAAAAAAAGATTTTTATTTGAAAGGCAGAGTTTTAGAGAGCAGGACAGACAGATCTTCCATGTGCTAGTTCACTCCTCAAATGGCCACAATAGCTGTGGCTGAAGCCAGAGGCCAGAAATTCCATCCAGGTCTCCTTTGTGGGTGGAAGGGCCCAAATTACTTGGGCCAGCTCCTGCTGTTTTCCCAGATACATTAGCAAGGAGCTGGATGGAAAGTGGAGCAGCTGGGACTGGCGCTCATGTGGGATGCCATGCTTGCATCTTCATGTGCTATGCCATAACTGTGGTCCCCATTCATGATTTTGCCAAACTGCTTAGGAAATAATTGCTAGAAACATTTCTGAGAAGTTTATATTTGTATTTACATAAGGTATATAGGAATTCCTTTTAAACTTATTTACAGTTAGCTTGATAATTATATGAACAAATCAGTGTTGTCTGCCTAGTAGACATAATTATACTGCATTTTGACCTTTATCATTGATCTGAATTGTGTTTTGCGAGGTTCCTAGTGAGTGATTCGTAACTTCAATTTCCTTCTTTCTAACGCACCTAACTTAACCCCTGCTTCCATGTGATGCCCTCATTTCATCCAGCCCCAAAGGGAGTGTTCACTGTCATTTAGTATGGGTTTGAGGCAAGGACTGTCTTTCAGTGCCAATTCACAATCAAAATCTTATCTTTAAGGCAAGTAAATTTAGTTCTGAAAGAAATGGACTCAACACACAGCAGATTAGCTTTCTATAGTAGTGTAAGCTTTTAAGTTTCCCAAAAGCACTGTTAGGAATTGTACCTATTTGAATCTCATTCCATTCTCATTGAATCGATTGTATTAGAAACTGCAAGATGAGTGGAGATTTGGGTAACAGATTGTTGGAGTTTATAATTAGGGGTAGAATCTACGTACTTGGTCTTATCACAGTAACTGAGTTGACAAGTTTTGGGGAATAATGAAATTTGGACAATATAGAATGTGTTACTAATGGACTTGTATTCTGACAGTAAAAGCTTTGTTTCCATAAATAGTGCCTTTTCAGTTCTTCTGATATGATACACAAGTAGAGGTTGTCATTGAAAGAAAGTTAAGAATGCTTAGTTGATTTTATTAGAGGCATTAAATCTTATTAGAGGTTCATTGAGCCTGGCTACTTTATAGGTTCATTATGCATAAGCAGCTTTTGTACTTCTAATTTCTAAACTTTGAAGGCAGCAGCCATTTCCTATACTTCCCTAGCAGTGCTACATGCCTTGGTCTCCTGTTCTGAGTGTATTATTCTGCCAGCACCATGTATCTATCATTGAGTGAGGAACATGTAGAGAGCAGAAAATTTAATGCCATATTTAAACAACGACAAAGGCTGATAGACACTGACCAAATTATTTCCCAATTTTAACTGTCAGAAGTCTTTTCTTACAGAGATCAGATCTTATCACATTGTCAGCTTCATCTTAAAATTCCACAGAAGAAATGTTTTCAGAATTAAAAATCATATAACCATTTTTTAAGGATTTATTCGTTTATTTGAAAGCCAGTTACACAAAGAGAAGAGGGGCAGAGAGGTCTTCTATCTGCTGGTTCAATCCCCAGCTGGCCGCAACTGCCGGAACTGCCCCAGTCCAAAGCCAGGAGCTTCCTCTGGGTTTTAACCACAGTGGGTGCAGAAGCCCAAGAACTTGGGCCATCCTCCACTCGTTTCCCAGGCCATAATAGAGACAGCTAGATTGGAAGTGGAGCAGCCGGGTCTCGAACCAGCATCCATATGGGATGCTGGCACTGCAGGTGGTGGCTCTACCCGCTACGTCACAGCACCGGCCCCATAACTATTACTGTTTAATGTACTTCGAGATGAGAGTACTTTAATAGTTTGAGTTGAAAATGTTGGTTATCTGTTGAAAGATCTTCTTGGTGAATGAATCCCCTGAGCCCAGCCTCCTTCACCATCATGGTGCTTATTAAATCTTAAGGAAACAGGCAGCTAAATCAGGTGTATTAAACCTGTTTCAATCTCAGATTTGTTTGTAGGACTTTTAACATAATGTGGTAAACTAGACCATTTAAGAGTTTCGGGGATCTCATTTATCTAGGTTAGAAGAAAATGGCAGAGTGGTCTTCTAACTGCTTTTCCTATAAATGTTTTATGCTTCTAAAGAGAAGTAGCATTCTTGCCACTGGAAAAGGACTAGATTCTCAAGAGTTGTGTAGAAGGTTTCAGTGCAGAAGATAATCCTAAAAGGAGTTGGCCCCACAACAGCACACAGAAGTGTCTGATTTTTTTTTTAAGAACAGAACAGTTTTAAAAAGATTTAACTCATTGTCTGAATTTTTTTTTCAAGTTTATTTGAAAGAGAAAAGAGAAACATGCATGTACACTCAACGTTTCCATCTACATATTCATTTCTCCAAATGCCCATAATGGGGTCTGGGCCTGGCTGAAGCCAGGAACTCCACCCAGGTCTCCCACATGAGAGGCAGGGACCCAGATACTTAAACCGCCGTGTATCTGTTGCCTTCCAGGATGCACATTAGCAGGAAATTGGATGGGAATCTGAAGTGGGCTCAACCCCAGTCACTCCAAAATTGATGCACTGTACTCTGAATGTGTGTGTACTTGATTCCTCTTAATGTCCCTTCAGAGTGAATGAATCCTGTAGTAACTCCTGCTCTATATGACTCTTCCCCACCAGCTCTTCCTGTTTTGGCCAAGAGTTCACCTGAGTTGGGCATTCTCCTGTTAGTGGAGTGTGAATTTTATGTGGGCCACATGTCAGCTGTCTGGTCCACAATACTGTTCATCTCTACTATGAAGCAATGAGCTGACAGTTTTAGTTCTGTAAATAATTAAGCTTGTGAAACTTACAGGCACTAATAGATGTTTACTAAAATGGAAATGGTAGACAAGATTACTTTTGAAAATTCGAGTAGGTGCTCTATTGAAAATGACCTTGGGTCCAGTAAATTGTTTCCTCTTGCAGTGGACTAGATAATTGTTCTCTGATTTGGCCTTTGTTTAAAGGCCGTGTAACTTGAAAAATAACACTTGATTTACACTCTGTGAGATACAGATGAACATTGGTGAGATACAGATGGACATTGGATAGTTAGGCCAACTGAACTGTAGGAAAAGCGTTAATTTACTTCATATGTTCATTCTGAGACATTGATTCATTGAGTGATAAAAGGGTACTTGCCGATGTGTCCGAAAAAGCAGCAAAAGTTGGCCTGAGTGTTTGGGCCTCTGCATCCACATGGGAGATCCTTAAAGTACGGAAAATGAAATTAAAAGGTCAGTTTATTTTGGGGGGGGGGGGGTAAAAATTTGCAATCCACATACGGTTTTCATAATCGTAGGCCATTACCTTTTTGAAGACCTCATGTAATGGACTTCAAATTTTTACACTAGAATAAACTTTTTTTAATTCTCTAAGTTTATTTGAGACAAGAAACAGTGTGCTCCTCTCTGCTTATTCACTCCCCAAATGCCTGCAATACCCAGGGCAGGGCTGGGCTGGGCTGGAGCCAGGAATGGGGAACAGAATCAAGTTTCCTACAAGCGTGGTAGGAACACAGTTAATTGAACCATAACCATTGCCTCCCAAGATCTGCATTATCAGGAAACTGGAGCAAGGAGTTGAACACAGGTACTCTAATATAGGATGTGGGCATCCTAACTGGCATCTTAGCTGGTTGGCCAAATGCCTGCTGCCCATAGACTTTGTGAAGTATTCCTCCTGGAAATTGTTTTGCATTTGAAGTTCTCTTTCCTCTGTGCCAAATACCATATCAGGTTCTTTAACTTAAATAAATCTTGAATGCAAGAACATCCTATGGAGAAATGACCCTTTATAAAACTTACCTTTAGTCCTACTTCCATGTTCTACATATCTTGAGTCTCAGGGTGTCCTACACCTAATGGTTCTGTTCCCCTCTTAAGAGGCTCCTAAAATAGAGATGAGTTCTATTTCTATACGGTAGTTGGGAGGGTAAAACCATCTTGGCAACTTAGTTTACATTCTTCACTCAACTAAATGCTTCCTGTGGTTTCCTAATGTAGTTACATATTCAGTCTGTCTTAGTAGGAATTCCTGTGATATGATTTTAGGGTATGGTACACAAGTTAAAAATCTTAGTTTAGGCCAGTGCCGCAGCTCACTTGGCTAATCCTCCGCCTGCGGCACCGGCACCCCAGGTTCTAGTCCCGGTCAGGGCGCCGGCTTCTGTCCCAGTTGCTCCTCTTTCAGTCCAGCTCTCTGCTGTGGCCCAGGAAGGCAGCGGAGGATGGCCCAAGTGCTTGGGCCCTGCACCCTCACGGGAGACCAGGAGGAAGCACCTGGCTCCTAGCTTTGGCTCGGCTTAGCTCTGGCCATAGCGGCCATTTGGGGAGTGAACCAACGGAAGGAAGACCTTTCTCTCCGTCTCTCTCTAACTCTGCCTATTAAAAAAAAAAATCTTAGTTTGGCATACGTGCATTTTGGTGTTAACAGATTCTTAGCAGCCGCTGTCATAAGTAGTGTTGAAAGCCAATGTTGGCCGGCACCGTGGCTCACTAGGCTAATCCTCCACCTAGCAGCGCCTGCACCCCAGGTTCTAGTCCCGGTCGGGGCGCCAGATTCTGTCCCAGTTGCCCCTCTTCCAGGCCAGTTCTCTGCTGTGGCCCGGGAGTGCAGTGGAGGATGGCCCAAGTCCTTGGGCCCTGCACCCGCATGGGAGACCAGGAGAAGCACCTGGCTCCTGGCTTCGGATCAGCGCGGTGCGCTGGCTGCAGCACGCCAGCTGCAGCGGCCATTGGAGGGTGAACCAATGGCAAAGGAAGACCTTTCTCTCTGTCCACTCTGCCTGTCAAAAAAAAAAAAAAAAAGCCAATGTTATGCATGGTGTCTGTTACTTTAAACGATTAAAATTTTGAAAACCTACAAAAGTGGTATAAAACAAAATGTATGTGCAGTAATATAGAAATCTGGGCTAACATCTCATGAAGGGCGGGAGAAGGCAACCTGAGAAGTACTTAGAAAGCTTCAGTTATTTCTAGAACATTTCTTAAGATTGGAAGGAACTATAATAAAAATTTTTAGTAATACATGTGTGCTTTAATGATGCGATTTAATTAAAAATTACAAGTGAAGATTGACCTCTGGTGCTCTGCCAGTACTTTGAAAAAACCAAATCTGATTTTTTTAACTCCTGGTTGAAAGCAACCAGTGATTTTTTTTCATTGCCGCTGGGATAGTCTTTGAAATGGGGCTCTAGTTTCTACCCCCTCTGCCACTCTTACTTGTCTTGGTATTTTCAGAACTAACATGTTTGGCACACACACAAAAAAAGTACAGAAAAGTAAATGTGTTAATGGTGAAGTTTTAGATAATAGCATTGCATTTTTTGTTTTAGTAATAGATTTAAATTTACCTCTAGTTTATGTGGCATTAGGATGCATGACTGTTCCTTATTCTCCATAATGTAAGTTTCAGACTTTGCTTCATTTACATTTCTGATTTTCCAGGAAGATTCAGCATTATATTGTACTTTAGTAGGATAATCTACATAATTGGTAAAAGGGACCAGGTAGCATGTTTCTTAACATGGGTCCATCCCCACTACATTTTTTTCATTCTTGGTGTGACCCAGATTTAGTAAGGGAGTTTGTTAGAAGCAAACTGGATACTTAAAGGAATATGTTATCTTTGCTGCTGAATGTGGTCTCTCTGGCTACTTTACCTTGTAATTTTAAGGCACTGCCAACAGCTTTGGGTCATATCTCTTCAAGCTCTTGATTATAGAATGAGTGTCTCTTCTAGTATTGATTTGAAAATTCGTGGGCAGGGATAGACAATGGACTAGTAAAATCAAGTCTGAGCTTATATTATATTCCAGCCCTTTAAGGTAATAACTGAAGCAGAGGCAACAAAATTCTGTGGTTAGCCATGTCCTTATAATTGGTTCAGGAGCTTAACTCACTCAAGAATTAAAGTCGCGTATTTATGTTAAGGAAATAAAGCAGTTCCCTGAGTGAAAAGGTCTTATTGAATAACAAAGTGTCAACTACAGGTAAGCTTTTCTATGATGACTTACTCTATTCCTCAGATTTTTTTCCCTGCCAAAGATGCTGTATCTTATTACTCATTCTGTGAGCATAACGTCATTAAAATTATTTGGGATCTCAAAAATAAGTGCTGATACATGATTTGATTAGCATTGGATACTATTTGAAAGGCAAGCATGAAAAGTGAAATTAGTATTATCTTTTTTGACAGAGTTGGAGCGAGAGACAGAGGTGTTTTTATCTTTAAAAATGGCTATTTTGATCCTTAAATGTTACCATGGTCATTTTTCTCAACATTGAATTTGAAGTAGATTTTGGTGTGTAGGTTTATTGGCTCCATTTTAGGCAGTTAATTATAGCTTCAGAGGTGTCTTGATCATGGAAAGTTTGAGAAACACAGCATTTATAAATGATTTGAGAGTAACCAGAACCTGAAATCGAGTGAATAAAGAGCTGAAATTCAGCATTAACTAGCTGAAGTTACCATTACGCTAAAGGAACAACAGTATTGAAAAGGCCTTAGTGATTCATAAATACTAGTGTGCAGAAAAACTTGTTTCCAAGAAATACTTTTCATTCTTTGTAGTTAAAGTATAATTTTCAAGTAGTAGTATGTTGATTTGTTCTAGTTAAGTTCCATAGTTTTTAAAGAGTTATTTTTGTTTTGTACACTTCAATTTAATGTGAGAGAGACACCAAGATACCTTCCCATCTGCTGGTTTACGCCCAGAATACACTGAACAGCCAGGCTGGAGCCAAGACCTGGAATTCAGTCTAGGTCTCCCAAACTGTCATCCCCAAAACTTTAGAACAGCAGCATGCCACAAGTGGAATATTCTGTATATTATCTCATTTGACAGGTCACAAAGTGCAGGCACTAAAAATGTATAAAATTACTTTAAGGTACAAAGTATCTACAAACATAAGTGAATTTCATGCTTAGACTTTAGTCTTGAGTCCCATCCTCAGGATATCTCATGTATATGGTAAGATTCCAGAATTTAAAATATTTCTGAGTACAATCATGAAAGGCAGAGTGATAGAGAAGATCAATCTTCTATCTCCTGATTCACTTTTTTTTTAAGATTTATTTATTTAATTGAAAGCACAAAGGAGGAGAGGCAGAGACAGAGAGGTCTTCCATCTGCTGGTTCACTCCCCAGTTGGCTGCAACGGCCAGAGCTGTGCCAATCTGAAGCCCGGAGCCAGGAGCTTGTGCAGTGGCCCAAGGACTTGGGCCATCTTCTGCTTTCCCAGGCCATAGCAGAGAGCTGGATAGGAAGTGGAGTAGCAGGGACTTGAACTGGCGCCCATATGGGGTGCCGGCACAGCAGGCGGTGTCTTTAATAACTATGCCACAGTGCTGACCCTCCGGTTCACTCTTGAAATAGCTACAATGCCCAGGACTGAGCCAGGCTGGAGCCAGGAGCCAGGAACCAAGAACGTCATCTGGTTCTCTTAATATGGGTGATGGGCCCAAGGACTTGGGCCATCATTTCCTGCTAACCCAGGGATCTGGATCAGGAAGCAGAGCAGCCAAGACTCTTGGTCTTCTGTATAATGGTGCTTCTGTATAATCCGCTGTAGCATTCCTGGCCCCTGGTTCCCTCTTGTGAATATGTTGAACATGTGAGATACGATCTGATCTGTCATCTTCAAGATTGAGTCTTATGGTCTTTGATAACCTAATCATCTGAGTTTGAGAAGTGAATTGGCAGTGTATCAGCGTGATTATTGTCCAATGCACTGGCTTAAAAAGTTTTTTGTTCTTGTTTTAAATTTATAATGCAGGGGCCAGCGCCGTGGTATAGTGGGTAAGACTTCTGCCTGCAGTGCCGCATCTCACATGGGTGGTGTTTTGAGACCTGGCTGCTCCACCTGCGATCCAGCTCTGCTGTGGTTGGGGGGGGGGGGAGTGGAGCAGAGGGAGAGGCTCCTGGCTCCTGCCTTCAGATGAGTGCAGCTCCAGCCATTGCAGCCATTTCGAGAGTGAACCAGTAGATGGAAGACACCTCTTTTCTCTCTCCCTCTCCCTCTTCCTGCCTCTCTGTAGTTCTGCCTTTCAAATTAAAAAAAAAATCTTAAAATTTATAAAGCAGAGATTTCCTGCCCTCTGATTTATTCCCCAGATGCCCACAACACCCAGGCCTTGGCAGGCTGTAAAGCCAGGAGCCAGTGACTCAGTCTGAGTGTCTATATGAGTGGCAGGGACCAAACCCATTGAGCTGTCAGTGCTGCGTGCCTGGATGTATACCAGCAAGAAGCTGAAATTGGGAATGAAGCCAGGACCTGAACCCAGGCACTCTGATGTTGGTTGTGGGCATTCCAAGTGGCAGCTTAACCCACTTTGCCACAATACCTGCCCCAAAGTAGCACTTCATTTGAGATGAATAGGTTTAGATTCGTGCCTTTCAAGATGAAAACTTGTGTAATCACTTTTTATTCACCAATGTCGAATCTTCAAATGTTATACCATCTCTTTTTTTTTTTTTTTAAGAGTTACGTATATTTTTTAAAGATAATGGCAAGAGTTGGAGAAGGAGAGAGATCATCCATCTGCTGGCTCACTCCATGCCAAATGGCCACAACAGCCAGATCTGGGCCAGGCAGGAGCCAGGAACCCAACCAAGTACTTGGACCTTCTTTCCCTGCCTTCCCTAGCACATTAACAGGAAGCAGGGTAGCCAGGGCTATTGGCTTAACCCACTGAGCCACAAGGCCCACCCTAGCCATTTCAATTTTATTCCACTGCTGATATAAAATGCAAACTTACCAATTGAAATAAGAAAACTTGCTCACAAATTTAGATGTAGGTAGTATTGGGGTTTGTGTAATTTAACTGTCCAGCCTGTTCTGTAAGAAAATTTCTAATGATGTATCATCTTTTCAATGATTCCACTTTGCTAAAAGCTTTAAAAGGTGAAAAATTTTTGGGTGGGGAACATCTAATTGGTCAAGTGTCTGTTACATTTTGTTCAACATCCGTTGAAATTTTTTTAAATATTTCCTTTATAAACCCCTGAATGAATCATTGCTATAATGGTATCTTTCTGTTTTTGAAGTAATTTTTGAATCACCATAACTTTATATCTGAATTACAGATAACTGCAAAAAATAATTACTGGCTGGGTTTTTTTTTTTTTTTAACTGATGAGCTTTTCATATATTTTGTAAGTTACTATATTTGAGTGTATGAATAGTATTTTGACAGGCTCCATTTCTTTGGTATGTACCGCAACCAATTAAAGAATGTTTATGCTTCAGAAATTGCTTCTTTTAAAGGAATTTTTTTCAAGATATACTTTAAAGCATGACAGCAGGAGAGAGAGAGATCTTCCATTCTGATACACTCCCCAAATGGCTGGAACAGCCAGGGCTGGGTCAGGTGGAAGCCAGAAACTCCAACCAGGTCTCCCATGTGGGTGGTAGGAGTCCAACTGCTTAGCCTACTACTGCTTTCTCAGGTGCATTAGCTGGGGGCTGGATCAGAAGTGGAGCACCTGGGACCTGAACTGGCAATCACGTGATGCTGGCATTATAGGCAGTAGCTTAATCTAATACACCACAACACTGCCCCCAAGAATATAGCAGATTTATTAAGAAGAATTAGAAAAAAGTTGTTTTTAAGTCTATGTAGTGCATGAAAACATTATGATACTGTTGGAATTTCTATGTCTATGACTGCATGTACAAATGTTTCAGGTCATAACAGTAAAATGGGGTGTGTGTGTGTGTGTATGCTGGATATATTTTGTTACTCTACTGTGGTGGTCATACAGTTTACTTCTTCTAATGCCACAAGGTCCTACATACTCAAAGCAATTATTCTGGAATTTAAATTGAGAATTTCTATTCCCCTTTTCTGAACCCTGGGTGTAGGGTGGGGGGTTTGTAGTGAATATTCTGCATTTTATATCCTAATTGTACTGAAAATCAAAGAATTCATGTCTGGAAATTCTCATTTAATCGAATTCCTGTGTTTGTAGTAGAGAATAAATTGTTACAGTAGACAAGATGAAAAGAAATAACTTTCAGAGTCACACCTTACGGATACATTGATAATTGCATTACATTGTTGCCATTGGATAGATTATTTAGTATATTTTTTTAAAGATTGATTTATTTGATGGGTTTTTTTTTTTTTTTTTTCTTTTTTTAACAGGAGCCAGGTGCTTTTCCTGGTCTCCCATGGGGTGCAGGGCCCAAGCACCTGGGCCATCCTCCACTGCACTCCCGGGCCACAGCAGAGAGCTGGCCTGGAAGAGGGGCAGCCGGGACAGAATCCAGCGCCCTGACCGGGACTAGAACCCAGTGTGCCGGCGCCACAAGGCGGAGGATTAGCCTAGTGAGCTGCGGTGCCGGCCAAAGATTGATTTATTTGAAAGAATTACATGGAGAGAGGTCTTCTGTCCACTGGTTCACTCCCCAGATGGCTGCAATGGCTGGAGCTGTGCCAATCCAAAGCCAAGAGCCTCCTCCGGGTCTCCCTTGGGGATGCAGGTGCCCAAGGACTTCTGCTTTCCCAGGCCATAGCAGAGATTTGGATTGGAAGTGGAGCAGCTGGGATTCAAACCAGCTCCCATATGGGATGCTGGTACGGCAGACGGCAGCTTTACTCCCTATGCCACAGCACTGGCCCCTATTGTATCTTTTTAAATTTAGGCTTTCATTCTTCTGCTTTCTAGAACTTTGTCTTTTGCATGTGACTGCATTCAGCAGTTTTTTTCTGTTTTGTTTACAGGCATTGCTTTTATCAGTATTTCCATGTGTAGATTAGAAGAGGGATAAAGTGGTTAAAACCATCCCCAGCCTCAGGTGTATTTGTGTATTTGATTTTTTTTTTAAAGGAGCAGCTCTTTCTTACACTGTAAGTTAACTTATGAGAAACTTGAGAATGTTCAAGGCTGTGTCAAAGTAACATTGGTTCAGTTTATCTTTTTAGTTTTGTTGATCATACATTGGTTCTGTCGTAAGATGGAGTTATGCTTAATATTAGATATTTTAAAAATTACTTCATATCAGACTTCCCATATTTGTTATGCATAACTCATGGCAGAATTAAGTACTTATAGATACTGGAAAGTTCTCATGAAATTTAAGAATTGTAGCTTTGTGAAGAGCAAATTGCTCTACCTAGAAGTGGTTCCCTAGGTGGAATTTCAGTAGTAAAAATGGATGTTCAGTAAAAGACATTGAGTTGAATAAGGAGATTAAATACAAAAAAGTACTTAGGTCTGAAAGTTTTCAAGTATAAACTGGAGTTAGTGACTCCCCCTCCCCACTTTTGAATAATTGTTCAAGAAGAAAGTAAAGGATTTAAGAACGACAAAAGGGTCTCTGAAATGGTCTGGAATTTTGGCAAATTTCATGAATGTTAGCTGTGCTATAAGTTCTTAAACTGAGAACATCTCACTCTTTTGATTTATTAGGTGATCAGCTTTTGTTCATGTAATAAAAACATTGATACTGCTATATGTAAACTTTAATGAGCCCTAGCCAAAGTAATTGCCTCAGCATGTGTCCATTAAACAAATATGCCTATGAAGTTCCAGGAACTAGAGTTGGGTTACTTAATGTTTCCTTTCCCCTAATGAAATATGTTTATGTGATTTTTAGGATTGCATGTCCCTAAAAGAAATGGAATTAAAATAACTAGAAGCAATTGACTTCTTAGGTTTTTTAAATTTTTAGGTTATGTGACCCAACATTTTCTTTCTCTGTGTAGGAACTTAGTGATTTGGCCCGTGACCCTCCAGCACAATGTTCTGCAGGTCCAGTTGGGGATGATAGTAAGTAACTTTCAGGTTGATGTTTATAGCTGATTTTTTTTAAAGCTACTGTATTTTTAGATAATAAGTTACATTTTTTTCCCTCTTTAGTGTTTCACTGGCAAGCCACAATTATGGGACCTGTAAGTATTAAAAATTTTTAAATCTTGGTTTTGGTTGAAGACTGTGCATTGATCTGTTTGTGGTGTTTTACTTAGTCTTTAGGTTTATTTTTTTAGGTGGTAATTTTGTTTTGGATATGCCTTAATTTTACTGCTTTAGAAAAAATAGTGTAATGAATTAGTTACTTGCTTACATGTACCTTATGTGTTATCCTCTCTGATAAGGTTTCTAGAGTATAGCATCTCTCTGGAATTACCAGGTATCTATTAGTCTCAATGCAGTTTTCCTTTTATAGTGATGTAGAATATTAATGTACTGGCTCTGATTCTACCATGAGCTGTGTTACTCTAAAGTCGTACCACCTTTCTGTACTTGTGAACAGTCTAGCTAATTGTATTTTGTAATCTATTCTTAATAAATCTTTAGTTCTATACAAAATTAATACTTCAGGCAGACAGTGATATTTTGAATATAGCAAAATTTGTTTCTATTCTGGGTAGATGAGAAACAATGTGCTGGATAATTGAATGTTGAGAATTATCGATACCATCTAAGAATTTCAGAGAATTAGAGCACACTTAAAAACATCCTGGGGTAAGACTATCTTGCACAAATACTTAAATGTTCTTTAAAATTTATTTTAAAATTGGAAGACACTTTAGGTTTTTTATTCTAAGTAACAACATGTGTATCTTACTGAAAATTTTAATATTTCTACCTCATGTGAATACTTGCTGTGTCAAGTAAAAAGGATACAAATGGACATAATAGAAATGATCCTTATCAAACTTTAGGGAAATTACAATTACTAAGGGAGACAGATAATCAAAACAATTGTTAGAAACTAAAGTAATGATGGGAATTAAGTAATACGTGACTCAAATGCTTCATAAAAGAAATTTATGGGAAAATGGGACAGGAGTTCTTGAGTTCAAGTAATTGGAAAATGTTGCAACCTAAAGAAGGAAGTATGAATTAAATGAAAACAAATTATGACAAGGCACAGATACTATTGTGGTAGGAAACTGGAGCTGAAGCCAGGAATTGAACCATGCATGATGAAGTAGGACATGAATGTTTTAAACAATAGGAGAAACACCTGGTCCTTACTCATCATTTTAGATGGGACTATGTATGTTTCTGCCACAGTTCCTGCTGGGTCCTCTTTGTCTTATTCACCTAGATTCTGTGAGTGTTTGCATTGTTAAAGGCCAATTTTCAGAGCTATACCAAATAAAACTTACCTTTGATTTAGAGCATTTTGGGATTGCCTCATTTTAAAACTTGCCAAAACTAAGAAAGTGCAGAAAAGTTAGTAATCACAATAATCACAGCTTCCTAATTGGACAGTATACAGATCTTTCAAATAGAAACTGGTGTGGTATCTTGAACTCTTCCAAAAGGTAAGTCTTCACAGCAGCCTTTTTACATGTATTAATAACTAGGGTTCGTTTTCAAAATAAATGCTTGTTTTTTTTCCAGAACTGTCTGAATATTCTGATTAACAAAAGCAAAAAATGTATATACCACAGCTGCAAAGTTTTGCCTTGGTAGTAGTAGTCTCTTAATGTGTTTGGCTACAAGAGTTAATTCTCACAGGTTGGATAATTTCAGGAAATAATCAAAAGTTAGAAAAATGTCCCACAAATAAATTTTGTCACCTAAATAAGCACATACATTAAGCTGATAGCTTTAAATGGTTAACTATGTGCTTACTATAGAGTGCATCAATGAAATGGCTTGCGTTCTTTATGCTTCTGAATGCATGTTTGTGGTAAGATATCACAATATAGTGTAAGATAAATAATAGTTTTGTGAGTTTAGTTCTATGATGTGCAGTTGTGACAAAATACAACTGGGGCACTGGGAGTATAACAACCCATAAACTACAGATTGGGTGGAAGAAAGGAATGATGACAATCACTTTTGCTTTGGGCTACTTAAGTCTGTTAAAGTGATGGCAGAATAAAAATTTGATTTTCTAAATATAGCATTTCAGTTTGAAAAGAGTATCAAACTTTCATGAGTTGCAGTCAGGAAATGCTCAATAAAAGTTATGTGTCAGGAATACTTTTAATAGTTCGTGCTTGCTTATTGATTTTTGAACGTAAGATGGAAGCACAAATAATATAACATCTTTGAAAGGATTGACAGAATTACTCATCAAGTAATTGTTGAAATTTGGGGTTCTCTCTCTCTTGACCACATTAAGTGCAATTCCCAGTCAGAATTGATGTACTAACTCTCCCTGTGTCTCTGTAAATCTGCCTTTCAAATAGATTATTTTTATTTTTATTTTTATTTATTTATATTTTTTTTTGGACAGGCAGAGTTAGAGACAGAGGGAAAGGTCTTCCCTCCGTTGGTTCACCCCCCAAATGGCTGCTGTGGCCGGCTCACTACGCCGATCAGGAGCCAGGTGCTTCCTCCTGGTCTCCCATGCGGGTGCAGGGCCCAAGCATCCACTTGGGCCATCCTCCACTGCCTTCCTGGGCCACAGCAGAGAGCTGGCCTGGAAGAGGAGCAACCGGGACTAGAACCCAGGGTGCCAGCGCAGCAGGGGGAGGATTAGCCTAGTGAGCCGTGGTGCTGGCCTAAACAGATAAATCTTTAAAAAATTGATAACAAGAATTAACTTCCTTACCTATTGTTTCTAGTATTTAATGCCTAACTTTTCTTTAAAAGAAAGATTGTATTTTATTTGACAGAGTTAGAGACAGAGAGAGGTCTTCCCTCCATTGGTTCATTCCCCAAATGGCTGCAACGGCCAGAGCTGCGCCGATCCAAAGCCAGGAGCCAGGAGCTTCTTCTGAGTCTCCCATGTGGGTGCAGGGGCCCAAGGATTTGGGCCATCCTCCACTGCTTTCCCAGGCCACAACAAAGTTAGATTGGAAGAGGAGCAGCCAGGACTAGAAACGGCGCCCATACGGGATGCCGGCGCCATAGGCAGAGGATGAACCCACTGCAACACGGTGCCAGCTCCCTGATTTTTCTTTAATTGGAAATGGAGTTGGCAGAAAGAGATGTGTTGACATTATTTGGAGAACGACTCCAATTTCCACCTGATATACGACCTAACTGTAGAAAAAAGTGCCATATCTTAATGTATTTAGCAGTATGATCATAGTCAACTTGAAAAACAATGGATAAAATAATCCTCAGTCCATAGATACTACTTTTTGCCCCATAAGGGTTAGTTTTTTTTCCAACGTTAAGTGTGTTATGTCATTACTTTTAAAGACTTCTATTAAACTTCTATTTCTTTATTTTTTAAGGAACATATTAGTACATATTAGGATTGTGGTGGGAAGTGGTAATTGTGTTCATTAAAAGGTACATAAAAGGGCAGCCAGCAGATTGGACTGAAGGGAGGACTTCTTATAAGGAAGAATGTTCCAGATAGGGAGCAGCACTTTGATTTTTATGTCCAGTAAAGCGTGTGTTTTGAAGAAGTAGAAGAAGAAAACTAGATTGATGGGATTCAGATCCCAAAATACCCTTGTGTATCTAGGATTTTGAATTTTATTAGAAAAGGTTTGGTAGATTTTGAATAGGGGCCTCAACTTGAAGAGTACTGCACCATTAGGATGGGCACAGAATTGGAAGGGAGGAAAGACTGAAGGCAGGAATATTGGTAGTAAACTATTGGCATAAAAGTCAAAAGCTAGAAACATCTTGAATTAAAATAGTGGCTGTTGGCCAAAAGAAGAAAATAATTGAAGAAATTTTTAAATTACATCTAAAATTTGGTAAGTACATTCTTTCAGGAAATGAGGAGGAATCAAGTATGGGATTATTGTTTACAACTTTGTATTGTGGTTAACTGTTTATAGATAGAAAATGTGAAATGAAGGAGATCAGCAACTTAAGATTTAGAGATTAGAAATATTGAAGAGGCATTTGTGTATGTGGTTAGGAGCAGAAAACTACATTATAGGAAAAGTTGTTTGCAGAATATATAAAAATATGGAATAGGAGTTAGAAACAGAAAATGAATTTGTAGGAATAACATCACTTTATTGATGCCACTGAGGAGAAGCTTGAACTGATGGGAGAAAAGTCAGGGTACAGGTTTCTAAAGGAGAGATCTAATATAATTGCTGGATTTCTAAGATTTAGGTCAGTTTGATAATCAAAGTATTCCTTCCCCTCACCTCCTCTTGGAGTAATTTACTGAAATAAATTTGGTATTCTAGAGCCTCCATTTTTATAGGTCTTAGTGTCATACCTCTAAATCTTGTTTTACAGGATTTTCCTCTTTTTATTGTGGAATTTTTTTTTTTTTCAAAGATTTTATTTAGGGACGGGCACTGTGGTGTAGCGGGTAAAACCGCCGCCTACAGTGCTGACATCCCATATGGGCTCTGGTTTGAGACCCAGCTGCTTCACTTCCAGTCCAGCTCTCTGCTATAGCTGGCCTGGGAAAATAATAGAATATGGCTTAAGTCCTTGGGCCCCTGCACCCGCGTCGGGGAACCAGTTGATGCTTTTGGCTTCAGATCGGACCAGCTCTGACCCAAAGAGTTATTACATCAATTTTTTTTTTTTTTTTTTTTTTTTTGACAGGCAGAGTGGACAGTGAGAGAGAGAGACAGAGAGAAAGGTCTTCCTTTGCCGTTGGTTCACCCTCCAATGGCCGCCGCGGCCGGCGCGCTGCGGCCGGCGCACCGTGCTGATCCGATGCCAGGAGCCAGGAGCCAGGTGCTTTTCCTGGTCTCCCATGGGGTGCAGGGCCCAAGCACCTGGGCCATCCTCCACTGCACTCCCTGGCCACAGCAGAGGGCTGGCCTGGAAGAGGGGCAACCGGGACAGAATCCGGTGCCCCGACCGGGACTAGAACCCGGTGTGCCGGCGCCGCTAGGCGGAGGATTAGCCTAGTGAGCCACGGCGCCGGCTTATTACATCAATTTTGACTGGGAATTGCACTTAATCTGGACAAGAGAGATGGGATATTGGTAGCCATTTGGGGAGAGAACCAGTGCATGGAAGATCTCGTTCTCTCTCCCTCTGCCACTCCACCTTTCAAATAAACTTTTAAAAAATTTTTTATTTCTTTAAGAGGCAAAGTTAGAGAGACCTTGCATCCACTGGTTCACTCCCCAAATGGCCGGAGCTGGGCCTGTCTGAAGCCAGGAGTGCTCTTCAGGTCTCCACGTGGGTGCCAGGGGCCAGCACTAGCCCCTTATCGTGAAATTGTAGTGTTAAAGCTGACCTTGGGAAAGTTCTTTAATGCAATTGATGTGAAATTTGACTTTGCTTAAATATCCTCAAAAATGATTGTCTTTATTCAGAAAGATATAGCACTTAATGATGTAAAACTCAAAATGAAAGTTTAAACAGATCTTCTGGAATTGTGCTTAAAGGTTTTCTTGTTTGAGATTACTCTTTAATTGTATACAGTGAAGACATCTACCATATTATCCAGTTACATAAAATTACATGATACATGAAGTATCTTTTATTTCCAGTTCATATACCCACATGATTTTTAACCCATATTTAACAAAATTACTCACTCTCATGCCTTTTTTTACAGCTTTCAGATGATGCTTTGCAATCTTAAGGCTTTTCAAATAAAATTGTGTGGGACTCGATTTAAATAGTAGCTCTTGGGTTTACTAGTTAGGTTTCTTTGAACTGGTTGTGTATCTTGCTCATTTTTCATACCTGTAACATTTTTCTGTACATGTGTCTGTACCAGAGTAGAAGTCCTTCGGGCTCTTAAAAAATTCTTTGGCTCACATTTCGTGGTAAGAGTTAGAGTAATTGTTCTAATGTGAGAAACATCTTCTGTCCGTTAGTTCATGCTCCAGATGGCCGCGATGTTTGGGCCTGGGGCATGTCTCAGCCAGAAGCCATGAACTCAGTCTAGGTCTCCCACGTGGGTGGCAGGGGCCCAAGCAATTGTGCCTCCTTTTGCTGCTTTCCCAGGTGTAATAGCAGGGAGCTGAATCGCAAATGTAGCAGCTAGGATTCAAATCTGTACTCCAATATGAAATACCAGCTTAGCTGGCAGGGGCTTAGCTGTCTCAGCCTTAGCACCAATTTCCAGTTACCATAAATTTTATAATGTGTCTTCAGATTGGTTCTTCCCAAATCCAGAGTTAGGCAGTTTGTAATTTTTAACCTAAAAGTCCTAGACTAGGTCAGTATCTTTTATCATCAGTTTTGATTAGTGTTATGCAACTCTTTTTAGTCTTGTTTTGAATCTTGTTTCTGTCATTTATTTGTACACTAGTTACATTGGCTCATTTTACTCAACCATAAAATAGGAACAGTTAAATTTGAGAAACTCCTGGCAAGTAGTCTGAAATTCAGATGTTTGTACTAACATTGTCTAATATTTATTTATTAAGTTCTTCATACTATCAAAGACAAGTACTGATCCACAGATAGAAATCCAAAATTTTGTCTTTTCTATTTTAAAAGAAACATATTCCACTTTGTTTTCCAAATCTTGTAAACTTGTGTTCCTGTTGACTCACTGGAGAATTCTGTTTTTGAAAAGAAATTTTGCGAAGCCAGTTGGAAGTTAAATTTTCTTAAAAAGCCTATTTTATTTCTATTCTTTTAAAGGTAGATGAGTGGTACTTGGAATACCTGACATTTGATTTGCCAGTAGGTTAGGTGGCCTGTTGAAGTGCATAGTCCTTTTACTGTTAGAGGAAGTATTTTTATTATTTGAAAGGCAGAGTGACAAAGCCTTCCAGTCACTGGTTCATTCCTCAGATTGCTGCAGTGGCCACACCTCTAGGCCAGGGCAGCTAAGAGTGAAGCTGGGAGCCTGAAACTGTGTCTCCCACTTGGGTGGTAGGGTTCCAAGCGCTTGGGCTGTCTTCGGCTACTTTCCCAGGCACATCAAATGTGGGGAGCTGGACTGGAAGCAGCAGCTGGGACTTGAACTGGAGATTTGATGTGAGATGCTAGTGTTGCAGGTGGCAGCTTTTAGCTGCTATGGGCCACAAGGCCAATCCCGCTCACCTTCCTCTTATTTAATTTTCTTTGTGTAGACTATTATAGTATAATACATAATTCTGTGTGTAGACTTCATTGTTAAGTACACTCTTTAAGAATATAGAATATTTTTGTAGTAACGTTTTCTAAACACTTTAAGTAAACTAGTATTTCTTAATAGTAAGCTTTGATTGTCTTTCACATTAATATGAACTGAGTTTTGAAGTAATATAGATCATTTCAGGGTAAGTAATAGGTGGTTTTGATTCATTTATTAGAGAAATGCTTTAAAAATGGTGATGTTTTATATATTAAGCACTGATTCTAGAGCTAACCCTTTTTTTAATTTTTTTTTTTTTTGTCAGAATGACAGCCCATATCAAGGCGGTGTATTCTTTTTGACAATTCATTTTCCTACAGACTACCCCTTCAAACCACCTAAGGTAAGTATTTCTTAAAACCTTTATTATGGATACATGCTTTAATTAGAGAAATAGAGCATTCTTAGAAATTAGTTTCTATATTATAATGAATAAAATTGAGGCTAACATACACAAACTCATAGAATTTGTGTAAGTGATTTTGAGTCAGTCTTTGGCTTTGCTAACATTTGGGGTTTTTTAATGTTTTTATATAGATTTGGATAATTTTTGCTATTCTCTGAAAGTAGTAGGCATCAGATACTCAACTTCGGTATGTGGTTGCACATGGTTAAAATTTCTGCAATGCAGTATAGGTAGGTAGTCATTCAGTGGTTTTGTGTATATAGCTCTATAAATTTATCACAACATACAGGAATTGCTCAATACACTTAGATGATTGGTTTGTACATACGATTAGTCAATATAAATTCAACCTATGATAACTGTGGAAGATGGTATACAGGGAACATTGACACTTGAGTTATGTAACATACAGTGTGAAGTCTCTTATCGGTGTAAGGTACCTTTTTCCATCAAGGGCTATTTGAATATTTATATTTATAACATCATTTGTGGGCCATACAGAATTACCAACCTAAAAATTAGCCTGCTGTAGATTGAATTTCGAAGCTTTTCTGCAGTGCCTTGGCAGGGCCAGATGATTTCACAGGTCTTATTGCTGGTGGGCCAGACATTTCCAACACCTGAAATACACGATACTCAACTATATACAGGGGAAATGCATTGTCAAATATGTGCCTGTATAACTAACTGAGCTGGTCTGTAAATTTGATTATATCCATAAGTTTATTTTTTTGGATGTATTAAATACCTTCCTTACTGCTCTTTTTGATACTTGCAGTATTGTTGAGCCATGCAGAACTTCCCACCAAGTTTGTGGAACATTTTTGATCAATAAAAAGAACTTAAGGTTTTAAAAAGAACTTGCTATTATATCATTGGTAATGAAATTTTTGTCCTAAAATTATATTTTCCTTTTTAATTAAAAACAGATAGCCTTACGGGGAATCTTACAATGTATAAACAAATCAGTTGCAGTTTTTCATTCTTCCATATGTATAGACTAGATTTTAGTGATATGAATTTTTTTGTGTGACCTTAATTAATATTTCATAGTTTTCTACTTAAGTTTAGGATGCTTGTTTTTATTTGGATCAAATACTTAAAGATTTTAAAATTTATTTTAGGTTGCATTTACAACAAGAATTTATCATCCAAATATTAACAGTAATGGCAGCATTTGTCTCGATATTCTAAGATCACAGTGGTCTCCTGCTTTAACTATTTCTAAAGGTAAAATACTTACAGCAAATCTTTCTTGGGATGCTCTGATTTTCTAATAGTTAAAAGAATTTCATCCTTGAATCTACTCAGTATTTTGAGTTCCACTTTTTGTTAAGAGGTGGGGAAAGGAATAAGAAGGACGTTCTTTGTATCAGGTGAGTTTGACAAAGTGATTAAGATGTCAAAGGGAATAGTTCTTGGGTCCTTGCCACCCGTTGTGGAAGAATTGGGTTGAGTATCACCTGCTGCTCCCCAGTGTGTGTAATAGCCCCTACTTTGAATAACAGCTTTCTGCTAAGTCAACTGGTTGAGTTCATGCTCCTGCCTTTTGCCTTGCCTAGCCCCAGCTGTTGGGAGCATTTAGGGAGTGAACCAGTATATGGAAGATCTTTCCCTCCCAAATTAATACAAGGTTTTTTTGGTCAGGCAGAGTTAGAGAAAGGTCTTCCTTTTCCGTTGGCTCATCCCCCAAATGGCCGCCACGGCTGGCACACTGAGCCAATCTGAAGCCAGGAGCAGGTGCTTCCTCCTGGTCTCCCATGTGGGTGCAGGGCCCAAGCACTTGGGCCATCCTCCACTGCCTTCCCAGGCCACAGCAGAGAGCTGGACTGGAAGAGGAGCAACTGGGACAAAATCCGGTGCCCCAACCGGGACTAGAACCCGGAGTGGCAGCGCCGACCCAATACAAGTTTTAATTTATTTATATCAGGGTTACTCTTGGCATATTTGATTACTGAGACTTTTATGGAAAGAAAATTTAGGTTGAGGTGGGAGGCATTCTTTGCATAATGAGTTAACTTTAACACTTAATAGTTTATTTGTTTTTTTGTATTTCAGTTGCAAACCACTTATTGCATACTCGCCTTTTTAGCAAATATGGTATATTGTAGTCAATAGAGCTTTTAAATCTTAACATTTTCACTGTAGGAAAATCTTACTTGCTTTCTGTTATTTAAACCTATCTTTAGTTGATGTTTATGTAACCATAGTAGCTTACTTAGTAACATGAATATCTCAGAATCTTAGATGGTGACAGATTTGCTGTCTCTTTGTCTTGTTTTGAATGATTCTGGTGGTTTCCTTCTTGTTTTTGCCTCAAGTAAAACCACCCACACAAAAAACTGATGGGAAGAAAGTTTTCCTGACATGGGGCATTTCCAAAACTTTTGGAATAGGTAATGTTTTACTAAAAGTAGTTTAAAAAGTGCGCAGTAAAACAGGACATCATATAGAAGCTTTCATGTGCTTATGTACTATATTTGAATCTCCTAGCGGGGTTACTTAGAATTTTTCAAATTTTAATCTTGCCTTCATACCTAAATCTAAAGATTTTATTGTTGCCAGCATACACTAACAATGAAAACCTGTAAATATAGGAGGAGATTGCAGTAATTTAAGTTTTAAAAAAAAAATGATTTTTTAATGTGTTTAGTGTGGAGAAGCAAATAGTTCTCATCTCTAGGATCATTCTACAGTGGCCAGGGCTGGAGCTTAATGTGGGTCTCCATGTAGAGACCAAGCAACCTGGGCCATCATCTGCTGCTTCCTGGAGTATGCATTTGCAAAAAGGTGGAATCTGAAGTAGAGCCTTGCTGGCACCCAGGCACTTCGATTCAGGTTCTGGATGCCCCAGCTGACATCTTACCTCTCTACACCAAATACCCATTCATGACTTGTTTCTCAGCAGTCATTTTTTGCTTAACTTAGTAAACTCAGTCAGAACTAAAACTCACTACATTTTCCTCAATTACTGTGTAGCCAAGTCTCTTTTATCTTGTAATTTTATATCTGTAGCATCTTGGCCTACCAACCTGGGCGTATGGTTTGAAATTGTATTTGATGTCAACCAGTATATGATAGTACTTACGGGATTTTAAAGATAAGCTTATTTTGGCACCAGACATTATTCATGTATGTAGTACATGAATGCTTACTTTCCACGAACTTTTTGAAGACCCCTCATACTTCATTCATGTAACTTTTTCATGCTATCGTTTTCTGTCTTAACATTGTTTTCGTTTCACCAGTACTCTTGAGAATAATATCTTCAAGTAGATTCAAGGAGACATAACATTTAGTGGAATGGTTGGGAGTTTTCTCATAAAACTAAGGGTTGGAGAAATGAATGGATTTTAAGAATAACATGGCATGTGTGTTACTTCCTTGTTCTTAGTAAAGTTGTTTGTCCCTACTGTCAAAATGCCCAAAAGCTACTTAAATTCTAATCCAGTTAGGCTCTTGAAAAAATAAGAAGTTAATGACATTTGAGTACCTTAGAAACTCCTGAGTTGGGTGGTGTTTTCAAGTTTAGTTGGTATTGAATTTGATGCCAACAAAGCTCTACTTTTTAGATTTACTTTTACCTGACTCTATTAAACTATATCTCATTGAGATTAACTTTTGACGGTTGAGGTTTGTAATGCCTGTGTGTTAAAATACTGTTGTCACATCATCCAAACTTTTGATGCTGAATAACGAGCTCTGTGTTTACTTGCAGTTCTTTTATCCATTTGTTCACTGCTATGTGATCCAAACCCAGATGACCCCCTAGTGCCAGAGATTGCACGGATCTATAAAACAGACAGAGATAAGTAAGTGTGTAATTGTTTGAGGAGATACTGGTTTTAATACTTTAAGGAAATAATGTGGTATTACTTAATGAGTTGGGCTTACATTCTGTAACTTGTGGCAGTGCCAAGAAGACTTGATGCTTTTATTTGATAATAACTAAAAAGTACAGAAAGGTAGTTAATAAAATGGTTGTATAAAAAGTTACTAGATTTAAGTGTGTGTGACAGTGAATAGGCCCTTTAAAACCTTTTTGTTTTGATGTGTTACTTTGTCACTTTATTTTCAAGTTTGGGCAGAAAGTCTTCTCAGTTGTATTTTTCCAAAAAAAAATGCTGTTATAAACATTGAGGTCTAAATTTCTCAGATACTTGATTATTGTTCGACTTCACCGTTATAACTTACGTATGTTATAATTAATGCTAAGTGTACTTGTTCAATTAGGTACAATAGGTTAGCAAGAGAGTGGACAGAGAAATACGCTATGTTGTAGGGTAAGAGGATCTGCACTGTGGTCCATTTATTCATGGTACTGCCAGCACTTGAGTGCTGCATGCTTTAAGGCACTGTATTAACTAACAAAAGGTAACAGATGTGGCAGTTTTCTGGTAACTGTACATTTAACTGCTTGATCTCGGTTTAACTTGAAAGTATATCCAGTAGTCATTATTGCTTAAAAGTATTGTTGCATGGCAAAGCAGTTATATAGCCCTTGTTAAGAAGTGGAAATTTTAGTATCTTTATATTAAACTACCACAGTGTTTAGATTTTAACTTGAGTCCTTGTACCAATACTATGCGGAATGTGGCAATTCAGTTCAAATTTTGCCAGGAGATAGTATAGAAAGGGAAAAACACTTTAAAGCCTAAGCATCTAAACTAAATGTTCATTACTGACAAGCATGCCTCAGTGTCAGCTATATTTTGTGGCACCCTGTTTGCTAAGTGAAGCCTTTTGTTTCAAAGTGGTGACTTCTTGAGGGGCTATCTTTTAAAAATGGCATAATCGTGAACTAGTAGACAGAACTTTTATGTGTTAAAGCTTAGAAAAACAGTTGAGTCATATTTAATTTTTGAAATGAAGCTTGTTAATACTTTGAAATTTTAAACTATAAATCTAAAAGATATCCTATGCCCTTTGATGTGTATTTATTTCTTAAGGTTATCACTGTCTTTCTTGGGGTAAGTAGTCTATGGCATGAATGTTTAGGGAAAACTCAATAGTATTTGACAATATTTGAAATATTTCTCAATCATAACCTTGCTCATGTGTGAACTACCTGTGGATCTTACTAAACAAAGATGATGTGATTGTACTTCTAGAAATTTCCATTCAGTGAGTGGCAGTAGGGCTTAGTAGCACCAGTCACCACACATGTGGTTATGATTAACACAACCAATGAAACCACCCCCTCTTGAAAATTACAATATTTTACTCTTTTGCCCCTCTCCAAGTCTCAAAGGCATTTTCTCTTCTGGTAACAGCCAGAGCCAAGGAACTTCTCAAAGTCTAGGAGTCAGGTAAAATTTTGTAGGAAACACTTGGTTCTGGCTTTCATGGAAATTCTTGATGTAGAGAATATGTATGTCCCTCTGTATATTACTGTGATGAACTGGAAAATATTTTTCTTGGTGTTAGAAGTTTGTCAGAATGCATTTCTGTTGATGAGTTTCTAATAGAGAAAAGGTCTTTGATTTTTGTTAACCTCCCAATCTCAGCGCCATTTTAAGTTTGTTAAAGTAATACTGCTTTCAAAGCATAAGGTTCTCATTGCCCACACTGCCTTGAGTACCAAAGCTATGTCTCCCTTGTTGGCTTCTATTCTAATTAAGGCCTTTAGAGGTGACTTTATAACGAGTCTGAAGATAAGTTTTCCTTTTTAAAATATAATTTTTTCCACTTTATTCTTTTTAAAATATCATCTTTATTTACAGGTACAACAGAATATCTCGGGAATGGACTCAGAAGTATGCCATGTGATGCTACCTTAAAGTCAGAATAACCTGCATTATAGCTGGAATAAACTTTAAATTACTGTTCCTTTTTTGATTTTCTTATCCGGCTGCTCCCCTATCAGACCTCATCTTTTTTAATTTTATTTTTTGTTTACCTCCCTCCATTCATTCACATGCTCATCTGAGAAGACTTAAGTTCTTCCAGCTTTGGACAATAACTGCTTTTAGAAACTGTAAAGTAGTTACAAGAGAACAGTTGCCCAAGATTCAGAATTTTTTTAAAAAATGGAGCATGTGTATTATGTGGCCAATGTCTTCACTCTAACTTGGTTATGAGACTAAAACCATTCCTCACTGCTCTAACATGCTGAAGAAATCATCTGAGAGGGAGGGAGATGGATGCTCAGTTGTCACATCAAAGGAAGCAGCATTATTCTAGCAGCATCCATTCTTGTTTAAGCCTTCCACTGTTAGAGATTTGAGGTTACATGATATACTTTATGCTCATAACTGATGTGGCTGGAGAATTGGTATTGAATTTATAGCATCAGCAGAACAGAAAATGTGATGTATTTTATGCATGTCAATAAAGGAATGACCTGTTCTTGTTCTACAGAGAATGGAAATTGGAAGTCAAACACCCTTTGTATTCCAAAATAGGGTCTCAAACATTTTGTAATTTTCATTTAAATTGTTAGGAGGCTTGGAGCTATTAGTTAATCTATCTTCCAATACACTGTTTAATATAGCACTGAATAAATGATGCAAGTTGTCAATGGATGAGTGATCAACTAATAGCTCTGCTAGTAATTGATTTATTTTTCTTCAATAAAGTTGCATAAACCAATGAGTTAGCTGCCTGGATTAATCAGTATGGGAAACAATCTTTTGTAAATGCAAAGCTGTTTTTTGTATATACTGTTGGGATTTGCTTCATTGTTTGACATCAAATGATGATGTAAAGTTCAAAAGAATGAATATTTTGCCATGTTCAGTTAGAGTGCACAGTCTGTTACAGGTTGACACATTGCTTGACCTGATTTATGCAGAATTAATAAGCTATTCAGATAGTGTAGCTTTAATATGCTGCACCGTGATACTGGCAGCCCTGGAGTTCATAGATGGACTTGGGACCCAGCAGTTTTGAAGCGTGTATATGGAGTTTTAAGAAATTTATTTTCCAGGTGTAGCCCCATCTAACTAAAACTTATCTTCACCTTGTACACTTGACAGCTGATAAAAACATAACTTGGGAGTAATAATGGGTCAAAATTTACAAAATAAAGTACTGTTTTGGTGTGGGAGTTGTCATGAGGCTGTGTTGAAGTGACTTAACTATGTGGGATATTGAGTATCCATTGAAATGGATTTGTTCAGCCATTTACATTAATGAGCATTTAAAACAGATCATTTCAGGTGACTTAACATGAATGAATAAAAGTCGATGCTATTGGATTATTTTTCTGTTTGACAAGTGCTATCTGTGCCACTAACTTCTGCAGTAACAAGGGCATTACCATCTTCACTCTCCTGATTCTGACACTGTAGTTTACTTTTTTCCTAGTTACTTTGATTTATCATTGCAATTTCTTAAAATCTTGTATTCAATTTCTTGCACATGTGACTTCTCCATTTCTACAGTTTTGCACTGCTTACACTTACGTGCAATCTTATTTCTAGTCTCCACACAGATGTGGAAAGCTAGAAATAAGTGTTAAAGCTTAATTTTTATAAACATCTTAATACATAGTTTGAACATGATTTATTGACTTAATGGTTGTCTAAACTGGAACTGAAATGCATGCCTTCTGAAAATGTTCTAGCTTCATTAATTCTGTAATAAGCATAAGCATTTCATTGGGAAAAGTCAATCCAACTATATAATTTTTCCAATGAGTGAGTTTTTTTCATTTTATCTTTTGCTTAAGAGAATGGCTCCTATCAAGGTAGATGTTGTATTGTTAAAACTCTGGATTTAATTGTGAGTGAGAATTAGTAACATACTGCTCTGCAAGGTAAGAACTGCTCTTTGGCTCCATTTTCACAATAATTACTTTTGACACTCCTATATTCTCAAAATAACAGCATTAGTAGGCAAATCATTTCTTGAAAGCCAAACACGAAAAAAAAAAAAACCACTTTTATAGAATATAGTATATCCCTAATTGGCTTTCAAAAACTGACCTTTATATAGCCTTAGACTCCTTAGGTATATGGAGTTGACTTCCTTAAACCATTGATTGTCATAACTAGTAGGTATGTCCAGTTCTGTTTCTTTGACATGATGCTTATACAACATTTCATTCGTTATTTCTTAGGGAATAAGCCATAAAGGCTTCTCCAGGTTTAAGAGAACAGTAATTTAAAGGACCTGGAAAACCAACATTTTTTGAATGTATGGACACTGGACTTCAGATCATATACAGTGAAATCTGCAAAAGATTCCATGAATTTACCCTCTTTGCTCAACTAGTAATTTAACATTAGTGCCATGTGTAGGACTAAAGTGGATTTTTAACAGATTAAGAAATGATTTTGACTGTTCCTATGTATTTCCTAATCTCAATGCATAAAACTTAAATTTCTTTTAACCTATAAGAATTAGAGTCCAGTTGGCCTGTTAATAGCAAATTTACATTTCAAGTGACTTTTCCTGGGCAAGTTTGCAATGTGATAATCAGATTTTACTTTAAACTGACTAGTTTGCTTTCTTGTGTGGGTGTACTCACATTTTAAAGTATGAACCACAGTTAACTAGTGGTCTCAGGGGTAGTGAAACACTCACTTTTTTTTTTTTTTTTTAAATGGCTTAGTTGAAGTATAAGATACTGATCATGCTGTGTTAGTGATTTTGGGGTGGGGGGATGACTCAGCCATGTTTTGTGTTGACCTAACAAAACTGTTAAATGATTGTTGATTACACTTTAAAGTGAATTTGTCTATTTTATGAGGAACCCAGTGCAAGTCACTAAATATTGTCTAATAGTGACATCTGCCTAAGACTTGTAATAACTAAAGTTAATTGAGCTTAAAGGAATTGTTACCATTAAAGTCTGTGTTTAAAGACACTTTGGTCTTACTCAGTAATTCCAGCTAACAAATGAAGTCCACACTTAAAACTCTGTAAGCTTGAATTTGAACTTCTTAAACTGGTCTGTGAAGAATTATGTTGGTTCTCAAAGTGTGACTAAGACCAATGTATCAGCATCATTTGGAAAATTACTTAAATAGGAGTTTTCAGGTCCCACCACAGTCCTAATGAATCAAGCCATTGCTTACATTAAAGAACCCTCCCAAATAATGCTCATGCATGGTAGACAACCATTTCTTTTTAGATTTATTTATTTGAAGAAACAGAGCTCTTCCATCCAACTATTCACTTCAGATGGCCTCAACGACCTGGGCTGGGCCAGGCTAAAACCTGGAGCTTCTTCCAGGTCTCCCACATGGGTGGCAGGGGCCCAAACACTTGGGCATCTGCTGCTGCTTTCCTAGGCCACTAACAGGGAAGTAGATTGAAAGTGGTGTAGCTGGAACTCAAACTGGAGCCCATGTGGAATGCTGATGTTTCAGGCATTGATTGAGCCAGCCGTGCCACAACACTGGCTCCAAGTAGAAACCTTTTTGTGAGTCAGTGCCTAGTCTTGAAAGACTACAGCCGGTAGTCTTAAGTTTCTAAGTAACATTTGATGAAGTCATACTACTATGAATACTAAGTAATTAGGTTGATTTCCACATCCTTGGAATATTACAATGCATAGAACTTGATTTCTGGTATACATAATTGAGCCAGTGGGCAAAGTGTTAAAATGTGGCCAGGTTGCAGAGATCTGTCTAGGTGTTGAAGCTGGATAGTTGAACAAAGATTTGAACCTGTATCTCATTCTGTGGTCTTTTAACTAGGCAACTTTTTCTCCCCAGTAAAAATAAAGATGTCAAAAACTTCGTGTTTGAATTTAACATACCAAGTATAATGTAAGGCAGGTATAAACATTTTTTGTACTCTCCCAATGTAGTAGAAGAGTAAATACGAAAGGTATTTGGTTTTAAAAAATGGAGGAACCATGTTTAAAGTCTAGAAAGGCTAGGAACATTGAAATCAGCTGTGAATGTTTTTAAGTGTCCAGTAATGGTCAGTGTAGCTTTATTTCCTGTTAATCTACTTTCCATCTTGCTTCATTTAACTCAGGTAAAGTATTTCTGGTCATTGTTCTTTTACTTTAAATATGCTTTAGTTGAGGTTCCATCTTTCCTGGCCGGCGCCATGGCTCACTAGGCTAATCCTCCACCTGCGGCACCGGCACACCGGGTTCTAGTCCTGGTCAGGGCACCGGATTCTGTCCCGGTTGCTCCTCTTGCAGGCCAGCTCTCTGCTGTAGCCAGGGAATGCAGTGGAGGATGGCCCAAGTCCTTGGGCCCTGCACCTGCATGGGAGACCAGGAGAATCACCTGGCTCCTGGCTTCGGATCAGCGTGGTGCGCCGGCCGCAGGGCTGTGGTGGCCATTGGAGGGTGAACCAACGGTACAGGAAGACCTTTCTATCACTGTCCACTCTGCCTGTCAAAAGTTCCATCTTTCCTCAAGCACCCTCTACTTTTTTTCTTGTGTTGTAGAAAGTGGTTTTATGAAAGTCATTTTTTTTCCAGACAGTGAATTAAGCCTGTACGTAAGTTGTTCTGGTGTTTACCATACCTAGTGTCAAAGCCAAACAGGAATATGTTCATGCAAGAACAGCTAACCATTGCTAATTGCTCACATCCACATGTCTCCTAAACAACTGTATGGGGCCCTATTTCATACCCACTCAACTATCCCACCTACCTCTTTGCCTCAATAAGTATCAGTTGCACTGGCTCAGAACTTGGACCATTCTTGATTTCTTAATTTCTTAGCTTCTACAGATTTCGCGGCTGTCCTCTCAACTTAAAATTTTGTTCAGTCTGCTGATCTTAATATATTCACTGCAGCCATTATGATCTAAAGTGTCCTTTATTTTTGTTAGGCGGGGAACTCCCATCTGCGGTTCTACTCCCCAAATGCCTTTTTAGCAGCAGGGACTGAGCAGAAGCCAAAAATCAATCCAGGTCTCCCAAGTTGGTAGAGACTGAGTCGTCACTGCTGCCTCCCAGGGGTCTTAGTTGTAAAGAGCTGCAGTCAGGAGTTGAACCCAGTTACTCATGTTACAGGACTCCAGTGTCAGCCAGTGTGTAGTACCCCTCAGTAGTAGCTTCTTGAATGGTCTGCTGTTCAAGGATGGTAGGATGCCTCCTACCTAGTAGCATCTTTCCCACATGGCACGTAAAACACAACCATGTCATTCATATTGGAGCTTTGTAATGGCTTCCCATTACGCTACTGTGAATGACCTTGCTTCACTACTTTTACCTCTACTTTGTCTAATCACTTGTACTATCCTCTCTTGCCCTCCACCTCCCATCCCAACATAAGTCGCAAACCTCTGGCTGAAGAATTGACAATGGACTTTGTGGTGATGGTTGTTAAATCCACATACCATGTGGCTTTCTCTTTATGTAGTGCATTGTCCAAATATTACCTTATGAGGGTGGTTTTTCTTGGTCATCCTAAATAGTAACAGCACCTTTGCTAAAATACATCAATATGTTCAGTTTTATTCACCTTACATGTAGTAGTTGGTTCCCCCACAACCTCACCCCAGAATGTAAGCTACGAGGGCACAAATTTCTCTCTGGTTCTTTTGTATTCAACAATGATCAGATTGGCACACTGTAAATAGTCAAATACTCTATACACAAATGTATAACAGGGTACTTCAAGAAGTTTGTGGGGAAATGGAATTGAGATGTCTGTTTTGGTGGGGGAAATGTGTGTTTCCAAATACGCATTTTCCATGAACTATTTGAAGGCTTCCAGTGCAAGGATTTTTTTTTTTTTTTTTAATTTGACAGGTCTTGCGTTGGTTCCCCCACCCCAAACGGCCGCTCCGTTCGGCACTGCGCCGATCCGAAGCCAAGAACCGGGTGCTTCCTGGTCTCACATGCAGATGCAGGTGGCCATCCTCCACTGCCTTCTTGGGCCACAGCAGAGAGCTGAACTGGAAGAGGAGCCACCAGGACTAGAACCCGGCATTCCACACGGGATGCCGGTGCCACAGGCAGAGGATTAACCAAGTGAGCCACGGCGCTGGCTCCCAGTGCAAGGATTTTAAAAGAAACTTTTGGCTTGAGGCATTTGCTGATGCAGTGGGTTAAGCCTGTGCTTGGAATAGCTGCATCAGAATGCTGGTTCTAGTCTCTGCTCCTGTTTGCAATCCAGCTTCCTGCTAATGCAGCTGGAAAGTTAGTAGGTGATGCCCCAAGTACTTGGGTTGCTGCCAACCAAATGGGAGGCCTGAGTCAAGTTTTCTGTTCCTGGCTCCAGCCTACCTTAGCTTTAGCTGTTCTGTGCATTTGGGAAATGAACCAGTGGATAGCTTGTCTCTGTCTTGTTATTCTTCCTTTCACATAAATTTGAAGTTTTAGAAACAAAAAGTTTACGTTCTAATCCTGTTTTGCATAAACATTTGACGTTCCCTAGTACTTTGTCAAAAGTACTCCTTTTTTAAAAAATTTCCAACTCAAAGTATGAACACAAAAGTACAACTACTACAGTTTATTAGTTGAACCACCTTTACTATATTGATTACTGTAAGTAAAATGCCAACATAGTGAGCATTTCATTTGTCAGTATGGATGAACAACTGTAACAAAGCAACTACACTTGCTGGGGGACGGGGACACAGTTTCTGATACATCAGTGACTCCGCAAGAAAGCAGATACTCTCAGTCCCCTAAACGAACCAGGAACCCGAGAAGGACGTTGAACATATCTATAAAGCAGTTTTGAGAACAGTTGAAGTACCTGATGTACTTAATTTTCATGGTTCAGACAAAGCCCAGGATGCAACCAATGAATGGTTTCACAATAGAAACTCATCTGATAGACACAGCTAGGAGTCTGCCTAGCTTGAGTCTAGGGTTCTGTGACAGGAGAATCTTAACAGAATTTGTACTAATAGTTTGGGCTTTGTGAAGATTGCAGTCCCAAATCTTATGCAAATGGCACCAGAAAACTCCAGAAGATTAATTAATTAACTTATTTTGACAGGCAGAGTGGACAGTGAGAAAGGTCTTCCTTTTGCCGTTGGTTCACCCTCCAATGGCCGCCGCGGCCGGCGCGCTGCGGCCAGCGCACCGTGCTGATCAGATGGCAGGAGTCAGGTACTTCTGGTCTCCCATGGGGTGCAGGGCCCAAGCACTTGGGCCATCCTCCACTGCACTCCCTGGCCACAGCAGAGAGCTGGCCTGGAAGAGGGGCAACCAGGACAGAATCCGGCGCCCCGACTGGAACTAGAACCCGGTGTGCCGGCGCCGCAAGGCAGAGGATTAGCCTAGTGAGTAGCGGCGCCGGCCCAGAAGATTAATTCTTAAAGTAGTTCCAAGTAGTAGAGCAACCAAAAGAAAGTACTCTGCATGAATTCAAATAGCTCACAGTGAAGAAAAATTAGAAGGGAACAGCAGCATGAAAGGGAGCCAGCCAAGCAATTTGCAAGAATTTTAAACATTAAACGAGTTAGGGACCAGTGCTATGGCATAGCCGGTAAACCTGCCACCTGCAGTGCCAGCATCCCATATGGGCGCCAGTTTGCTTCCCAGCTGCTCCACTTCCAATCCAGCTCTCTGCTATGGCCTGGGTAGGCGGTAGAAGATGGCACAAGTCCTTGGGCCCCTGCACTGGTGTGGGAGACCCAGAAGAGGCTCCTGGTTTTGGATCAGTGAAGCTGTGGCTGTTGGCAGCTTTTTAGGGAGTGAACCAGCAGGGAAGTGTCTCTCTCTCTCTCTCTCTCTCTGCCTCTCTCTGCAGCTCTGCCTTTCAAATAAATATATTTAAAAAAATAACAGGTTAACCAAATTGGAGTGGAGGATGTAAGATTCTTTTCACAAATGTCATGATCTGGCGCTTGGAAAATCACAAAAATTAAAAACTACTCAGCTAATAAATGAATTCAGCAAATTTTCAGAAAACAAAAACTTCTGTTTTTGTAATTTAAAAACTGCCAGGGGCTGGCCTTGTGGTGCAGAGTTAAGCCACCTCTTGTGATGATCAGCATTTCGTGTCGAAGTCCCTGTTCGAGACCAGTTACTGTGCTTCCAATCCGTCAGCTTTCTGCTAATGTGCCTGGGAAGGCAGCAGCAGATGACCCAAGTACTTGGGCCCCTGCCACCCACATGGGAGACCGAGATGATGTTTCTTACTCCTGGCTTTAGCCTGGCCCAGAACTGGCTATTGTGGCTATTTTGGAGTGAAGCAGTGAATGGAAAAGTTCTTTCTCTCCCTCTCACAATCCCTCTGCCTTTCAAAACAATTTTTTTAACCCAAGTATTAAAATTCCATTTACAGGAGCATTGAAAAGAATAAGATACTTAGAAATGTAACCAGGGAACTGCAAAACTTATATAGTGAAACATATGGAACATTTCTGAAAAAGTCTTAAATAAATGGAAAGACTTTCTATGTTCATGACTTGCAAGAGTTAACATTGTTGAGATGACAGTGATCCTCAAAGCAATCTGCAGATTGCAGTCCCTCTCAAAACCCCAATGACTATACAAAAGATTTAAAAATTCATATGGAATTGCAAAGAAATATAATATGTAGAATCAGTCTTAAAGAACAAAGATAAAGGTCCCATCCTTCTCAATTCAAAACTTACTACAAAGCTATAGTAATTAAAACAATGGTATTAGCATAAGAATAAACATGAAAGATGTACAATAAGAGTTTAAAGTCCAGAAATAAACCCTTGCAGGTATGGTCAATTTGTACTTGTCAAGGATGCTAAGACAATTCAGTGGGGAAAAAAAGTCTTCAACAAATGATGCTATGATAATCTGGTTATGTACGTGCAAAAGAATGAATTTGGACCCTTATATACAAAAAAATAGCTCAGAATGGTTTAGCCCAAAATGTGAGAGCTAAAATGGAAACTCTTAGAAGAAACTGAATACATTTCCATGCCCTTGCATTATGGCAATACTTACATATGATCTAGAAGAACAAGCAACCCAAGAAAATTAAAAGAAAATGGGCTTCATTAAAGTTGTTAATTTCTTGTGTTAAAGGACATTATAAAAGTGAAAAGATGGGGCCGGCGCTGTGGTGCAGCAGGTTAAAAGCCCTGGCCTGAAGCGCCAGCATCCCATATGGGCGCCGGTTCTAGTCCTGGCTGCTGCTCTTCTAATCCAGCTCTCTGCTATGGCCTGGGAAAGTAGAAGGTGGCCCAAGTCCTTGGGCCCCTGCACCCACATGGGAGACCTGGAAGAAGCTCCTGGCTTCGGAACGGCGCAGCTGCTGCCGTTGATGCCATTTGGGGAGTGAACCAGCAGATGGAAGACCTTTCTCTCTGCCTCTCCCTCTCCTCTCACTGTCTGTAACTCTACCTCTCAAAAAAAAAAAAAAAAGAAAGTGAAGACAATGTTCAGAATGAGAAACAGTTTTCAACTCAAATCTTAAAAAGTTAGTACCCAGAATACATAAATAATTCTTAAAACTCAATAAGAAAACAAGTAATCCTGCTTGGGGAAAGATTTGATTACATATTTCTCAAAGAATATATACAAATTTCCAGGAAGCAGATGAAAAGATGCTCAGCTTCATTAGTTATTAGAGAAATATAAATCAAAACTATAATGAGGGGTCCACCTACTGCCTGGGATGCCCACATCCCATATAGGCGCTGATTTGAGATCAACTCTGCTAATGCACCTGGGATAGCAGTTGGTAAAGATGCCCCCTGTGCTCATGTGGGAGACCTGGAGGAAGCTTGGGGCTCCTGGCTTCAGCCTGGCCTAGACCTGGCCATTGCAACCATCTAGGGAGTGAACCAGTGGATAGAAGATTTCTCTCTGTCTCTCCTCTCTATCTCTGCCTTTCAATTAAAAAAAAAATCTTTAAACAACTATAATGAGATCACTTCATACCCAATGGGATGGCTATAATTTTTAAAAATCAAAAATAAGTGTTGGTGAACATTAAAGAAATGAACCCAGAGCTGGCATTGTGGCACAATCTGTTAAACCACTGCCTGTGACACAGGCATCCCATATGAGCAGCAGTTCAAGTCTCGGCTGCTCTACTTCCAGTCCAGCTCCCTGCTAATGAGCCTGGGAAAGCAGTAGCAGAAGGCCCCAGTGCTTGGGCCCCCGCATCCCACAAGGGAAACCAGATGGAGTTCCAGGCTCCTAGTTTCAGCCTAGTCCAGTACCAGGTTTTGCATCCATTTGAGGACTGAATGTCATAATAAAATTACCCCTTAATTCTATTTTCCACATACTTAAAATTTTATTTACCTTGATTTGGAAGGCAGAGTGACAGACATACAGAGAGAATCCATCCTGCTGGTTCACTCCCCAAATGCCCGCAACAGCAAGGGCTGAGCTGGGCCAAAGCCAGGAGCCAAGAACTCAATCTTGAGTCTCCTGTGTGGATGGCAGGGACCCAAGTGCTGTCTGCCAGGGTAAGCAACATCAGGAAGAAGCTGGATCAGAAGTGTATGAATAGCCAAGACTCGAAACCAGGCACTCTAGATGGGATGTGGGTGTCCCAAGTGACATCTTAATCACTGCCAAATGCTCCACATTTTCCCACATGCCTTTTAAAGTACCCTTGTACAATGGCATATCATTCAGCCACAAAAAGGAAATGTGGCCTAGACATATGATACAATGTGGCTATGTAGTTTGGCCTTGAAAACATGCTGAGTAAGTGAAGCCAAACATAAAAGATCACATATTGTATGAGTCCACTTGTATGAATATCCAGAATAGTTAAATCCATAGAGGCAGAAAGCAGGTTGGTGTGTGCCAGTGCTTAGTGCACATGGGGCCTCCTGTGTTGGTGAAGAAAATGTCTTGGAACTAGATAGAGGTGATGATTGTGCAACATCATCAACACATTAAATATCATTGAAATTCGCATTTTAAAATGGTCAGTTTTATATTCTATGTGAATTTCACCACGATACATTTTTTTAAAGATTTTATTTATTTATTTGAAAGTTACACACAGAGAGAAGGAGAGGCAGTAGCCGGCGCCGTGGCTCAATAGGCTAATCCTCCACCTTGCGGCGCCAGCACACCGGGTTCTAGTCCCGGTCGGGGCGCCGGATTCTGTCCCGGTTGCCCCTCTTCCAGGCCAGCTCTCTGCTATGGCCAGGGAGTGCAGTGGAGGATGGCCCAGGTGCTTGGGCCCTGCACCCCATGGGAGACCAGGAAAAGCACCTGGATCCTGGCTCCTGCCATCGGATCAGCGCGGTGCGCCGGCTGCAGCGGCGGCCATTGGAGGGTGAACCAATGGCAAAGGAAGACCTTTCTCTCTCTGTCTCTCTCTCTCACTGTCCACTCTGCCTATCAAAAAAATTAAAAAAAAAAAAAAAAGAGAGAAGGAGAGGCAGAAAGAGAGCGGTCTTCCATCCACTGGTTCACTCCCCAGATAGCTGCAATGGACAGAGCTGCGCCGATCCGAAGCCAGGAGCCTGGAGCTTCCTCCAGGTCTCCTACATGGGTGCAGAGGCTCAAGCACTTGGCCGTCTTCTACTTCTTTCCCAGGCCATGCAGAGAGCAGGATCGGAAGTGGAGCAGCTGGGACTCGAACCGGTGACCATATGGGATGCTGGCACTGCAGGTGGCGGCTTTACCCACTACGCCACAGCACTGGCCCTGCAATAAAAAATTAATCAACCACAAAAGATAATATCAGCCAACACTTATGTAATATTTTTTAGTTGCTAAACACTGTTCTTAATTCTTTACATATGTTAACTCTTAATTCTCATAACAACTTATATAGACCTATTACATACTTATATTATTAGCCCTAATTTACAAATGAGGAAAAGGATAAAAAGCTAGATTTAATTAATTGGGTTCCAAATCTTACCTCTTAATAATGGAAGAAATAAGAGAAGTTGAAAACACAAATAAATAGTGAGAGACTATAAAAATGAGCAGACTTGAAAGATAACCAGAAGCAGTACTTCCAGAATTTAAAAAATATAGACTATTTGAAACTTAAACTCAGAAGCTAGGTTTAATAACCTAGTAGACAAAACTGGTAAAGAATAAATCCTTCCATATGGAGCACAATGAGATGAGAATGGATTTAAGTAACAAGGTGGGAGAAATGACTGTCTAACACCTGTCTAATTGGAGCCCGAGTTCAGTTGACTGCCTCTGGCCTCAAATATATCTTCCAACACATCTTCTGGAATAGATGAATTCTTTAAGCCTTTCCCTTTTAAAATGGTGCATGATATTAATCTTTCTCAGTAAAGAGCACTGGAGCGGTGTTTAAGGAAGTTTCTGCTGTTTCCAGTGTTGCCTGAGGGATGGCTGCTGATAACCAGTAAATATCTACAGGTCCAGAACTCAATCCATCTGTGACCTTGCAGTCTTGACCTCCTGATAACTTTTTGCAATCATCCTGATAAGGAAGTCGGAGCTCCAGAATGGCCTGGGAAGTGATGTCTAAGGTCACTCCTTGTACAAGCCTCTGCTCAGCTCATGCAGACCTCAGCTGTGGCCCACTTCTACACAGAGCTGCCAACCCTCAGCCACGCCTGGGCAGCCTGAATGCCCTTGAAGGCTTTCCACCCCAGTATGGATCCTGACTCCCATCACAGGTCCACGTTATCAGTAGCTAATCATCTACTTTCCTGCTTATAATCCAAAGGGTGGCTTATTACCTGCCCAGCAACTCCAAACCAGCCAAGCTTTCTTCTACCCAATATCCTGACCCACACAACTTCTCCAATAAGATAGGAACAGGTTCTAAGTTTGTTTTTTCTTGAATACTCTCCCTTGGCCCCAGGGTACTAGATAGAGTTTCCTTGTACCATAGTCATTCTTTATGTGAAGTTTCTCTTGTTTAACCTTTTGTGTGATTCTTCTCTCCTAATTAGATCTAGACTATCATATAGAAGAAAGAGGGAACAGATCACAGGCACTTTTAAAAAGTTAATGGCTAACTTTTTTCTAAAATTGATTAAAGTTCCTTAACTTTGGATCAAGTAAACGCACTGATTTTCAAACAGAGAAAACAGTCAACACTTAGACACATTGTGGAGAAACTATTTTACCAAAAGAAAAATGTTAATTAAAAAAATTTTTCTTTATTTGTGAATGAGACAGAGAGAGAGCACTTCTGTCCAGTGGTTCATTCACCAAATGGTGGCAACACCTGGGGCTGGGCCACAAAGAAGCAGGGAATGAGAACTCAGTCTGGGACTGCAGTGTGGGTGGCAGCGACCAAACTACTTGGTTTATCATCCGCTGCCTCCCGGAGCACTCATAAGCAGAAAGCTGGAATTGGAAGCCAAGCCAGAACTCAAACCCAGGCACTCCAACATGGAATATGAGTATTCCAAGTGATTTCTTTTTTAAAAAATATTTATTTATTTGAAAGAATTACAGAGAGAGGTAGAACAAAGAGAGAGAGAGAGAGAGAGAGAGAGAGAGAGGTCTTCTATCCACTGGTTTGCTCCCAAAAAGACTTCAACGGCTAGAGCTGAGCTGATCCAAAGCCAGGAGTCAGGAGCTTCTGCCAGGTCTGCCATGCAAGAACAAGGGCCCAAGGACTTGAGCCATCTTCTACTGCTTTCTCAGGCCATAGCAGAGAGCTGGATCAGAAGTGAAGCAGCCGGGTTGCGAACTGTTGCCCATATGGGATGCTGGCACTGCAGGCAGCAGCTTTACCTGCTACACCACAGAGCCAGCCCCTGTAATACAGTATCTTTACTAAGATATATTTACTTGTGCCTGGTATACACTTTCTTTGAATTAGCTCTGATTAAAAACTATTTGAGGTAAGCCATCAGTTTTTGTCAACAAAAACTTATTTTCTTTTATTTCCTTGAGGTAATTTACTTAGCGTTCAGCTCTTAAGTACACAGTTCATTGGCAAATGTATATACTTGTGAGATCCCAACCCCTCACAAGGTCTTGTGACTTCACAAGACCTTGGGCCCCTGCACCCGCATGGGAGATCTGGAGGAAGCTCCTGGCTCCTGGCTTCAGATCTGCGCAGCTTTGGCCATTGCGGCCATCTGGGGAGTGAACCAGCAGATGGAAGACCTCTCTCTCTCTCTCTCTCTCTCTCTCTGCCTCTCTGTAACTCTGACTTTCAAGTTAGCAAATAAAGTCTTCAAAAAAAAAAAAAATAACGTATTAGGCCTGTGCTGCAGCTCAATAGGCTATCCCTCCACCTGCAGCACTGGCACACCGGGTTCTAGTCCTGGTTGGGGCACCGGATTCTGTCCCGGTTGCCCCTCTTCCAGGCCAGCTCTCTTCTATGGCCCGGGAAGGCAGTGGAGGATGGCCCAAGTCCTTGGGCCCTGCACCCCATGGGAGACCAGGAGAAGCGCCTGGCTCTTGGCTTCAGATCAGCGCTGTGCGCCGGCCGCAGCGTCCATTGGAGGGTGAACCAACGGTAAAGGAAGACCTTTCTCTCTGTCTCTCTCTCTCACTGTCCACTCTGTCAAAAAAAAAATGTATTATATATTTTTGGATATTTATTTATTCAAAGGTCAGAGTTAGAGAACGAGAGAGAGAGATCTTTCATCTGCTGCTTCACTCCCTGGATGACCACAATTGCCAGGGTTGGGCCAGACTGCACTCAGGAGCCAGGAGCTTTACTTGGGTCTCCCATGTGGGTACAGGGGCCCCTGCACTTGGACCATCTGCCGCTGCTTTCCCAGGTGCATTAGCAGGGAGCTAAATCAGAAGGGCAACAGCCTGGACACAAACTGGTGCCGTATGGTATGCTGGCGTGGCAGACAGCTGCTTTACCATCTATGCCCCAATACTGGCCCCAGATAATGATATATTTTTTAAAGAGCTCCTCATTAGGTCATCTAAGTCCTCACACCAGCACCCCCTTCCACCCCATAACTCTGACTCTCACATAAATAAATAAATAAATAAATAAATAAATTTTAAAGAAAGTAATGAGGTTAATTTAGCCAATTAAAGCAAAAGATGTTCAGCCTGAATACAAAAATTAAAATGCAGCTCTATTTTGTGTAAGATAAGTAAATAAAACATAGGAAGACAGACAAGTTAAGCCCCAGGGTGAGAGGCCTTTTTATTTTACTTTTTTCTTTGCTGAATTTCTCTTTCTTAGAACTATGCTGTCCAGTATGGCAGTCATTAGCCTTATGGGGCTATGGGGCAATTGAAATACAGTAAATGTCTCATTTTACAATTTAAAAAGTGGGGCTGGTGTTGTAGCACAGCAGGTTGAGGTGTGGCTTGCAACATATTGAAACATAACTTCAACCTCACATTGGAGTGCTTATTTGAGTCCTGGCTGCTCTTCTCTTCCTCTTCCTCTCCCCCTCTCCTTCTTTTTTTCTTTTCTTCTTTTTTTTAAAAGATTTATTTATTTATTTGAAAGGCAGAGTTACAGAGAGGCATATGCAGAGAGAGGGAGAGAGAAAGAGAGAAAGAGAGAAAGAGAGAAAGAGAGAGAGAGAGAGAGAGAGTTTTCCATCTGCTGGTTCACTCTCCAGATGGCTGCATGGCTGAAGCTGGGCTGATCTGTAGCCAGGAGCAGGAGCTTCCTCCGGGTCCCACGAGGGTGCAGGGGCCCGAGGACTTGGGCCATCTTCTACTGCTTTCACAGGCCATAGAAGAGAGCCGGGTCAAAAGTGGAGCAGCTAGGAGTTGAACTGGTGCGCATATGGGATGCTGGCACTGCAGACAGACCCTTAACCTTCTATGGCACAAGGTGGGTCTCTGCTTCTAATCCAGCTTCCTGCTAATCTGCCTGGGAAAACAATGAATTATAGCCTACATACTTGGGTCCCTGCCAGTCATGTGGGAGACCCTGACTGGATTCCTGATTCCTGACTTTGGTCTGGCCCAGCCCTAGCCCAACTTTTTGCCATTGCAGCCATTTGTGATGATTCTCTCTCTCTCTCTCTCTCTCTCTCTCTCTCTCTGTGTGTGTGTGTGTCTGTGTGTCTGTGTCTCCCTCTGTGTCTGTGTCACTCTGCTTTTCAAACAAACAGCTGTGTTAACAATTTAAAAATGGAAGAAAATTAACGTGTTTTCCACTAAACACAGCTTTGTAGTTTTGGTAGTGCCACATTTCACTTTATTGCATCAAATAAGATACAGTATAGTAATGCACACGTGTATCATGTAGGTCAATCCTAGTATTACACAGAAACATGTCACCAATCTCATCAGTTACTAATAGACTGATTTAGTTTGTAATTTTTTTCTGTGCTGACATAACATTGTAGCATGCTTACTGAAGTTTTTTTTTTTTTTTTTTTTTTTTTTTTTTTTTGCCAATAGTACAGTTATAAAATTAAATCAGCTACCCAAGGACACTGTAAGACCACAGACTTAAGGGGAAGGCAGCTCCACTGTTTACTGGCTGTGTGCTCTCACTGTTTCCTCATCTGTAAAAGGGTTGTGCTGAGGACCAAGTACGTTATTGCAATGTAAAGTCTTTAGATTGGTCCTCAGCTAATAATAGTCATGCCCTTGGTGACAAATGTTTAATATCTTATTTACTATTTTCCTGTTTAAGGATTTATTTATTTATTTGAGAGGCAGAACCACAGAAAGAGAGAGGAAGAGACAGAGAGAGAAAGGTCTCCCTTTCTTTGATTCACTCTCCAAATGGCTGCAAAGGCTGGAGCTGCAATGATCCGAAGCCAGGAGCTTCCCCCAGGTCTCCCATGCAGGTGCAGGGGCCTAAACACTGAGGCAGTCTTCCACTGCTTTCCCAGGCCATAGCAGAGAGCTGGAGCAGAAGAGCAGCAGGGGGCCAACGCTGTGGTATAGCAGGTAAAGTGGCTGCCCGCAGTGCCAGTGTCCCGTATGGGCGCCGGTTTGAGTCCCTGCTGCTCCACTTCCAATCCCGCTCTCCGCTATGGCCTGGGAAAGCAATAGAAGATGACCCAAGTCCTTGGGCCCCTGCACCTATGTGGGAGACCCAGAAGAAGCTCCTGGCTCCCGACTTCAGACTGGTGCAGCTCCGGCCATTGCGGCCAACTGGGGAGTGAACCAGCGGATGGAAGACCCCTCTCTCTCTCTCTCTGCCTCTCCTTCTCTCTCTGTGTAATTCTTACTTTCAAATAAATAAATAAATCTTAAAAAAAAAGAAGAAGAGCAGCAGCTGGGACACAGCTGGAGCTGCAGGCAGAGGTTTAGCCCACTATGCCACAGCACTGGCCACGAGGATTTCACTCTTTTTTACGACACTATTCCGTTGCATATGTAAAAGCTCTTCAAAGGCTTCATGGAGGGGCAGGCATTTGGCCTAGTGGTGAAGACCTGGTTATAGTTCCCGTGTCTCACATCAGAGTGCTTGGGTTCAATACCTGACTCCAGCTTTCTGCTAATGCAGTCCCTGGGAGGCAGCAGTAACAGCTCAAGTGATTGCATTCCTGTCACTCATGGATTGAGTTTCCATCTCTTGACTTCATCCCAGATTACTGCAGATATTTGGGGAAGTGAAGCTGCAAAGGGGAACTCTTTCTCTCTCTCAAATTAATAAATAAGTAAAATTTAAAGGAAGAGCTGAGTATTATGGATGGCATTATGGCATAATGGGTTAAACCGCAGGCTGCAATGCTGGCATCCCATATGGGTGCCAGTTCAAGTTCCAGCTGCTCTACTTCTGATCCAGCTCTCTGGTATGGCCTGGGAAAGCAGCAGAGGCTGGCCAGAGTCCTGGGTGCCTTGTACCTATGTAGGAATCCCAGAAGATGCTCCTGGCTCCTGGCTTCAGCCTAGCCCATCTCTGGCTGTTGTGGCCACTTGGGGAGTGAACCAGATGATGGAAAATCTCTCTCTCTCTCTCTCTCTCTCTCTCTCTGGGTGTATGTCTTCCTCTTTCTCTCTAACTCTGCCTTTCAAATTAATAAAAGATAGATCTTTTAAAACATTGACACCAGAATAAACCTATCTTTTAATTCTATCTTACAAAAAACTTTTTGAAATACCCTCATGTAAACCACATTTTCTTCATTTATTCATCCACTGGAGGATACTTAAATTGACTTTATATCTTCGGTATTGTGAATAGTGCTGCAGTGAACAAGGGGGTGAAGATTATGTTTGACATATTGATTATCTTTCCTTTGAATATATATCCAGTGGTAGGATTACTGGATTAAAAGATAGTTCTATTTCTATTTTTAGAGGAACTTCTGTACTGTTTTTCATAATTGCTGTACAAATTTACATTCCTACCAACAGTGTATAACAGTGCACTTTTTTGCAACCTCAATAGAATTCATTATTTTTGGTCTTTTTTTTTTTTTTTCGACAGGCAGAGTGGACAGTGAGAGAGAGAGACAGAGAGAAAGGTCTTCCTTTTCCGTTGGTTCACCCCCCAATGGCTGCTACGGCTGGCCGGCGTGCTGAGGCCAGCACACCGCGCTGATCCAAAGCCAGGATCCAGGTGCTTCTCCTGGTCTCCCAAGCAGGTGCAGGGCCCAAGTACTTGGGCCACAGCAGAGAGCTGGACTGGAAGAGGAGCAACCGGGACAGAATCCGGGGCCCTGACCGGGACTAGAACCCGGTGTGCCGGTGCCACAGGCAGAGGATTAGCCTATTGAGCCACGGCGCCGGCCTATTTTTGGTCTTTTTAATAATAAGCCATTCTGATTGGGAGGAGATGACATACAATCTTGGTCTTCATTTGCATTTCTCTGATAATAAGTAATGCTGAACATTTTTCTTTTTTCTTTTTTCTTTTTTTTTTAGATTTGCTTTTTCTTGTTTGAAAGGCAGATTGACAGAAAGAGGAAGAGACAGGGAAAAGAGATCCACCCTTCCACTGGTTCACTCCCCAGATGGCTGCAATAGCCAGGGCTGGGCCAGGTCAAAGTCAGGAGCCTGGAATTCCATCTAAGTCTCCCACACAGATGGCAGGAGCCATCTTCTGCTGCCTTCCCCGGTGCATTAGCAGGGAGCTGGATCAGAAGCAGAACAGCCGAGACTTGAACTGTAACTCTGAAATGGAATGCCAGCATGGTGGACATTGGTTTAACCTGCTGTGCCACAACACCAGTCCCTGAACATTTGTTCAGGTATTTGTTGGCTGTTTATAGATTTTGAGAAATGTATATTGAAATCACTTGCTCATTATAAAGTAAGATTGCTTGAGTTTTGAGAGTATTTTATATGGTCTGCATATTAATCTTGAGTGAATAGTTTGCAAATATTTTCTCCACTTCCTTAGGTTGTTTTCACGCTGTTGATTGTTTTTTCCTCTGTGCAGAAAGCAGCTCTTTAGTTTGGTGTAATCCCATTTGTCAATGTTTTCTTTTGTTGCCTGTGTTTTTGGGATCATACGCAAACAATATTAGCCCAGACCAATGTCTTGAAGCATTTTCTGTATGTTTTATTTCTGAAAAAGAGTTTACTCATTTATGTTTATATACTTGAAAGGCAGAGTGAGAGAGAGGGTGACAGAGAGACAGATCTTCCAACCACTGTTTCACTCCCCCGGATGCTCACAATAGCCAGGGCTGGGCCAGGCTGAAGCTAGTATCTGGGAATTCCATCTGATTATCCTACATGGGTGGCTGAGGCCGAGGTACTTGAGCCATTATCTGCTGCCTTAGCAAAAAGCTGTATTGGAAGTGAAGGAGCTCTAACTTGAACCAGCATTCTAATATGAGATATGGGTATGCCAAGTGGCTGCTTAACCCATGGCACCACAATGCCTATGCCTATATTTTCTTTTACTAGCTACATAGAGTTGAGTCTTAGATTAAAGTAATTTTGAGTTGTTTTTGTATATAGCAAGAATTAGGGGTCTAGTTTCATTCTTCTGCTTATAGATATTCAATTTCATCAACACTATTTGTTAAAGAGACTGTCTTTTCTCTGATGTATGTTTTTGGTGCTTTTGTAAAAAATCAGCTGCTGTAAATATGTGGGCTTATTTTTGGGCTTTCTATTCTGTTTCATTGGTCCCTGTGTGTTTTTATGCCACACTATGGTTTTTGTGTTACTACAGCTTTGTAGTATATTTTGAAATTAGGTTTTGTGATGGCTTCACCTTTGTTCTTTTTGTTCAAAATTGCTTTGGCCAGTAGATGTCTTTTGTGATACAAATTTTAGGGTTGCTGAACAGCCAGAGGCTTAGACTGGAAAATAGTCTCTAAACCAAGATGTTGGACTTTTACAAACTTCTGACTCTGCAAAAGTAATCTAATCTGGCCAGCGCCGAGGCTGAATAGGTAATCCTCTGCCTGCGGCGCTGGCACCCTGGGTTCTAGACCCGGTCAGGGCGCCGGATTCTGTCCCGGTTGCCCCTCTTCCAGTCCAGCTCTCTGTTCTGGCGCGGGAGTGCAGTGGAGGATGGCCCAAGTCCTTGGGCCCTGCACCTGCAAGGGGGACCAGGAGAGGCACCTGGCTCCTAGCTTTGGATCAGTGTGGTGCGCCGGCCGCGGTGCCCTGGCCGCAGCTGCCATTGGAGGGTGAACCAACGGAAAAGGAAGACCTTTCTCTGTCTTTCTCTCACTGTCCACTCTGCCTGTCAAAAAAAAAAAAAAAAAAAAAAAAGTAATCTAATCTGTACCTACACGTTGAGAAAATTCCAGGGCCATTACAAGGCAAAACCAAGCTCAGATCCGAGGAAAGGAGTTCTTCCTAAAGAGAAAAATAATGCAGATAACACAGGAATCAATCTATTTTATAACGTGAAATTCCATCTCAGTTTCCTAGGATCACTGGAATAACACCCTACTGCAGAAACACCATTTCGGTAGACCTGGCTATTTCAAGACCTGAAACAACTCTGGCATTTCTTGCGTTCCCTGGCATTGTTAGGGACGTTGCTCTCAGCTGCTCTCATTGTATGCTCACAACAGATAAAAGGAATTAACTGCCCATATTTTCGGGTTCTGGAAGCAGGTATTGGAGGTTTTGCGCTTGCCCAGGTTCCACAGCTAATGAGCGCAACGAATTTTAAACTCTTGCAACAGCGCAGTGTTAGAAGCTCAAGGACTTGGGTCACATTAGATACCATCAGTACTCATTCGCCGTTCAAAGCGTCGCGTGTGCTCGGAGGTCAGCAGGTTGAGTCACTAGGCCGACCCCGGAAGCGTAGACGAGGGTCTGTGCAAAACTTGGGGGACTGAAGGGTGGTTTGTCTCCCCGTTTTGTGTCGCTAGAGTGAGGAGTCTGTATAGCTGTGGTCTCCACACACTGTGCGTCCCCATCTCTCGGTGGCTTTGTGGCTCTTTGCGCCCAGGGGTGCGTCACGAAGAGCGTGTAAGGTTTTTGCCTCCTGCTGTATCTAAGGGGGCAGCGAGAAGGAGCGCGGGCCAGGGTTCAAACTGCACCGACGCCGCAGGGTGCAGCCATTTACCCGGGGCCGCGGCTCCAGCCCCTCGGATTAGCGTTTCTCGGATGCCGGTGCTGCCGGGAGAGCGCTCAGCTGACCTGGGGGCGGGGCCAGGCCCCGGGGGCGGGTCCCGCGGCCCGCGGGCGCCGAGAGCTAGATCTTGGGCTTCTTCCGAGCGGTCCGAGTGGCTTTCCCTTGGGTCCGCACCTGCGTCAGGAGCCAACCGCTCTGGTCTCTGTAGCAGCGGGTTCCCGAGATGCGCCTGCATCTGTTCCTGCTGCTCGCGCTGTGCCCGGCGAGCTGCACCGCCCGGACGCTCAGCTACAGTCTGCGGGGGAGCTGGAGGATCCGCAACCAGAACGGCTCGCTACAGCTGCTCGGGACGGTCCCCGGCTGCGTGCACAGCGCCCTGTTCCAGGGGGGCCTGATCCAGGTATCGTGTGCAGCCCACTCGCGGGCAGCCTGCGAGTTCCCCTCGTGGTGAGAGGGGACCAGGAAGCGCCTGGCCGCCCACGAGCCCTGAGCTGTTGTCGGTTTGGCACTAACTTCCCCCCTTGGCGTGTTGCGGTGTGGAGGGGAAATGCCCCGGAATGGGGTACGGGCTCGCTAGACTGAGTGACGCAAGTGGAGACAGCGTATCTCTGGAAAGCGGAAGTTCAGGGAGAGACCCTGAGTTTGCACCAGCAGGCCACCTATTGCCTTAGCTGTCGACTGCAGCGTGTTTGCAGAGGGCGTATCCTCACTGGAGCCTAAGGTGGAGCCTTAGCCCTGGGATTCACAGAGCACGTGGGTTGAGGCGAGTGAGACCCGCAAGAGCACAACTGGATTTGTCAGAGCTATTATAAAGGCTAAGTGTTTTGTTAGCGCTGACTGGGATTTGCGGGAAGATGTTCAGAGTTTGCTCCCAGGATGTGTGGAGTGTGTGTATGTCCTCAGATTCTCCAGGTCATCCGGAGCACCTGGGCTTCTTACATCTTGTCTTTTGACATAAGAGGAACCTGTGCTTGATGTACCTGTGGGTTGAATGCGCTGTCCTCATTACAACTCTATAGAGCAGGTGTCCTTATCTGGATTTTATGCATGGTGAGGCTTGTGGAACCAGAATATTCCCAAAATTACACAGCAACTAAACTGAGAGAAATACAGTTGTAACCTGGGCCATGGCCCAACTCCTTAGCCTGGATTGTACTCTATGATGTGGTGCATGTTTGGAGCACTGTGGTTGACTGGCAGGGGGTATCATTCTTGTTTACTTCACTGACATGGCAATTGACTAGGTTTGTATACGATTTATGATCTGCTTACTCAGTAGTCCTCCCCCTCCATGTGTATAGGAAAGGAAATAACTGTTTAAAATGACACTAAGCACTGTTAAATATATTTTTAACAAACTTTATTGAAACTTCAGTACTTTATTTTTATTTATTTATTTATTTTTTGACAGGCAGAGTGGACAGTGAGAGAGAGAGAGACAGAGAGAAGGGTCTTCCTTTGCCGTTGGTTCACCCTCCAATGGCCGCCACGGCCAGTGCACTGCGCTGATCCGATGGCAGGAGCTAGGTACTTATCCCGGTCTCCCATGGGGTGCAGGGCCCAAGTACTTGGGCCATCCTCCACTGCACTCCCTGGCCACAGCAGAGAGCTGGCCTGGAAGAGGGGCAACCGGGACAGAATCTGGCGCTCCGACCGGGACTAGAACCCGGTGTGCCGGTGCCGCAAGGCAGAGGATTAGCCTAGTGAGCCGTGGCGCCGGCCTCAGTACTTTATTTTTAGTTAAGCTACATGTGATACAGACCACAGCTGATCTTGATGCATTGAGGCTTCATTTACACATGCTTTGAAAATGCCTGGTTTTTTTTTTTTTTAAGATTTATTTTATTTATTTGAAAGAGTTACAGAGAGGCAGAGGCAGAAAGGTCTTCCATCCACTGGTCACTCCCCAGATGGTCGCATCGGCTGGAACTGTGCTCTGAAGCCAGGAGCTTCTTCCAGGTCTCCCACATGGGTGCTGGAGCCCAAGGACTTGAGCCATCTTCTATTGCTATCCCAGGCCATAGCAGAGAGCTGGATCGGAAGAGGAGGAGCCAGGACTAGAACCCGTGCCCATATGGGATGCCAGCACTTCAGGCCAGGGCTTTAACCCACTGCGCCACAGCGCTGGCCCCTGGCTTCATTTTGTAGGGTCTTTTCCTTGCCTTATTTTATTAATAGGATTGAACCAATGGAAAATAATTAGTGACTTTAGCAAATCAGTTTGTCCCTTGTTACAGGGTTCCATATCAGGAAACAGTGTCTGGTTACTACCTAATGAGAAGTATTGTTTATATTATACAATAACCAACTTTACCTCATACACAATGCCTGTTAAATCTCTTCAGTCATTCTTAGAAACACTTGAAGTTTCAATAAAATGGATACGGGTCTCCAGTGGTGGTGGGTGAGGTAACAGACACCCTAACAAGAGGGACTCCATTTTAGAGCTCCCAGGAGTCCATCTTGAGAAAGTACCACTCCCCAGCCCCTTGAGACTCTGGTCTGAAACTAACTATGGTCTAAAACTCAGACAGTAACTCTTCATCCCACTTAGCAGAACATAGAAACTCCCTAGCGTGATCGCTCAAGCTTAAAACAGATAGGCTGCACTTGGATTAATGTTAAGATTGTAATTTGTTGGGCTGGTGCTGTGGTGCCGGCATCCCATATGGGCACCAGTTCAAGTCCCAGCTTCTCCACTTTTGATCCAACTATTTCTGATGGCCTGGCTTCGGATCAGCCCAGCTCCAGCCATTGAGACCATTTGGGGAGTGAACCAGTGGATGGAAGATCTCTCTCTTTTTCTGTCTTTCTTCCTCTCTCTGCCTCTGCTTCTCTAACTCTGCCTTCCAAATAAATAAATATTTAAAAAGATTGTAATTTGTCTATTGTCAAGATTGTAACTGATATTAGTTTCTCATAGGCCTTAGGTCAGCTTGACCCTAGTAACCATGTATTCCTTCTCTGTGTGGTTTTGTCTTTATAAACCCTGTTGCTTTGAGTTCTTTAGGGCATGAGCCTGCTCTCCACCATCGGCAATAAAGGACTGTCAGATTTTATTCATGTGTGGTGCTTCTCTGTTTGCACTCGCTCAGATACAACAGTGGGATGTGAGATGGGGGAGGCACTTGCTGGGTTAGGGAACACAAGGCCTATTGAGAGTAATTATCGCCATCAGCATCATTGTTGAGTAGTGTGATCCTGTTGTCCCACCTGTTTTTGATATAACATCCCTTTTTGTTGACTTCAGGAAACATTCAGTTGGTTACAGATGGATGACACTGAGCCCAATACTGTTTATAGGTGAACTTGAGACATGACTTGGCTGAGTTGGTCATTCACATAATTAACTGTCCTGCAAATATCCATTCAGCTTCTCTAATGTGGCAGGCATATTCTAAGTGCTTGAAATTGAGTGGTGAAGAACAAGTTCTTTAACCCAGAGAACATGCTAGTGGTCGAGATAGACAGTTATCAACTTAAATAGGTAATGTAAGGAAAGCTGGTATACCAAAGAAAAATTGATGGCAGAATGAGGCTGGTTGAAAAGGTTTGCTATTAAAAAAAAGTGGTGGGGGCTGGTAATGTGGCACAGTAAGCTGAACTGCTGCCTACTACATAGGCCTGTATCAGCTCTGCTTCTTACCCAGCTCCATGCTAATGTGCCTGGGAAACATGGGAGACCCAGATTGAGTTCCAGGCTCATTTGGCCTGACCAATCAGTTGGTGCAGTCATTTTGGGATTGAATCAGCAGGTGGATGATCTTGCTCTCTTTTTGTCACATTCTCTTTCAAATAAATAAAAATTCTTATTTATAAAAGCTATTTGGAGCAACTGACTTTTTAATTTTTAATTTTTAAGATTTCTTTTATTTACTTGAAAGAGTTACATAGAGAGAAGGAGAGGCAGAGAGAGAGGTCTTCCATCTGCTGGTTCACACCCTAGTTGACAGCAATGGCCCGAGCTGTGCCAATCTGAAGCCAGGAGCCAGGAGCTTTTTCCAGATCTCCCACGCAGGTGCAGTGGCCCAAGGACTTGGGCCATCTTCTACTGCTTTCCCAGGCCATAGCAGAGAGTGGGATCAGAAGTGGAGCAGCCGGGACTCGAACCGGTGCCCATATGAGATGCTGGCACTGCAGGTGGCGGCTTTACCCGCTATGCCACAGCGCCAGCTCCGCAACTGATTTATTATTTTTTTGACAGGCAGAGTAGACAGTGACAGAGACAGAGAAAGATCTTCCTTTTCCATTGGTTCACCCCCCAAATGGCCGCTGCAGCCGGCGTACTGCGCTGATCCGAAGCCAGGAGCCAGGTGCTTCTCCTGGTCTCCCATGGGGTGCAGGGCCCAAGCACTTGGGCCATCCTCCACTGCCTTCGCTGGCCACAGCAGAGAGCTGGACTGGAAGAGGGGCAACCGGGACAGAACCGGCACCCCGACTGGGACTAGAACCCGGGGTGCCGGCGCCGCAGGCGGAGGATTAGCCTGTTGTGAGCCTCGGTGCCAGCCTCTGCAACTGATTAAGAAGAGACTTGATAAGGTCACATTTAAGGGGAAAAAAACAAAACAAAACAAAACAAAACAAAACAAAACCACGAAACACATTCCTAGCAAAAAAGGAAGAGGCAGGAGTGGGAGGAGGTCATGCCCTGAGGTGGGACCCTACTTGACAAGCCCCAGGAATAGGAAGTGGGCCATGGAGCAGGAGCTTTGTGTGCTGGAGGGTGGAAGATGGGTTCACAGTGTGCTTTGAGAGCAGATCATGAAGGGCGTATAAGCCGTGAGAAACACCCTGGCTGTTTTGTGAAGACTACAGTATGGGAGTAAGGCAGTACAGAGACCTGTACTCTGTAGGGGACTCTGGACAGTTCTGTGGGCAAGAGACAATGTCTCAGCTGCACCAGGGTGGTAGCAGTGAAATGGTGAGAATGGTTGTGGGAATACATTTTAGATGTGGAATCAACAGCATTTTTCCAATTGTCTTGTTGATGAATTAGATGTGGGGAGTGAGAGAAAAGGGAACCAAGGAAAGTTTTAGGATTTTTGTTCTGAACTGTTGGCTAAATGGAATTGTATTTACTGAGAGACTCTGTGGCCAGCCTTGTTCCATGTGCAACTGTCTGCATTTCGTATGCAGAATCTAAGCCTTAGATGTGCAGGGGCAAAAGGAACTTTGTTCCCCCTGAAGATTCAATAATTTTTTAAAAGATGTATTTTTTTTTTTTTGACAGGCAGAGTGGATAGTGAGAGAGAGAGAGAAAGGTCTTCCTTTGCTGTTGGTTCACCCTCCAATGGCGGCCACAGGTGGCGCGCTGCGGCTGGCGCACTGCGCTGATCCGAAGGCAGGGGCCAGCTGCTTCTCCTGGTCTCCCATGGGGTGCAGGGCCCAAGCACTTGGGCCATCCTCCACTGTACTCCCTGGCCACAGCAGAGAGCTGGCCTGGAAGAGGGGCAACCGGGAAAGAATCTGGCGCCCCGACCGGGACTAGAACCCGGTGTGCTGGCGCTGCTAGGTGGAGGATTAGCCTATTGAGCCGCGGCGCCGGCCATAAAAGATGTATTTATTTTTAAAATTATTTATTTATTTGAGAAACAGATAGAGAAACAGAGAAAGGTCTTCCATCCACTAGTTCACCCCTCAAATGGCTGGAGCTGGGCTGATCTGGAGCCAGGAGTCAGGAGCTTTTTCCAGGTCTCCCACACAGGTGCAGGGGCCCAAGCACTTGAGCCATGTTTCACTGCTTTCCCAGGCCATAAGCAGAGAGCTGGATCAGAAGAGTAGCTTGGACATGAACTGGCATGCATGTGGGATGCTGATGTGGCAGGCAGAGGCTTAGCCTACTGTGCCACAGAGCCAGGCCCGATGTATTTATTTTGAAAGGCAGAGTTACATAGAGAGAGACAGACAGATCTTCCATCTGCTGGTTCACACCACAAATAGCCACAATAGCCAGGGTTGGGTCAGTCTGAAACCAGGAGTCCAGCTTTATCCAGGTGTCCCATGTGGGTGTCAGGGGCCTGACCACTTGGGTCAGCGTCCGCTGTTTTCCAGGTGTATTATCAGGGAGCTGGATCAGAAGCAGAGCAGCCAGGGCTCCAGCCCATGCCCATGTGGTGTGCTGGCATCACAGGGGGTGGCTTATCCCACAGTGCTGCAGAGCTGGCCTCAGATTTAGTAATTGGAGTATGGGGGCAGGTGGTGTTGGCACAGTGTGTTCAGCTGCTGCATCCTGTATTGGAGTTTGTGGGACCGAGTCCTGCCTCTGCTTCCTATCCCCTTCCTGCTAATGTGCACGCTGGAAGGCAGCACACAAAGGCTCAAACACTTGGGTCCCTGACCCCATGTAGGAGACCCAGATTCAGTTTCTGGTTCCTGGCATCCGCCTGGCTGAGCTCCAGCTGTTGCAGACATTAGGGGAGCAATCCAGCAGATGGAAGATGCCCTTCCCCTTGTCATTTGGCCTTTCAAATAAATAAATAAACTTAAAAAATTAAGTATGTAAACAAACTTACAATAGGCAGGTCAGCAGGAGAAAAACAATACAAATTTTAATGTGCAAGCCCTTGAGAATCACACAAAGTAGGAAACTTAAAAAGAAAAAAAGAAAAAAGTGGGCAGTCTAAGCAATCCAAGAGAAAGAGTAGGTGATTTTTAAAAAATATTATTTATTTATTTTGAAAGTCAGAGTTACACAGAGAGAAAAGAAGAAGCAGAGAGAGAGAGAGGTCTTCCATTCGCTGGTTCACTCCCCAGTTGGCTGCAATGGCCGGATCTGTGCTGATCCAAAGCCAGGAGCCAGGAGCTTCTTCTGGGTCTTCCATGTGGTTGCAGGGGCCCAAGGACTTGGGCCACTGCTTTCCCAGGCCATAGCAGAGAGCTGGATTGGAAGAGGAGCAGCCAGGACTTGAACTGGCGGCCCTATGGGATGCCGGCACTGTAGGCGGCAGCTTTACCCACTACACCACAGCACCAGCCCCAACAGTAGATGATTTTTAGGCAACCTGAAAAACAGGCAGTAATTAGAACAGAATTTGCCTGGGCTGTCAGTGTGGTGTCAACTCTCAACCTTCTCCCTGCAAGTTAATCTGGAGGATTCAGCCTTTAGGTTCTTAGGGGACATTTAGAGAAAGCCTCTTCCTGGAATTCAGGAGGGAGAGAGGGATAAGAAGTGGGCTGAGGGTAGGGTGAAGGGTGGAGAAGTTCAGGTAGACTTTGGTTCTACTTTGGGGTATCCTATTTGGAGCCGCAGCAGGTGTTTTGGAGAGCCTTTTGAACTTGCTGCTAAAGATTATGACTCTAGTTGAAATTTTGTCGAAGTCATGTAATAAGTCAGAAAATGTAATTGTCATGTGATGTGTTAAGTGCATATATAAGGAGCTCTTGTTAGGAATGTTCTCGCGCTGGCGCCGCGGCTCACTAGGCTAATCCTCCGCCTTGCGGCGCTGGTACACCGAGTTCTAGTCCCAGTTGGGGCGCCGGATTCTGTCCCGGTTGCCCCTATTCCAGGCCAGCTCTCTGCTCTGGCCAGGGAGTACAGTGGAGGATGGCCCAAGTGCTTGGGCCCTGCACCCCATGGGAGACCAGGAGAAGTACCTGGCTCCTGCCATTGGATCAGCGCGGTGTGCTGGCCGCGGCGGCCATTGGAGGGGGAACCAACGGCAAAGGAAGACCTTTCTCTCTCTCTGTCTCTCTCTCTCACTGTCCTCTCACTGTCTACTCTGCCTGTCAAAAAAAAAAAAAAAAAAAAAAAAAAAAAAGAAAAAAGGAAAGTTCTCAGCTTTCCTGTGCAGTTTCTCGCTTGTGTAAGTACTGAAAAGCAGCTATTTCTCCTCCTCCCCTCCTCGGGCTCCAAAAGATATCCTCAAGTATGCCCACATTAACAGACACATATACGCAAGAAGAAGAAAGGTTAGAAACCTGGCTTCCTTGGGGTGGGCATTGTGGCATGGCTGGTTAAGCTGCCTCTTGGGATGGCTGCATCTCAGATCAGAGTGACAGCTGAGGTCCTGGCTACTCCACGCTTTTGATACAGTTTCCTGCTAATGTGCTTGGGAGGCAGCACATGATGGGCCAAGTGCTTGGGATCCTGCCACTCTCATGGGAGGCCCAGATGGAGTTCCTGGATCATGGCTTCGGCCCAACAAAGCCTCGTCCTTGGCTGTTGCAGGCATTTTTTTTTTTTAAATGAACTTATGTTTTACTTGCATTTTCCATGACCTTTTTTTCCCCCGTATTTATTTGAGTTACAGAGAGGGAGAGAGAGGTCTCCCACCCGCTTTTAATATCCGCAACAACCAGAGCTGTGCCGATCCAAAGCCAGGAGCCAGGAGCTTCTGGGTCTCGCACGAGGGTGCAGGGGCCCAAAGACTTGGGCCATCTTATGCTGCTTTCCCAGGCCATTGCAGAGAGCTGGATCAGAAGTGGAGCAGTTGGGACTCGAACTGGTGCCCATATGGGATACTGGCACTGCAGGTGGTGGCTTTCCCTACTATGCCACAATGCCGGCCCCTGTTGCAGGCACTTGAGGAGTGAACCAGCACATGGAAGATCCCCCCACCCCCCACCATTCTTTTTCTTTTTCTCCCTGTCATTTTGCCTTCCAAATAAATAAATCTTATGTGTGGTGCAGTGAGGTAAAGCCCTGGCCTACAGTGCCGACATCCCATATGGGCACCCTCCACGTCTGATCCAGCTCCCTGCTAATGCACCTGGGAAAGCAGTGGAAGATGACCTAAGTCTTTGGACCCCTGCACCCGCATGGTAGACCCAGTAGAAGCTCCCAGCTCCTGACTTTGGATCAGCTCAGCTCTGGCTGTTGTGGCCATTTAGGGAGTGAACCAGCGGATGGAAGACTCTTTCTCTGTGTGTCTGCCTCTCTGTAACTCCATCTGTAAAATAATATAAATCTTTAAAAAAAAAATCTTAAAGTTGCTAAATCTTAAATTGCTTAGAGATACAATTTCAAAGTGCAGTATATCCATTCAGATTTTTTCTATGCATACACATTTGTAAGTATTTAAATATTTGGCTTAGCAACTTTAAAAAGTTTTGTGATTCTCTTGTAGGGTAAGCACATTTCTGAAAGTCATGTGTAACCGCTCTTTTTAATTCCATTTGTACACAGCACTGATGATCAGTCAGTTATTGTTAGAGCTGGCTCCATTTTTTTCTCTACTTTTTGATGATTCTTTCAACTAACTTTAAGTATGCATCCTTTGTTTTTTTTTTTTAAAGATTTACTTTTTATTTATTTGAAAGAGTTAGAGAGAGAGAGAGAGAAAGAGAAAGAGGTCTTCCATCCGATGGTTCACTCCCTAGTTGGCCGCAACGGTTGGAGCTGTGCTGATCCAAAGCCAGGAGCCAAGAGCCTTCCCTGGGTCTCCCACGTGGGTGCAGGGGCCCAAGGACTTGGGCCATCTCGTACTGCTTTCCCAGGCCATAGCAGAGAACTGGATCGGAAGTGGAGCAGCTGGGACTTGAACCGGTGCCCATATGGGATGCCGGCGCTTCAGGCCAGGGTGTTAACCTGCTGTGCCACAGTGCCAGCCCCAAGTATGCATCCTTTTTAAAGAGAAATATTTAGAAGTGAAATCAGATTCAAAGGCTGTATACTTTTTAAGTTTTTAATATATACTTCTAAGTTACACTCCACAAAAGTTGTACATCCCAAGGTCATTTTATTTGGAGTGCCCATTGTAGCTGCTAGATTTTAATATTACTACAAAAGCAATAACAAGATCAACTTAATTTCCAGTGAGGTTGACTATATTTTATGTGTTTATTTCATATGTTTATAGTGATTTGGGAGTCACTTATTCATGTTCTCTATCTTCCTACAGGCTATTCATCTTTTTAAATACAGCTTTGTAAGACCTTTTGTTACATACTTTGGAAGATTTCTGACTTATTAAGGATGTACTTTGTCATATGGATGTTTGAAAGTTTTAGTATTGACATCATTTAAGTTTATCTTTTATGGTTGTTTCTGTCATTGGTAGTATGCGGTTTCAGAGATTCTATCATTTCATCTATACACTGTTCACTAAGTGCTCCTGAAAGGCTTTTCTGCTTGTTTTTAACATAGTCACAATACTACTATCACTCGTAAGATATTTTTGTTCTGTTTCAGAGTAAGGCATCTTGTGAATATGGTCCAGAATGACTAAACATATTCTTAAAGTAGCAGGTACTTTTTTGTTTGTTAGACTAGTCTTGCCTTCCATAGAGGTCTTTTTCTTTTTCTTTTTTTTTAAACGGGCAGAGTTAGACAGAGATAGGTCTTCCTTCCGTTGGTTCACCCCCGAAATGGCCGCTACGGCCTGCGCCTTGCACCGATCCGAAGCCAGGAGCCAAGTGCTTCCTCCTGGTCTCCCATGCAGGTGCAGGGCCCAAGCACTTGGGCCATCCTCCACTGCCTTCCTGGGCCACAGCAGAGAGCTGGACTGGAAGAGGAGCAACCGTGACAGAATCTGGCACCCCTACTGGGACTAGAACCCGGTGTGCCGGCGCCGCAGGCAGAGGATTAGCCTAGTGAGCCGCGGCGCTGGCCTATCCATAGAGGTCTTAAGACACTTAAGGATAGAATGTCTGATTTTATTTAATAATTTAAAAAATTATTTATTTACTAGAAAGGCAGAGGAACAGAGACAGATCTTTTCACTTGCCGGTTCACTCTGCAGTTGTCTGTAACAGCCAGGGCTGGGTCAGGCTGAAGCCAGGAGCTTGGCACTCCATCTGTATTTCCTATGTGGGTAGCAGGGACACAAGCACTCAGGCCATCTTCTGCTTCTTTCCAAGGTGTATTAGCAGGGACCTGGATTGGAAGTGGAACAGCTGGGACATGAACCAGCACTCGGATATGGGATGCCCATGTTGAAGTGGAAGCTTAACCCACTGCCCCACAATGGCAGCCCCTTTATTTCTTAAGTGTATGAATCATAAGATTTCAGGAAAGGACTCATTTAAAGATCTAGGAGCCAGTGTTGTGTGGTAGCGAGTTAAGCTGCTGCTTGTGTGGCTGGTATCCGTGCGGGTGCTGGTTTGAGTCCTGGCTGTTCCACTTCAAATTCAGCTCCCAGCAAATGGCCTGGGAAATGCAGCAGAAGATGGCCCAAGTGCTTGGGGCCCTGCCACCCACGTGAGATCAGGAAGAAGCTCCTGGCTTCTGATTTTGCTCTGGGCTAGCCTGGCTGTTGCAGCCACTGGAGAGTAAACCAGCAGATGGAAGATTTCTCTCTTTTTCTCTGTCTCTCCCTCTTTCTCTGTAACTCTTTCAAATAAATCAATTTTGTTTTAGATCTTCTTTTTTTTTTAATTTTTTGACAGGCAGAGTGGACAGTGAGAGAGAGAGACAGAGAGAAAGGTCTTCCCTTTGCCTTTGGTTCACCCTCCAATGGCCGCCGTGGCTGGCGTGCTGTGGCCGGCGCACCGTGCTGATCTGATGGCAGGAGCCAGGTACTTATCCTGGTCTCCCATGGGGTGCAGGGCCCAAGGACTTGGGCCATCCTCCACTGCACTCCCTGGGCACAGCAGAGAGCTGGCCTGGAAGAGGGGCAACCGGGATAGAATCCGGCGCCCCGACAGGGACTAGAACCCGGTGTGCCAGTGCCGCAAGGCGGAGGATTAGCCTAGTGAGCCACAGCGCCGGCCTTTAGATCTTTTTAAAAAATAATTTTGCTTAAACAGCAATCAAAAGTGTGACTTCAAGTAGATAAATTTCAAATGCAGAGTCATTAGCTAATTTAAACAGAAATAATCAATTAACAGTGTTGGGGCCAGCGCTGTGGTAGGTAAAAGCCACTGCCTGTAGTGCTAGCATCCCATATGGATGCTGGTTCAAGTCCTGGCTGTTCCACTTCCAATCTCACTCCTTGCTAATGTGCCTGGGAAAGCAATGGAAGATGATCCAAGTCCTTGAACTCCTGCATCCTCATGGGAGACCTGGAAGAAGATCCTGGCTCCTGGCTTTGGATTGGCCCAGCCTTGGCCATTGTAGCCTTTTGGGGAGTGAACCAGTGGATAGAAGATTCTCTCTGCTTCTACCGCTCTGTAACTCTGCCTTTCAAACAAATAAATAAATCTTAAACAAAAACATTGTCACTTGATTTCTGGGAAGAGAGAACTATGATGTATTAAAGAATTCTTTTTTTTTTTTTTTTGACAGGCAGAGTGGACAGTGAGAGAGACAGAGAAAGGTCTTCCTTTTCCATTGGTTCACCCTCCAATGGCTGCTGTGGCCGGCGCACCGCGCTGATCCGAAGCCAGGAGCCAGGTGCCTCTCCTGGTCTCCCATGCAGGTGCAGGGCCCAAGGACCTGGGCCATCCTCCACTACACTCCTGGGCCACAGCAGAGAGCTGGCCTGGAAGAGGGGCAGCCGGGACAGAATCCGGTGCCCCGACCGGGACTAGAACCCGGTGTGCTGGTTTCACAGGTGGAAGATTAGCCTAGTGAGCCGCGGCACCGGCCAGAAAAATTCATTTAATATGAGTATATATTAAATTCTGATTGTTTTAAAAGATTTATTTTATTTGAAAGGTAGAGTAACAGGGGGAGAGTTAGAGGGATAGAGAGGTCTTCCATCCACTGGTTCACTCCCCAAATAGCTACAATGGCCAGGGCTGGGCCAGGCCAAAGCCATCTGGGCCTCCCACATGAGTGGCGGGATCTCACACACTTGGACCATCTTCTGTTGCTTTCTCAGGCACATTAGCACTGGATTAGGAGCAGAGCAGTCGGCATTTGTGCCAGTGCTCTGAAGTGGCATGCCAGTGTTGTATGCATTCGTTCAACCTGCTGTGCCACAGTGCTGGCCCCCAAAATATTGAATCCTATTTTCCTTTTAAAGATTTATTTATTTACTTGGATGACAGAGTTAGAAAGAGGGAGAGAGGGAGAGAGACAGAGAGAGAGAGAGAGAGAGAGAGAGATCTTCTATACACCGATTCATTCCTCAAATAGCCCATGGCCAGGGCTGGGCCAGGCCAAAACCAGGAGCCTCGAATTCCATCTGGGACTCCCACATGGGTGGCAGGGGCCAAAGCACTTGGGCCATCTTCTGCTTTTCTCAGGCCATTAGCAGGGAACTGGATTTGAAGTGGAGCAGCTGGGACATGAACTGGTGCCCATAGGGGATGCCGTCGTCACAGGTAGTAGCTTAACACATTATGCAACAAGACCCCACAGTCTTGATTGTCACACCTGGATATATGCTTCCTTGTTTGATGCCAAATGAGATGCTGAGGATAAGGAAAGATTTGCTCCACATGGCCCAACAGTGACTCAAAGGACCATGTGAGGGTTGACTTTTTAGGTGATTTTTAAGTGTACATTGCAACCTAGAACGTAAAATTCATTTTCATGTAGCAGTGATGTCTTCCTATGTAAAGCACTATTCTTGGTTCTTTATTGTGTACTTGTTCATATATTTTCCACAACAACCCTGTGGGAAAGGTATAACTCTTCACATTGACTAAGGCTCAGAGGAGTTATTTATTGCTCAAGATCATGGATCTAATAAGTGGTGGAACAAGGATTCAAACCCAGATATTCTTCTCACCATCTCATGTGGCCTACTGGCAAGAATAAAGGAAAATACTTACTGTTTAAATTTAAATATTTCCAATGAAAGTAGTGACAAAAGCATAGTAAACTGTTCAAAATCTATTACCAAAAACATCCCATTGGCTAAAAATTTTTGATAGATCTAAGCCTGTCCTTGGAGGGTAAATTCACGTATCACTTATCTCTCTGTTCTGAGTCTCTTGGAAGTCTTCATTAGAACCATTGCTTCTGCGCCAGAGGGTACTCGGGTGCTGAGCTCTCACTGCCACTTCTTTCCTGACTTCAGATGGCAATTGCGCTTGACGCCTTCCTGACTGTCCTCAGGACACGTGAAACTCATATATCCAAATAGCTCTTCTCTCCATCCTGCCATCCCTTAGTTTGTCTTATTTTATCTATGTCTAATAAAATCCCAAGGATTTTCTCATTGTAATAGGCCTGGAATGTTGGTGCTGTCTCCTGTCTTTTCTTCTCAACTCTTACATTGTAAGTACTTTGTCTTGTAGGTCTAGCCTACAGTATCTTAGACCTAGTCTCTCATCCTCATTTCTACTGCTATCAACCTTGTTTATTATTTTCTTTCTAAAAAGAGACTGGTTTTATTTTTTTGACAGGCAGAGTGGACAGTGAGAGAGAGAGAGACAGAGAGAAATGTCTTCCCCTGCCGTTGGTTCACCCCACAATGGCCGCCGCGGCCAGCGCACCGCGCTGATCCGATGGCAGGAGCCAGGTACTTATCCTGGTCTCCCATGGGGTACAGGGCCCAAGCACTTGGGCCATCCTCCACTGCACTCCCGGGCCACAGCAGAGAGCTGGCCTGGAAGAGGGGCAACCGGGACAGAATCCAGTGCCCCGACCAGAACTAGAACCCGGTGTGCCAGCGCCGCAAGGCAGAGGATTAGCCTAGTGAGCCGCGGCGCAGGCTAAAAAGAGACTGGTTTTAATGACTTTTAGAAATAGGTAAAGGATGTAAATGGTAAGAAGGAAAAAAATTTTAAAGATAGGATATATAATGAAATGTAGGTCTCCATTCATCCTTGTCTTGTAATTGTCCAGTTTCCTTCCAAACAACTGCTGTTAATGAGTTTCTTGAATATTCTTCTGTATATATTATCAACACATTGACAAATTGACATATGTAGATTTATATATTTCCTCTTGTAGCTGTATAGGTGAAGGATCTTCTAAAAGTTCATGGAAAAATGCCTATTATGAAATTTTATGTGTAGAATTCAACTTCTTTTTCCTTTTTATTCTCTTTTTAATTTTTAATTTTTTTTTATTTAAGGTATACAGATTTCATGTGTTTAAGTACAAATTTAGGAAAACAATGATACCCTCCCTCCTGCCCACACTCCCACTCTTCCTCCTCCTCCCTCTCTTATTTTCACTCTTCATTTTTACAATGATCTACTTTCAGCTTACTTTATACTCATAAGATGAGCTCTACACTAAGCAGAGAGTTCAACAAATAGTAAGAAGAAAATGCTGTTCTTCAACAGTCTAGACAAGGACTATAAACAATCATCAAATCTCAAAATGTCAATTTCACTCCTATCCATTACACTTTTGGTACTCTGTTACCACAAATCGGGGAAATGATATGATATTTATCTTTTTGGGACTGGCTTCTTTCACTAAGTATAATGGCTTCCAGTTGCATCCATTTGATTGCAAAAAACAAGATTTAATTTTTTATGGCCCAGTAGTTTTCCATAGTGTATGTATACCATAATTCCTTTATGCAGTCATCAGCTGATGGACATTTGGGTTGATTCTACATCAGCTGTTGTGAGTTGAGCTGCAATAAATATGGGAACACAGATAACTCTTTCATATGCTGATTGCATTTTGTTTAGGTAAATTCCCAGGAGTGGGATTGCTGGGTCACATGGTAGATCTATTTTCAGATTTCCGAGGTCTCTCCATACTGTCTTCCACAATGGCTGTACAGTTTACATTTCCAACAACAGTGGATTTAGGTACCTTGCCCTCCTCTCTCATCCTTGCGAGCATTTATATTTTGTTGATTTCTGTATGGGAGCTGTTCTGTCTGGGGTGAGGTAAACCTCATTGTGGTTTTGATTTGCAAATCCAGAGGCTAGTGACTGAGTACTTTTTCTTGTATCTATTTGTCATTTGAATTTCCTCTTTTGAAAAATGCCTGTTCAATTCCTTTGCCCATTTATTAACTGGATTGTTCTGTGGTTATTGTGAATGGAATTGATCTTAGAAGTTCTTTATCAGCCATGGCATTGTCTGTGTATGCAAAGGCTATTGATTTTTGTGTGTTAATTTTATATGCTACTACTTTACCAAACTTTTTTTTTTTTTTAAATATCTGTAACCCCACCATGGTTAGCACTTAAAAAGTTTTTCTTTTTGGTCTTTATTTTTATTTTTTTAAAATATTTTTAAAATTTATTTGAAAGGCAGAGTTAGAGAGGCAGAGGGAGAAAGAGAGAGCTCTTCCATCTGCTGGTTCACTCCCCAGATGGCCACAGTGGTCAGAGCTGTGCCGATCCAGAGGCATGAGCCAGGAGCTTCTTCCAGGTCTTCCATGTTGGTACAAGGGGCCCAAGGACTTGGGCCATCTTCCACTGCCTTCCCAGACCATAGCAGAGAGCTGGATGGGAAGTAGAGCAGCTGGGACTTGAACTGAAGCCCATATGGGATGCCAGCGCTGCAGGCAGTAGCATCACTCACTATGCCACAGCGCCGGCCCCATCTCTGATTTTATTAACTTGGGTCTTTGTCCTTTTATTTATTTATTTTGTTAGTTCAGCCAATGGTGTATCAATTTTGTTTATTTTTTTTCCAAAAAAACCCAGCTCTTCATTTCACTGATCTTTTGTATTTTGTTTCAATTTTGTTTTCTCTAATTTCAATTATTTCTTCTTACTAATTTTGGGTTTGGTTTGTTTTTCTAGGTTTTTGAGATGCATTGACAGCTCATTTATTTGATGCCTTTACGATTTTTTGATGTAGGTAGCAATTGCTATAAACTTCCCTCCTAACACTTCTTTTTCTGTATCCCTTAAGTTTTGTTATGTTGTATTGTTCTTTCATTTCCAGAAATATTGACTTTCTTTTGATTTCTTCCATGACCCACTGTTCATTCAGGAGCATGTTATTCTGTCTCCATGTGTTTGTCTATAGTCTAGAGATTCTTGAGTTCTTTATTTTTAGCTTCATTCCATTGTGGTCAGAAAAGATGCATGGTATGATTTCAGTTTTTTTGAATTTGCTGATACTTGCTTTGTGGCTTAGCATGTGGTCTATCCTAGACAAAGTTCCATGCACTGATGAAAAGAATGTGTGTTTTGTAACTGTGGGGTGAAAAGTTCTATAGATATCAGTTATGTCCATTTGATGCAGAATGTTGATTAGCTCTGATGTTTCTCTGTTGATTTTCTGTCTAGTTGACCTGTCCATTGATGAAAGTGGAGTGTTGAAGTCTCCCATTACTATTGTATTGGAGTCTATGTCTCTCTTTAGAACCATTAACATCTGTTTTATATAGCCAGGTATGCTGACGTTGGGTGCATATACATTTATTATGGACACATCTTCCTTTTGAATTGATCCCTTAATCATTACTTAGTACCCTTCTCTCTCTCTCTCTCTAAGATTTATTTTATTTTATTTGAAAGATAGAGTTACAGAGAGAGGTAGAGAAAGAGAGGCACACTGGTTCACCTCCCAAATGGCTGCAATGGCTGAAACTGAGCCGATCTGAAGCCAGGAGCTTCTTCCAGGTCTCCCACATGGGTCCAGGGGCCCAAGCACTTGGGCCATCCTCTGCTGCTTTCCCAGGCATGTTAGCAGGGAGCTGTTTTGGAAGTGGAGCAGCCAGGACTCAGACACCCATACATTGCCAGCATTACAGACTGGGATTTTAACTTGCCGCACCACAGTGCTGGTCTCTCCACTGTATTTTTTATTTGACCTGTTGAATTCTTCATTTCTAATATTTCGGTTTGATTTTTGTTCAAAATCTCATTCTCATGGGAGAATTTTTCTTCCATGTCATATATGAATTTCTTTTTTTAAAATAATTTGTTTATTTGAAAGAGTTATACAGAGAGGAGAGGCAGAGAGAGAGGTCTCCCATCCAATGGTTCACTCCCCAGTTGGCCGCAACGGCCGGAACTGTGCCGATCTGGAGCCAGGAGCTGCTTCTTCTGGGTCTCCCACATGGGTGCAGGGGCCCAAGGACTTGGGCCATCTTCTACTGCTTCCCCAGGCCATAGCAGAGAGCTGAATTGGAAGAGGAGGAGCCAGGACTTGAACGGGTGCCCATATGGGATGCCAGTGCTTCAGGCCAGGGCGTTAACCCTCTGAGCCACAGTGCCGGCCCCATGAATTTCTTTAACTTGTGAATTTACTTCTCATTGCTTCTAATTCTCTGATTAATCCTTTGAATTCCTTTCCTGTCATTTCATCAATCTGTTTTTCTTCGCTTTTTTTTTTTTTTTGACAGGCAAAGTGGACAGTGAGAGAGAGAGAGAAAGGTCTTCCTTTTGCCGTTGGTTCACCCTCCAATGGCTGCCACGGCCACGCACTGCAGCCAGTGCACCACGCTGTTCCAAAGGCAGGAGCCAGGTGCTTCTCCTGGTCTCCCATGGGGTGCAGGGCCCAAGCACTTGGGCCATCCTCCACTGCACTCCCTGGCCACAGCAGAGAGCTGGCCTGGAAGAGGGGCAACCGGGACAGAATCCGGCGCCCTGACCGGGACTAGAACCCGGTGTGCCGGCGCCACAAGGCGGAGGATTAGCCTATTGAGCCATGGCGCCGGCCTCTTCTTCACATTCTAATTTTGAAGTGTTGTTGTGTTCCTTTGGGGGAGTCATGTTGTCTTCCTTATTCTTGTTTTTTGAATTTCTGTATTTATTTTTGGGCATTTGTAGGAATCCTTGTTTTCTCCTCTAATGTCTTTTGACTTTGAACTATCCCTCTGTGGCTTAGTGGAATGTCTGCTCTTTCAGTGAATACGCAGAAGGCTGTGCTTGGTGTGGCCAGATGAGCTCTGATCAGTGTGCTCACATGTAGCAAGTATCCAGGGTGACACCCATGCTGGGCATGGTAGATCTCCTCTATTGCCAGCAGGTGGGAAGGTATGATCACCTTGGTTGGCATAATCACACCCTGACTTCCTCTCTTCCAAGGTGATCAATGCCCTTGGTAGCCCACAGCAGGTGCATTACTCACCCATGTCGCTGCATGAATTGCCCAAATGATCTGTGCAGTCCTTACGTGAGCACGGATCCCACTACAATGACTCACCCCAGGCAATCAGGGAGCTCTTAGAGTCTGGAGCTGCACACAGTGATTGCCCAGAGACCCAGCTACACCGTGCACCCTCTCATGCAGTCATAGGGTTCCCACAGTCTCAGCACACAAGGCTCCCACAGTCATGGGGTACAGAAGTTCTGTTCCTCCCTGCTAGCCTGTCCTGTTCATGGAGAGACAGATGTCCCCAGAAGCAGATGTCCCACCAGGCTGTGGGTGCTATGCCTTGGCAGTTTGAGTCCCAGAGCCTGTGATATGTTGAGAGACTGGAGGCACCTCACAGTAGGAGAGCAGCCCCATGTCACTGCTCCCAGCCAGACGCAGTGTTTTGGGGAACGTGGATTTTTCTGTCTGGTAAAATCCCTGGATCACACATGTGCACAAGAGTGGCTGCAGCTGCTGCTTGTGTTAAAATGTTGTCTTGTCATTTGCTGGGTGCATGCCCAGGATCCACTGCAGCCACTACTGATGTCAAAACGTGGCCCTCTCCCAGCCGGTTGCAAGGTGCCATTGTTGGGGATGGGGAGAGAGAAATGCACCCTTGTTTTTGCTGGGTTAGGTGGTGCCCTGTCCCCCTTAGGGCTCCAGGCTGGTCTCAATGGCAGTGTATTGTGCCAGGCTCTTCCTCCAGCTATATCACCAGTAGCACAGGCTGCTGCATTCTGCTCTCGCCTCACTCCAAAGCTGGTGCTCCCTCCAGCTCTTGGCTATGGGGGTCATGTGTTGTCTCGGTGCTTGTTGTTGGACGTCTACATCTTCCTCACTGATCCATGGTAGCCCTCTTCCTTCTGTAGAATTTCCACTGCAGATTTCTCTGTCTCTCCCCTGCAAATGCAGTTACTCTATTTTTTTTTTTTGACAGGCAGAGTTAGACAGTGAGAGAGAGAGAGACAGAGAGAAAGGTCTTCCTTTGCCATTGGTTCACCCTCCAGTGGCCGCCGCGGGCGGCGCGCTGCAGCCGGCGCACGGGGCTGATCTGAAGCCAGGAGCCAGGTGCTTCTCCTGGTCTCCCATGTGGGTGCAGGGCCCAAGGACTTGGGCCATCCTCCACTGCACTCCCGGGCCAAAGCAGAGAGCTGGCCTGGAAGAGGGGCAACCGGGACAGAATCCAGTGCCCTGACTGGGACTAGAACCCGGGGTGCCAGTGCCGCAGGTGGAGGATTAGCCTATTGAGCCACGGCGCCAGCCTACTTTTTTTTTTTTAAACTATTTTCCCCTAGCTTAAAGCAATACATACTTTTCCTCTTTAGCCATCTTGGGATCCCCTACTTCAAAATTGTTTGCACCAAAATAAGCTTATTTTTAAATTTTGTTTCCCACAATCTTTTTGAAATATGCTCATATTGGTTTGTAATTACTTTTTTCTTTAACACTGGTGGAAGATAAAAGATAAGATGGGTGCAAAAAATTTTGAAATCCGTACATGAAGTTTCATAATATTCATTTTCCATGAACTGTTTAAACATCCCTTTGTATTTTTTATAATGACTTTTTTTGACACTTAGAAATCTTTTTAGTTCAGTACATATCACAGAAATGATAGTTATCATTTATTGAGTGCTACATTCCAAGAATACTTCTTAGCACTTATGTAATTATTTTTTGCCATCTTCATACTGATCTTGTGAGGCATGTGGATATGATGGTTATCTCTACTGGAGAACCAAGAAGTGAGTATACAGACATGCTTTAAATGCATCCCAAGGTCCCAGGGTTCTTAGGATTAAACCAGGGCTTGAACCCTGCAAGAAAAAATAAAGATTGCTCTCCACTGCCTGTTCTACTGTCAGCTCCCCTACTTCCTAGCTTCATCTGAGGAGCTTCTTCTGTGGAATGGTTCACCTGCCCGTCCTCACTCCCCAAGGGCATGCAATTGCATTCTCCCCTGACCCTCCCCTGACCCTCCAACTTGTAGGAATTTCTCCAGTCATTTATCCCATCCCTGCATGAGGTCTGGTTCCTGGAACACAGCTGCTACACTGCAGCGAGCTATCTACACCACCTATCACTGTGCGTCCTCAGAGTCCCTTAGGGCTTAATGCCTGCACAAAGCAGAAGCCAAGCAAATTGTCTTGTTTGCTAATTTAAATTGTAGTCTCTTTGGTCAGAAAATCAGGAAAATCCTTTGATTGTGACTCCTTTTCCCCCAGACTGTGTTAGATGGAGCACAGAGGTATTTACTTACATGATGGTCTTAGAAGAAAAATGATACTAAGGTTCATTGAAATGTTCTGACTGATTCATGGGCTGTACCTATCTATGCACCTGTGAAGTAATGATTATAATAGAACATTGAATTTGACAATGGAGAGACTGAGGTTTGCAGAGTACAGCTGCTTCTGGGTGGAACACATCAGTTCTCCAATGTAGTATGGTAGCTCACTTTCAGAGAGAAAGAGAGCGAGGGAGTTTCTCATCTGCTGGTTCACTTCCCAAATGGCTGCAACAACCAGGGCTGGGCCAGGCTAAAGCCAAGAGCCCCGGAACTCAATCACTTTTTTAAATAGAAACTTTATTTAAAATATTTATTTATTTGAAAGGCAGAGTTATAGAGAGGCAGAGAGAGAGAGAGAGGTCTTCCATCTGCTGGACTCCTTAAATGGCTGCAATGGCTGGAGCTGGGCCGATCTAAAGCCAGGAGCTTCTTCCGGGTCTCCCATGTGGGTGCAGGGCCCCAAGGACTTGGGCCATCTTCTGCTGCCTTCCCAGGCCATAGCAGAGAGCTGGATCGGAAGTGGAGAAGCCAGGATTCAAACAAGTACCTGTATGGGATGGTGGCACTGAATATGGTGGTTTTTACACACTATGCCACAGTGCTGGCCCTTGGAGCTCCATTTTGATTTCCTGCATGAGTGGCAGGCATCCTAGTAGTTGAGTCGTGACCTCTGCCCCTCAGGGTGTGCCTTAGCAGGAAGTAGCATTGGAAGTGGAGCCAAGCCTGGACCTAGACACTCATTATTGATGTGGGCGCCCACCCCAAGTGTTTTCATAACCACAGAACCAAATGCCTGCTCCCATGAACATTTTATTCTATTTATTTTTTATGACAAAGTACTTGATATCTGGAAAGTTTATATGAATACTGTATGTATTGTTTTTAAAGCCTAACAATTCAGTGAATACCCATGTACCTTTACCCAGCTTTTGAGCCTGCACATTGCCAACACCATTGCTTCTCCCTAGTCCCTCTGCCTGCCTCCCCCAAGAGTAACCACTATTCTGAATTGTCATTTTCTTTACTTTTAAAAAGTGAGGTTTAACCAAATACTTCACTATCTTAATATATTGTTTAGTTCTGCTTGTTTTTGAATGAATGTTTTCTTAACATTTAGTTACTTTTGTACAAATGTCCCAGAAAACAATGCCAGTAAATGCAAGTTGTATACGGTTTTTTTTTTTTTTTTTTTTTTACGATTTCTTCCACTGAGGTAGTTTATGTATGAGGTGAAGCAGACTTTGGGAGTGGAAAAGCTTTTCCTGGTTAAGTAGCCTTGGTATCTGTATGCAGATATAATTGGTGGAGCCTGGAGGCTTAGTGAGAAAATGAGACTGTCATTCGCATGCTCTGATTACACATGGTTTGTTGATGTATGGTAAGTGTGTACGTATGAGTTATAAATAGCTCAGGCACATGCATGGCACGGTCATCTCATGGTGCCTGGTTTGTGAGTAGCACCAGCATCATGACCATGATGGTGATGTCAGTATCAGGTGATGACTGAGCATGTGGACTTTGGAGGCGGGATTCTCCAGTCTGAGTCAGTGCCCCACCACTGAGCAGCTGTTTGACTTTGAGCCTGGGACTTCTGCTTAGTGAATGGGAGTGATAACAGGGTCCCAGGGAGTCACATTCCACTTTGTGCTGATCATAGTGCAGGCCCTGGTGTTAGGTTGAGTCGGTTTCATTCCTGGATATGTTCCTGCTTGGCCCTGTGACCTCAGGACAGTCACTCACCTTTTGAAGCTTTGATTTCTTCCTCTATAAAATGCTATTTACTGTGTGTGCTTATCATGAAAATACAAGAGTAGGAGTGCCTACTTACAGATAAATGGTTAATAAGTGATACTGTTATTGGTTGTGGAGTTTGAGTTTGGACTCCTGGCAATTGCTAAATGATTAGGCACAGTTCATGAGAGGTAGCCCTGAGCTGAACTTTGCTTTAAATAGGACTCAGAAACTTAGTAGGATCAGAGGGGGGATCAGGCCAATCTGGAAGCTAATTAAGTTGGTCGATTAGCATTTGGAATAATTATTACAAATGTAATCTAAGCCTCTGCAGCTTTGTTTTTTAGGGTGGGAATGGATGGTATTAGTAAGAAAAAAATTCTTTAATTAGCTTTTTTTTTTTTTTTTTTTAAGAGCACTTGGACGTACACGGCAATATTGAGCAGAAAGTACAGAGAATTCTCAAATACCTTCTGCTTCTACTGCAGAGAGCCTCCCCGTTATGCACGTTCCCACCAGAGTGGTCCATTTGTTACAGTTTGATAACTGACATTGACACATCATTGTCCTCCAAAGTGCAGTCCTTGCACTGGGACACACCTTCTGGTGTTCGCTCCGTGGGTTTGGGCGAATGGCTGTGGCCATGCGTCTGCCACTGGCATATCGTGCAGAACTGCTTCACTGCCCGAGATCCCCAGTGCTCTGCCTATTCATCCTTCCCTCGGGACCCCTGGTTACTCTTGAACCTTTTATTGTCTGTACAGTTTTGCCTTTTCCACATCAAAAGACAGAATCAAATCAAATTTAGGTAAAGATCTGATTAACCTTTATTTGTGATTGATGAATTGGAGCAGCCTCCATTCCACAAAAAAGAATGAGGTCTCCCACTGGGCAAGGGCAGAAGTGGACTTTGTCAGGTGGGAACCAGGAAACAACACCAGGAAAAAAACCCGACTGGCGAATTTCAGCTTCCTTCAGGTTGCTTTTCTTGTGAGGGTTAGAGAGAGAGGACTTCCTTATTACGCTAACTCAGGCAGACTAGAATCTCCTGTCCTCAGGAAAAACTGGTCTGCTTGGAGATCTACCTGCTTCTTTAACGTTGCAGCCTGGTTATGTGACTTTTAACATGAGTGACTCCAATTTGGTTTGGCCAGGGCTATTGCCACCTAGTATAGGAGCTCATTCCAGAACAGTAGCCTTCCTTAGATTTTGTTTAACATCCAGAGTGTCATATTTTTGGAGTCAGATGTAAAGAGCTTTTTCAGACTGGATTCTTTCAAGTAGGATAGTATTTCTTACCTCTAAATTATGTTTATATAGAAAAAAATATTTATCTGGGTAAGGCTGCCTTCTGAATTCAACATGCAGCCCCCCCCTTGTAAGGAGCTGGAAGACAGGGGACTTGTGCCCCACAGGCAGAGGACCCGTGACCCCAGCAGATTGTCAGGGCTTAACACACTGACGCTTTGTGGCCAAGTTTCCCTCATGCCCCTCTTGTGCTATTTTTCACTGTACTGGACTAAGTCCACACTGTAGAGTTATAAATAGGGCTAGGTGGAGGCACATGGTCAGAGTAATCATTAGGTGCCTCTTAACCCTGGGCCCTTAAATATTTGTTCCTTGTTTATTCCTGGAAAGGCTGATTCCTATGTGCAGGAAGAGCAGAAATGGAAAAAAGTAGGCTGGGCCAAGTACATGCCATTTCACAGAACAAATGCTTACCATCAGCCACGCTGAAAAAATTAGCTTAGTGATCATCTGCTGTCAATAAATTTCATCAATTTCTCCCCTCCACCCAGTAGCTTCCTGAAATATTTCCTTCAATTAGCAGTTTCTGACAGATGCCTGCTTGGTCTTGAGCCATCCCCAGTGATGTCTTAGTGCCTCTTACAGATTCGTGCCCTGGGCAGCCACCCAACTGGCTTTTGCCAGCTTAACGGGGTCATCTCACTCCTATCCGTGTGCAACCCAGACAAAATGGGCTTTTCTTCCTCCATCTGGAGCTGCAGTCTCTGAGAAATAGATGGTGGCCCTGCCCGCATGGACAGGGGAAGCCCCTGCATGTTGGAGCAGTTTCTTTCTATGCGACTGTGCTGTTGTTTACGGATGGATGAACTGAAAAACGGCCCTTACTACCTTCTTCCTTCGCCTGCTGTTTTGGGAAGTAGAGGGTGGAAGATGCGTAGGAGGAGAAAGCTAAGGATTATGAAGGGGAGGGCTTGGAGCTGGGTACTGCAGTGGAACAGCATCTGTGAATACCTTGGAGGCCAGTCATCCAGGGCAGAGGTTGCCCAGCGTTTTCTATAATGGACTTGATCCTGAATATTTTAGGCTTCCTAGGCCAGATGGTCTGTCTCGTGTCAACTCAATTCTGCCACTGAGAACAGCTAAATATAATAGATAAAGGAATGAGCATAGTTGTGCTTCCCTCAAACTTTATTTATGGGCCCATGTCCATTCCTAGCTTGCTGGCAACACAAACACAGGCAGCGAGCCGCATTTGGCCTGTGGGTTGCAATTTGCTGACTTGAGCTGCAGTAACACAAGAAATCTGAAGTTTGTAGGTTTGACAATATCTGTGCTGCCTGTGTCCTCTGTAGATACCCTTTTTGTGCTCACGTAGTGAGAAATTACTTCAGAACTGCTAAATGATTTCCAAGACTGAGTTTTGCTGGCCTGTGAGTGGTAGAGAAGTGTGCCCCCTGGAGGCCATCTGGGATAGTGGCAGCAATAAACGAAGAAAACTGGCTATACACCAGGAGTGTGTTCCCTCATGCTAGGGTTGGTGTTTGATTTTAACACAGGGAACCATATTAACCTCTAGGCTTGTTTTACTGTAATTAAGCTATATTATTTCTGAGAACTCTTTCACTTTTTTTTAAAAGATGTATTTATTTGAAAGTCAGAGTTACACAGGAGAGAAGGAAAGACAGAGAGGCAGATAGAGGTCTTCCATCTGCTGCTTCACTCCTCAATTGGCTGCAACAGCCGGAGCTGTGCTGATCTGAAGCCAGGAGCCAGGAGCTTCTCCTGGTCTCCCACGTGGGTGCAGGGGCCCAAGGACTTGGGCCATCTCGTACTGCTTTCCCAGGCCATAGCAGAGAGCTGGATCAGAAGTGGAGCAGCTGGGATGTGAACCGGTGCCCATATGGGATGCTGGCACTGCAGGACAGGGCCTTAACCCACTGTGCCTCAGCACCGGACCCAGAACTCTATCATTTCAGCTGTTTATTTGGAATTTCTCCCCCACATTTTTCAGTGAGAATTGTCTTAACTCTTGGTACTCCTGGGCCAAGAATTCATTAAATTTTAGGTGATAACTGTTGTTAATTCTTTATTTTTAAACTTAAAAATTTAGTTTTCATTTTATTTGGGGGGAGGAGAGAGAGAGAGAGAGGGAGAGAGCACGCGAGAGTGAGCGCGCAAATGTGCTCTCTCTTCAGTCTACCTATTCACTCTCCAAATGCTGGATGGTAAGCAGAGAGCTGGGATTGGAACTCGGCACTCTGATATGGGGTGCAGGTGTCCCAGCCAGCACCTGCTACGCCAAATGCCTGCCCTTCATGTTTGTTTTATTGATTGACTTGTTCATGTTTAACTACTTACCATATTTCTTTTTATCTTGTACCGACAGGATCCTTACTACAGATTTAATGACCTGGAGTACCGATGGATCTCCTTGGATAACTGGACCTATAGCAAGGAATTTAAAATCCCCTTTGATAGTAGGTATGTGTGTGTGTGTGTGAGATCTATCTATCTATATATCCATCTATCTATCTATCTATATATATATGCTTTTCTTCTTTCTCTTGACCACCAGAGATTTAAAACAGTAAAATTGTGTACTGTATAAGTGAATATGATTTATGTTTTTTTTTTTCTTTTTTTTTTGACAGGCAGAGTGGACAGTGAGAGAGACAGAGAGAGAAAGGTCTTCCTTTGCCGTTGGTTCACCCTCCAATGGCCGCCGCTGCAGCCGGCGCACCGTGCTGATCCGATGGCAGGAGCCAGGATCCAAGTGCTTTTCCTGGTCTCCCATGGGGTGCAGGGCCCAAGCACCTGGGCCATCCTCCACTGCACTCCCTGGCCATAGCAGAGAGCTGGCCTGGAAGAGGGGCAACCGGGACAGAATCCAGCGCCCCGACCGGGACTAGAACCCGGTGTGCCGGCGCCGCAAGGTGGAGGATTAGCCTATTGAGCTACGGCGCCGGCCTATGATTCATGTTTTTATGTGAAGATGCTGTCACTGATCATCAGTTACAAACTTGTGTCTTAATGGAGTCATTTTTCCAGTGGTCATGATGGGACAACCTAGATCCCATCAGTTCTCTTGTATAGATTGCTGATTTCAGGGAGCAAGCAGGCGGCAGAGTGGTTTATATTTACAGTATTGTAATGTAGGATCAGAGATACATCATTTGTTCTGTGTGACACTAACCAGGTATTGCGATTATGACTTTGACCTTATACTATGACATGAGGCTGTGAGAGAAAGCACTGATATTATGTTCTGTCATGTTCTTGTATCCCTGCAAGCAAATATTTTCATATGAGACCATGTGTGACCCAAGTATCTCTACCACTACTATTACTAAATTTAAAATAATCCTTCTCTTTATGTGAATTTTAAGTGTAATTTATTGGTCTATTCAAAGACAAATAAAGCCAGAATGTAGTGTTCAGTATTATGGAGTTACTGTGTTCCAGGCCCTGTTTCCTGATGATACTTAAAATATCTGCTGTTATGGTTCTAGTTCACTCGAGAATAGAATGCATGTTGCTTTTGCTCAGCAAATCACATCTGAACATCTTTGCCTGTCTGTGAAAATACTGTTGAAAGCTGCCTGGCCCTGGAACACAGCCAGCACACCCTCCCCACTGCTGACTTGGCCAGCTTGCTCGTGCTTAGCTTCTCAGCTCAAATTATACATCAGAAGCAAATGTTTTCCCTTGAAGCGACCGATGCTGTTAGCGCTGCCTTGCTTTTGCTTTGGCACTTTCTTTGGGAGTCTACCCTCCACCTAGGCATTTCAACCCATTACATTTTTTTTTATTGATATATAACTCATGAATCATACAGTTTACTCATTTAAAATACACTATTCAGTGGTTTTTAGTACATTCATGCAGTTGTGCAATCATCACCACAAATTTGGAAGATTTTCCTCATCTTCCAAAGAAAGCCATATCCTTTAGCAGTCATTCCTGTCTCCCACATCCTTATCCCAGTCCTTGGCAACCACTAATTTACTTTCTGTCTCTAGAATTTTCCTGTTCTGAAAACTCGTAACATTGAATCATATCATATATTGCCTTTTGTGATTAGCTTGTTTCACTTAGCATAATGTTTTCAACGTTGATCTATGAAGCATCAATGTTTCATTAATTTCTGTTGATGAATAATATTTTAATATATGAATATATAATATCTATTTGTATTCCCTTTAGGGAGGGAAGGAGAGGGAGAGGGAGAGAATGAATGAATGAATGAATGAGAATATGCACTCCCATCCACTGGTTCACTCCAAAGGATTGCAATGACCATGGCTGGCACTGGGCAGGGGCTGGAGCCAAGAGCCAGGAGCCAGGAACTCTATCCAGGTCTCCCTCATTGCGTGCAGGATCCCAATTATGTGAGGCATCGTCACTGCCTCCCAGAGTCTGTTAGCTAGACACTGCCATTAGGAACTGGAGCCAGGAATTGAACCCTGGTACTCTGATGTGGCTCACAGGCATCTTGACCACCAGGCTAAACTTATAGTTGTCCAAAAAGTGCAAATGATACTACTTAGAATAGATAAATTTTTTTTCTATTTCCAGTGTTTTAGGACTTGAATGCTAGCTAGGTTCTGTAGACTTCTTAAATTCAGAGACTGTTTCTGGTCCTTTTGGGGCTTCATAATATCCCCCGAGCACATAATATTCGTTCATGGGTATCAGTCAGTTGGTTAATGTGTTCTCTTGTTGTCAGTAAGTCTAGTAGTTTTTGAAAATGTTTCGCACCTATTATTTAACTTGGTTCTCACAAGAACTTTGTAGCATAAGCAGAGAAAGTCAGTGCATTTGGAAATTATAAGTTCTCTTGATTTTTATGTTGATATAGTCCCTCAATATTGATATATTGTATAAATATGTATTAGAAATCTCATTGGAAATTGCCTCCTTTTAAAAAAGTTATTTATTTGAAAGAGTTACAGAGAAAAGGAGAGACAGAGACCTTCCATCTGCTGGTTTATTCCCCAGATGGCAGCAATGATCAGCACTAGGCTTGACTGAAGCCAGGAGCCAGAAGCTTCATCTATGTCTTTGACGTGGGTGCAGTGTCCCAAGTCCTTGGGCCATCTTCTGCTGATTTCTCAGGCCATTCGCAGAGAGCTGGATTGGAAGTGGAGCAAGAGGGACCCGAGCCAGCACCCACATGGGTTGTATGTGTTGCAGATGGTGGCTTTACCCTCTGTACTACAACACTGGCTCTGGAAATTGCCTCTTAAGGGTGTTTGCTTTCATGCGAAAGGTTTTAATTTTTTTAGTTTTCAACTAATGAAGATTTACTAAGCTAGTGTCTTATATATCTGATTTTAAAAATCTTTTCTTTTTTTAGCAAAAGGCAAAAGGTGAACTTGATTTTTGATGGAGTTGATACGGTCACCAAAATTATTTTCAATAATGTCACTATTGGGAAAACAGACAACATGTTCAATGAATATGTAAGTATTTAAGGACATGATGTTAAAAAAATGCATTCCTAGATATTTGTGTTCATTGTTTTTGGGAGCAGAGAAAGATAAATGCTTACCATGGGGTAAAATACAAGCTCTTTGAAGCACTGGGTAAGTTACTTTATTTCTCAGTTGCTACATTTGTAGACTGAGAGGAATACCACCAAGCCCACCAGGTTGCTGAGGGGCTACAGCAAGCTCATGGTGTAAAATGAACACCTCCGTGTTCAATAAATGATGCTGCCTTCTCTGTTTGGTTCTGTTTCCTGGGAAATGGCAATTGACAAACGATTGAAATAGAACATGCCCTTTGCTTTCTGGAATAATTACATTCAGGGATTGCATCCTGGTGTCCCTTCTCTTTCAAGGGTAGACTTGTCAAAACAAAAATAACTCATGATTTAGAAATACATGCTGTTCATACCAGAGAGTCAGGGCGTTGTGAAGCGTCTAGAAAATCCTGGGCAGTTCAAGGCCGCATGCAAACAGCCAGACATTCCTGGGCTAAAGATATTTTCTGCTCTTTCTGTTTCCCTAGGATCATCATTCTGTCAGTAAAAATAGAAGGAGAAACCTAGAAATCTGCCTTTGGATGAGAGATTTTGCTTAGTTATAACTAAAAATGGACAACTAAATTATACTATGTTGGATGGCTTCTTTGTCCTAAGGAGGCGAAACCTAAATATGAAATATCATAATGCATTTTCATAGATTCTGCTCTAACATTTTATACACTGGACTACTTACACATGGTGGGGCTGATGGTTCTTTGTCTTTAATTCAGAAGTTTGATATTACCCGTGTGGTCAGAGACGTGAACACCCTTGAACTGCGTTTCCAGTCTGCAGTATTGTATGCGGCACAGCGGAGCCAAGCTCACCCTGGCTACCAGGTGCCCCCTATGTGCCCTCCATCAGTGCAGAATGGCGAATGCCATGTCAACTTTATTCGAAAGGTAACGTGCTCTCAAACAGATGGGGCTTCTGCTTTGAGGATGGGTGTGCTGGCATTCACAATGCTTACTTGAAGGTTCTAGTGCTGTTGCAGAAGCTGGGAGTCTCCTTCCTGACCCCAAGTGAAGTTTGAAAATGTAAAATAACTGATTACCTGAGCTTTTGTAAAGTATCTTTATTTCTCTTTCCTTCCTTCCCCACTTCCTTCCTTCCTTAAAGATTTATGATTTAATTATTTTATTTGAAAGTCGGGACACAGAGAGGAGAGGGTGGAGAGAGAGAGCGAGAATAAATGAATGAATGAATGAATGAATATCGGTCTTCTAACCACTGGTTTACTCCCAAAATGGCCACAATGGCCAGGGCTAGGGCTGGGCCAGGCTGAAGCCAGGGATCAGGAACTTTATCTGGGTCTCCCACTCGGGTGCAGGGGCCTGGGCACTTGGGCCATCTTCCACTGCTTTCCCAGGTGTATTAGCAGGGAGCTGGATCAGTTATGGAGCAGCCAGGACTTGAACCAGTGCCCATATTGGATGCTGGTGCTGCAAGCAGCAGCTTTACCTGCTATACCACATCGGCCCTGAGTATCTTTATCTGAGTATTCTCCCTGAAGTGTGCTTTAGAACTTAGGCAACATCAGAAAAAGAGGAAACATTTGTGACTGGTAAGGGGAGTATATACATTTTTAAAAAGATTTATTTTTATTTATTTGAAAGATGAAGTGACAGAGAGATGGAGGGAGGGACACAGAGATTGAGAGAGGTATTCCATCCACTGATTCACTCATCAAATGGCTGCAATGGCCATAGTTAGGTCAGGCAGAAGCCAGGAGCCATGAACTTCATCTGGGTCTCCCACAAGGGAGATGGAGCCCAAGCACCTGAGCTCTCCTCTGCTGCTTTCCTGGGTACATTAGCTGGATTGGAAGCAGCAGGGACTGGAACTGACCCTCTGATATGCTGCCCTGGAAGGTGGCTGTTTAACCTGCTGTGCCACAGTGCCAGAACTGTGGGCATAATAAGGCTAAATATGTTCTAAGGAAAGAACAGGCCAGCCTTTTTTTTTTTTTTTAATCAAACTTTTCACCAGATTATGAGCTTCCTCTTTATTAGTTCTTATTAGGAAGCTTCCTGCAAATATGAATACAGTTGCTGACATCTCTCATAGGTCCTTATAAAATCAAACAAAAAGATAAAATCCACAAACATGATTATTCTTTGAGTCTGATCTCAGTCTAGAAGACTTAATTCAATTATGTATTAGATTGATTTTATCAGTGTACGTGACATTTAGATTTTAAAAATGTTTTTTATTAAATATTTTAGTTTTTGTAAAATATAGTAAAATTACTATATTTTTACTATAATAAAAATACTCTAAGATTTAGTATTCTAGCCATTTTTAAGTGTGCAGTTTAGTGGTGTTAAGTATATTTACATTGCTGTGCAGCTGTTCTCTAGAACTTTTCTATCTTGCAAAGCTGGAACTCTGTACCCATTAAACAATAGCTCCCCATGTCCCCCTACTCCAGTCTGTGGCAACCACCACTCTGTTTTTTTTTCTGTGAGTTTGACTCTGCTAGATATTTCATGTAACTAAAATCAGGCAGCATTTCTTTTTGTAACAGTATGATGTCCTCAAGGTTCACTCCTATTGAAGCAGTGCAGAATTTCTGTCCTTTGAAAGGCCAAATGATATTCTATTGTGTATATATACCACATTTTGTTTATCCAATCATTCTTTCCTGAACATTAGGGTTGCTTCTACCTTTTGTGTATTGTAAATAATACTGCTATGAACATAGGTATACAAATACCCCCACAGGATCTTACTTTCAGCTATTTTGGGTAAATACCTGGCAGTAGGGTGGCTATATCCTATGGTAATTCTATCTTTATTTTTTTTAAAGGTTTATTTATTTATTTGAAAGACAGAATGTCAGAGAGAGAGAGAGAGAGAGAGAGAGAGAGAGAGATTATCCATCCACTGGTTTACCCCACAAGTGGCTGCAACAGCCAGAGCTGGGTCACACCAAAGTCAGGAGCCAGGAACTCCATGTGGACCTCCCAAATGGAGGCAAGGGTCAAGTTCTTCAACCATCATCTACAGCCTGCTCAGGTGCATTAGTAGGAAGTTAGATTAGAAGTGGAGCAGCCAGGACTGTGACTGGCACTCCAAAATGAGGTGCTGACTTGCAAGCGGCAGCTTAACCTGCTTTGCTACAACACTGGCACCTATTTTTTTTTTTTAAAGATTTATTTATTTTTTACTTGAGAGTCAGAGTTACACAGAGAGAGGAGAGGCAGAGAGAGAGAGAGGTCTTCCATCCGATGGTTCACTCCCCAGTTGGCTGCAACGGCCGGAACTGCACCGATCTGAAGCCAGGAGCTTTTTCCGGGCCTCCCACATGGGCACATGGGCCCAAGGACTTGGGCCATACTCTACTGCTATCCCAGGCCATAGCAGAGAGCTGGATCGGAAATGGAACAGCTGGGACTAGAACCAGTGCCCATAGGGGATGCCGCCGCTTCAGGCCAGGGCGTTAACCCACTGCGCCACAGCACCTGGCCCTGGCACCTATTATTAGATTTTTTAAAAAAAATTATGTATTTATTTGAAAGAGTTACACAGAGAACGACAGGCAGAGAGAGAGAGAGAGGTCTTCCATCCGCTGGTTTACTCCCCAATTGGCCGCAACGGCCAGAGCTGTGCCGATCTGAAGCCAGGAGCTTCTTCCGGGTTGCCCATGTAGATACAGGAGCCCAAGGACTTGAGCCATCTTCTACTGCTTTCCCAGGTCATAGCAGAGAGCTCGATTGGAAGAAGAGCAGCTGGACCTCGAACCGGCACCCATGTGGGATTCCTGCGCCACGGGCAGAGGCTTAGCCCATTATGCCACAGCACCAGCCCCCCAAGAGTTATTCTTGTACCCCTCTTTCTCCCTCCTCCAATCCACTGCTAAGTCCTTTTGATGGTGTGAATTTTACCTTTTTTTTTTTTTTAGCTCTTGAATCAATTTAATCTCCATTTCTATTACTGTATTTTTTTTTAAGATGTATTTATTTGAAAGAGTTACACTGAGAGAGAAGGAGAGGCAAAGAGAGAGAGGTCTTCCATCTGCTGGTTCACTCCCCAATTGCACTGATTGGAAGCCAGGAGCCAGGAACAAGGAGCTTCTTCCAGGTCTCCCATGCTGGTGCAGGGCCCCAAGGACTTGGGGTCATCCTACACTGCTTTCCCAGGCCATAGCAGAGAACTGGATTGGAAGTGGAGTGGCCGGGACTTGAACCAGCGTCCATATTTTGGATGCCACCACTACAGCTCACAACACCACAGGGCCGGCCCCTCTATTACTGTATCTTGAATCCAGTAACTACTCACATGCAATCTTACTCTGGTCTCTCAACTGGCATCCCTACACTTCTCTTGCCTTCCTTTAAATAATCGCCCAAGAGCATGGTCTTTTATATTTCTATTTTTTAAAAGGATTTATTTATTTATTTGAAAGGCAGAATTAGGGAGGGAGGGAGGAAGAGACACACGGAGGAGAGAAAAAGAGAGAATGAGAAAAAGAGAGGAGAGACAGAGAGATATCAGTCTTCCATCTGCCAGTTCACTTCCTAAATCGCCACAATGGCTGGAACTGTGCCGGTCCGAAGCCAGGGGCCAGGAGCTTCTTCCAGGTCTCCCACGAGGATGCAGGGGCCAAGGACTTGGGCCATCTTCCACTGCTTCCCCAGGCATGTAGGCAGGGAGCTGGATTGGAAACGGAGCAGTTGGGATGCAAACTGCCAGCCATGCTGGAAGCTGCTGTCAGCTTTACCCACTGTCCCACAACGCCGGGACAGTGTTTACAACTGCTTAAAACTCTTCAACAGCTTCCCATTGCATCGAGCCTAAATCCTGTAGCTTGCTGCTCTGTGTGGCCCATTCCCACCTCACTAATCTTCCTCCGGCCTTTGCCCATCGTTCTCCATTTCCTGGAAAGTTGGGTCCTATTGTCTCCTGCCTCCACATCTTGTCTCTTGCCTCCACATCGTCTCACATGGGGCTCCTTCTGAAAGCAAGTGACTTCCCTCTCCTTTAATCGTAGCCTGTTACTAACCCCTCAGGGCCCCAAATAAAAGGCTTTCGTTTTTCAGGGAAACTCATTGACACCCTGCCCCCTGACCTCTGGTTGTATGTTCTCTGTTTTCTTCGCAGAACTTGTCATTCTTCACCTGCTATGCCATAGCACCAGCCCTTCTCCACTTTTGTTTCTTAAACTGTCTTCCCCTAGAATAGAGTGGTAAGCTCCCTCCCTATTCCGCCGTTATCAGCCATATTTTTTTGACTTGGTGAAAACTCTCAAGTGTTTGAGTGTGGTTGAGTGAATAGAAGTGATTTGAGGTCCTAGGTGGGGAAAGTGGTCTTTCTTGTAACATGTTGAATATTTTGCGCCCCTCCTTCTCCCTATCCCCAGTAAGAGAATTCCCTGTTTGTAGCCATAAACTCCCTAATTCTGAATATGCAGATCTCATAGTTAAGTGGTAAATTTCAGTGGCTGCGGATGCTATGATGGAGTTTTAGTTCTTTGTTTTTCTTTATGGTGGGGACAGATTTATCTTAGATAAATACAGAGCCGAGGAACTCCTATCCGAAGGATCACCATTTGGCCAAACCCTCATTTTGCAAATGCCTTCTTTTAGAAGGATTTCAATGCTTCTTCCTTTTTTAAATATTGAACCCATAGCCTTGTACATTTTAATGATCTATATTTTGAAACTAATTTTTTCTTTTAAGAAGCAGAAAGCAAAAATTCCGCTCAGAAGGACTTATTTTAAGAGAGCCGGTTCCTACTTTTCGGTTTTAGCAGATGTGCCGCCAAAGCGAGCACCGCTTGCTGCTCCTCAATCTGAACCTTCACACTGTGAAAACTGAGGGTCATGAACAAGCTACAAGTAGTCAGGAGCAATGACACAGGAGGCAGATGTTGGCACCCGTGTCCGTGTCTGAAGTTTGAGCTGATGGTTTTGGGCTCTGTATTCAGAAACAAACGCTATTGACTTCGTTTTCATGGAGGCAAGTCCAGCTAGACCTTTAAGATATCTGATCATAAAATCTCTGCCCCTCAATATGGCTCCTCATTATGTATAGTTACTACATTTAAATACAATATTTTTTTCTACTTCATTTATTTACAGTGGTTAGTTCTAGAGCCATTTTGGAGATGTCTAATGAATATTATTTCACTTCAATGTAACATGTGTTTGAAGAGTAAAGGTACAGTTCTTCATAGTTAGATGTGATTGGTGGAGTTGAGTAGATCAAAGTGCTTTGAAGTCCTTGATGAGGATAAACGGTCTGTCTCATAAGATGTTGACTGTTTTGCTTCCTTCCTCCCTATCCCCAGTGAAAGAATTGCTTATTTGTAGTTATGAGCTTTTCTTACAAGATTTCAGTCAAATTTGACTGTGTTGCATAGACTGATAGGCTGTCTGTTGTGTTAGTTACCTATTGCTCTACAAAAACTATGCTCAAACCTATTAACCTAAAACAACATTTGTTGCTGTCGTTTCTGTCATGCAGGGACCTGGCTGTGGCTTGGCTTGGTGCCGCTGGCTCAAGGTCTCTCATGAGGTTACTGTGGAACCGTCAGCCAGCACTGCAGTCAACTTCAGCCTTGGCTGGGGCTGAAATGCGTTCCTAAGCTCACTTGTGGTCATCGGCCAGCCTCAGATCAGCTTCCAGCATCACTCTCATGAGCTCTGCACAGTGCTACCCCAGGACACAGCAGCTGACTTCCTCCTTGTCCAAGAGAAATTATGAGAAAGTGCCCCAAACAAAGGGCTTAGTCTTTAAGCCTGGTTCCAGAAGTGATGTCACTTCTGTTCTACTCCATTGGTTAGAAGTGATTCACTAGGTCTGCCTCTGCCCAAGGGGAAGGGATCTCTCAAGGGCATGAATACTGGGGAGGGGGGTATTCTGGATGGTCTGAGGCCATTTGTGTTTGGGGGGATACATATACCCATACACACACACAGAGTTATGGGCTGAATTGTTAGCCCCCTCCCCCAGATCCATTTGTTGACATCCTAACCTCTGGTACCTTAGAACATCATTTCATTTGGAGATAGTCTTTAAGGAGGTGGTTAAGTGAAAATGAGGTGGTTAGGAAGGCCCCAACTCAGTGTGACTGATGTCTTTGTGCGAAGAGGACATTTGGATGTTTGAGACACCAGGGATGCTTGGGCACAGAGACCACCAAGGTCACAGGGGAAGGTGGCCACCTGCAAGGCAAGGAGAGTGGCTCAGAAGAAACCACAGCGGCTGACCCCTTGATGCTGGACTTCTGGCCTCTGCAACTATGAGAGTATCAGTTTCTATTGGTTAAGCCACCTGCTCTATGGCATTTTGTTAAGGCAGCTTTAGCAAACTGATGCACATAAATGCATCTGTACTATTTTGAAAGAAAATGTTTTTCGTCGTGTCTACATTGCATGGTCATCAGATTGTATCTTCTCTTTTCCCCCTAAACCTCCAGGAGCAGTGTTCCTTCAGCTGGGACTGGGGGCCTTCCTTCCCTACCCAGGGCATCTGGAGAGACGTTAGAGTGGAAGCCTATGACATCTGTCACCTGCACTACTTGACGTTTTCCACACTCTATGGTAAGCTGCACGTGTGACTTCTTGTTTTCTTTTTGAGACTCTTCCTCGTTATAAACATTGGGCTTATAGTTTGACTATGTACATGCATTTTTCAGAGACTTACGGAGTTTTTTAAATTTTTTCATTTTTTTTTTTACCATTGTGGTACATTGAATTTATAAAAGTAAGAAGCAAATAGCCAACTGTGATTTGTCATGAAAATTGATAATATAAGGCAGGCAGGTAGGTAGATATCTTTTAGCATTTTTAAAAAAGATTTTTTTATTTGAGAGGCAGAATTAAGAACAGAGGAAGGGGGCAGCACCGGGGCACCGTAGGTTAATCTGCCTGCAGCGCCGGCATCCCATATGGGCGCCAGTTCTAGTCCTGGACGCTCCTCTTCCAATCCAATTCTCTGCTATGGCCTAGGAAATCAGTAGAAGATGGCCTGAGTCCTTGGGCCCCTGCACCGATGTGGGAGACCAGACAGAAGTGGTTGGCTCCTGGCTTCAGATTGGTGCAGCTCTGGCTGTTGCAGTCATTTGGGGGGAAGGAAGACCTTTCTCTCTGTCTCTCCCTCTCACTGTCTGTAACTCTAACTCTCAAATAAATAAATAAATGTTTAAAAAAAAAAAAAGAGAGAGAAGGAGAGACAGAGAGAGTGAGGTCTTCCATCCACTGGTCACTCCCCAAATGGCCACAGCTGTGCCAATCCAAAGCCAGGAGCCAGGAGCTGCTTCTGGGTCTCCAATACGGGTGCAGGGGCCCAAGGATTTGGGCCATCTTCTACTGCTTTACCAGGCCACAGCAGAGAGCTGGATCAGAAGAGGAGCAGCCCAGACACCAACCAGTGCCCATATGGGATGCCGGTGCCGAAGACGGAGTCCTAGCCCTCTGTGCCACAGTTGACCCTAGGGTATTTTATAAGAAAAGAAAAAGTCAAAGAGCATTTTCAAGGTCTGTTTACGTATTGTTTCTTGTAAGAATTCGGCCTCCAGGGGCTGGCACTGTGGCGCAACAGGTTAAAGCCCTGGCCTGAAGTGCCGGCATACCATATGGGCGCTGGTTCTAGTCCTGGCTCCTCCTCTTCTGATCCAGCTCTCTGCTATGGCCTGGGAAAGCAGGAGAAGATAGTCCAAGTCCTTGGGCCCCTGCACCCGCATGGGAGACTTGGAAGAAGCTCCTGGCTTTGGACTGGCGCAGCTCTAGCCGTTGCGGCCAACTGGAGAGTGAACCAGCAGATGGAAGACCTTGCTCTCTGTCTCTACCTCTCTGTAACTCTGTCTTTCAAATCAATAAAATCTAAAAAAAAAAAAAAAAAAAAAAATGGCCTCCAGGCTCTGCTGCTTCGTGCTGCATCTGTAGTCACTTTCCATGTGGAACTCTTGTCTTGTGGAAAGGGGCAACTGTTTTTCTGTCATTGCACATTTTCACCATAACTATGAGCACTCCTCTGACGCCTCCACACAGGCCTTGCTAAGGTGGGCATTTGGCCCGTGCCTGGGTTTGAGTCCTAGCTTCATTCTGATTCCAGCACTCTGAGAGGCAGCAGATGACGACTCAAGTTCATGGGTCCCTGGGTCCTTGGGTCCCTGCCACCCACATGGGAGACCCAGAAGCAGTCCTGGGCTCTGGCTTTTGGCCTGGCCTAGCTCTGGCTGTTGCGGCTTTCAGGGAGCGAATCAGTGGATGAGAGGTCAATGTGTGTCCGTCTCTCTACCTTTTGGATACATAAACTAAGGATGTAAGCTACGAGGCAAACAGAACAAGTTTTGTCAGGTGACGTGTACTGCCTTTGCAGTTGGAATTACTCACTGTCAAGGAACATTGAAATAAACCCCAGAAATCTGACAGATGTCAATAATGAAGCAGTTCAACTCTGGTTTGATCCTCGTTGAGTTCTTTGCTTAGCACTCACTGTGTTTACTTAAGAAGCAAACAAGAAAATAGTGTGTATAGTTATCTTGTAATATGCTGCACATTGGGCAGAAAATCAAAGATAAACAAGGACTCAGAGTTGAACTAGGGCACTCAAGGATGGAGGGAGCGACAGGTGGGATATTCAGTGACAGCGCTCGGTCCAGTGACGTGGAAATCTGCCTAGACGTAATCAGAAAGAGCCTGTGTGTCAGCTCCAGAATTCTGTTATCTTCAAGGGGCAGGTGATCCGCGATTGCTATTCAGCTGAGCCAAATCTGTATTTTCTTTGTCATTTCCATCCTCTCCTCCTGCCCTCCCTTCCTCCCTCTTTTCCTTCTTCCCTCTCTTCTTTCTCTTTGTTGAATGGCAGTTAGTTGAAAGGCAGAAAGAGAGAGTCGATCTTCCATCAGCTGCGTCACTCCTCAATGGCCACGCTAGCCAGACTGAAGTCAGGCGCCAAGAACTCCATCTGAGTCCTCTGTGTGGGTTGCAGGGTCTCAAGAACTTGAACCCTCTTCCACTGCCTTCCCAGGCACCTTAGGGAGCTGGATGGGAAGCAGAGGAGCCAGGATTTGAACTGGCATTCTGATAGGAGATCTGAGTGTGCATAGGTGGAGGCTTAACCTACTGTGCCCCAGCACTGGCTCCCAAGTTTGTATTTTCTTTAAAGGAAGACGACAAATCTAATGAGATGGTTGTTTACTTTTTGATTGCTGCTTGTATTTTTAAATGTTTCAGAGGCAGGAAAAGGTCTTGTTTGAGTTGCACATGTAAATGTGGCTGAGTTTATGGTCTCTAGTTTTGTGCCTCTGAAACACCTTCTTAATGAGGTGTAACCCAAACTGAGGATTTTTCTTAATAAAATTGAATGATCCATTATCCCTCACCTCATGTCTCCACCCATACATTTTCTCAGATGTGTGTAATTAAATCCAGCATAAGGAGAGGTTTGATTTAGCAAAAGTTACTTACTTAATAGGTTTGAAGGTCAATCAGTATTTAGATGGTTTGCAAAAAGTACTGTAAGTTCCAGCTATTTTATTACCTGCAAAATATTTGAATAACAGTTGTGTAGTTTAATTTAAAATTTTGAATATGAAACTAAATGTTTTTTTTTCCTAAATGTGACTCATTAAATAGAATTTAATTTATTGGTCACTAGTGCTTGTGTGATTGTGAACCAAATCAATTTATATGATGCTTAAAATTCGGTTTAGATTTAGTGTAGTCAATTTTTCTTATGTACTATAGTTTTATAACTTTTATGAGTGCAATAACGTTTGTACTTAACATTGAAAAATATTTTTTCCATTCAGAAGTTGTGTCTTGTGCATGTTAAACAGTAATTTTTACATATCTAATTAATTCTATGGTTATCCATTTGATGATTTGATGTAACAGAAAATTGAAGCATAAACTTGTGAAAGCATTAGGAGAGGACTTGCCTTTGTGAGTTTTATTCAGAATTTCTTTTTCCTACTTTTTTCTGGAAATAAGCAGTTACTACTGAAACCAATGATAAATAAAAGCAATAAGCTAATGTGGTCTGGAAACTTTTACGTATTTGTATTATACTATGAGGTAGACACAATTACTGAAAACTAAATTAGCTCATTCAGTCATTAGAATGATAATAATGATAATATGTATTTATTTTTAGGCAGAGAGTGAGGGAGCAAGTGAGCTGTTGTCTGCTGGTTCACTCCCTCAATCTAGCGATAGCCTTGGTTAGACGAAGCAGAAGCAGGGAGCTGTGAACTCGATCTGGGTCTTCCACATGGGTGGCAGGAACCCAACCTTTTGAGCCATCAGTTTTTGTCTCCCAGGGTCTGCATTAGCAGTAAGATAGAATTGGGAATATAACTGAAAATGGAATCCAGGCACTCCTATGTGGGATGTGGGTGTCCTGATGGGTATCTTAACTACTAGGCCAAATGCCTGTCCCAGATTACCTGATTTTATGAGCTTTCCATGTGGTTATATAAACAGATAAAGTTAAAGTGTGTAATAAGTGTGATCTGTTGAAACATTACATTATAGAAAGATTTATTTATTTGAAATACAAAGAGAAGAAGAAGAGAGAGGGAGAGGGAAAGGGAAAGAGATCATTTGTGTGCTGTTCATTTCCCAAATGGCCACAACAGCCAGAGCTGGGCCAGGTTGAACCATTTGCCAGGAACTCCATCTGGGTCTCCCACGTGGGTGGCAGGGACAAACTACTTGGGCCATTATCTGCTGCTCTCCCAGGCGCATTAGCAGGAAGGTGGATCTAGAGAGGAGCAGTCAGGATGTGAATGGGTGCTCCCACATGGGATGCACTTTCCCCAGTGGTGGCTTAACCAACAGCATTTTAAATGCTACATAGTTCAATGTTTGTTAGCTCAGTTAGAATAAATAATGTCATGGCATTTTTCTACATGTGAATGGCCTTGCTTTCACACCTCTTTCTGAGCTAGGGTGGGCTGTGGATCTTTGCCTTGAGCTGCAGACACTGCCACCATGTCGGATGCTTCTTTCCATACCCTGCCCAGACGGACCTGCTGTCTCAGCCTGCAGCATCCTCCTTCAGTTCAGGTGATCTGGCCTTGAGTTGGAGGAGTGTGGTCTGGCTCTCAGCTAGATCTCTGCCTGCTCAGCGGAGGCCTGTGTTGAAGGACATCACTACCCTTTGCTTACAGTGTCGTATAGAGAATGTAATATTAAAATACAGCAAAGATTGGGAATCATGTTTAGTGCCTTAGTATGAGCATGTGTTCATTTTTTGCTTACATTTTTGTGAGCCACTTTTTCATTAATCTTTTAATTACATTACCCCTAAAATTACAGTATTCACCTTTTTTTTTTTTTTTTGACAGGCAGAGTTAGAGACAGAGAGAAAGGTCCCCCTTCCATTGGTTCACCCCCAAATGGCTGCTACGGCCGGCGCGCTGTGCCGATCTGAAGCCAGGAGCCAGGTGCTTCCTCCTGGTCTCCCAGGCGGGTGTAGGGTCCAAGCACTTGGGCCATCCTCCACTGCCTTCCCGGGCCACAGCAGAGAGCTGGACTGGAAGAGGAGCAACTGGGACTAGAACCCGGGGTGCTGGCGCCACAGGCGGAGGATTAGCCTAGTGAGCTGCAGCGCCAGCCCAATATTCACTTGAAAATAGTTTTAGGAGTCATTGGGTAGCTTGAATAGTCTTTCCTCTGATGAGATGCCTTGTTGGTTAGGTACATTTTCTTCTCTGGAACTTAATTAGCTTTGTTTTGTTGGAGATCTTGCTTTGGGTCTCTTTTGCCTTGATTTTCACTTTAGAGGATTTTGTCCTGCTAAATAGGCAAGGGGATCTCATTGCTTGGTGAAGAAGTGGGGGAGGACAGCTGTCACAGCTTAAGTGTGAACCTGCATTTCTGGTCAATGCAACTGTTAGCTCTTCAAAAAGCTGCTTACATTTGCCTTATAATACTAGTAGGAGCCCAGAAAATTATCTTAGATTTGACTTGGCACCTTCTGTGGCTGGTCATTTTGGAGTGGTGTCACTCCTGTGTCTTTCAGTGCACGGAGCTGCTTTTCCCTGCAGCTGTTCATCTTCTGCTGAAGAAGCTAGCAGGCAGAGGGGGTGCTGCGAGGAGCTCAGCAGCGCTAGCCTTTGGAGGCAGCTGTCTCGGCGTAGCCTTCCTCCAATGGATGAAGCATCCTTTTCATCTCACCTAAGCAGACCTTCCCCTGCTGGCCTGAATGATCCTTGCCTCTGAACTTCCATCTCCTTGCTAGTCCTTAAACCCCTGCTCCCTTGGCATCCTGTATTTCAAAGATTTTTTATTTGGGACTGCTGTTGTGGTGTAGCAGGTAAAGCTGCTGCCTGCAATGCTGGCATACTGTATGGACGCCAGTTCAAGTCCTGGCTGCTCCACTTCTTCTTCCTCTTTTTTTTTTTCTTTAAAGATTTATTAATTCATTTGAGAGGCAGAGTTACAGAGAGGCAGAAGCAGAGAGAGGGAAGTTTTCCATTCGCTGGTTCATTCCCCAAATAGTTGCAATATCTGGAACTGGGATGATCCAAAGTCGAGCCAAGAGCCTCCTCTAGGTCTCCTACGTGGGTGCAGGGGCCCATCCGCTATTGCTTTCTCAGGCCACAGCAGAGAGCTGGATTGGAAGTGAGGCTGCTCCACTTCTGACCCAGCTTCATGTAATGAACCTGGGAAAGCAGCATAAGGTGGCCCAAGTGCATGGCCTCTGCACCCACGTGGGAGATCCCGAGGAAGCTCCTGGCTTCAGTCTGCCCTTCCGCAGCCATTGTGTGCATTTGGCAAGTGAGCCAGCAGATGGAAGACCTCTCTGTCTCACTCTTTGTATTTCTCTCTGTAACTCTTTCGAATAAAAGGAACGTTTACAAATTTGTTTATCATTTTAATTTTATGTGAGAAGCAGAGGCAGAGACAGACCTTCCATCCGTGGGTTCACTCCCCAAATGCCTGCAACAGTCAGGCTGAAGCCAGGAGGCTGGAACTCAATCTGGGTTTGTTATGTTAGTGGCAGGGACCCAAATACTTGAGATATCACCTATGTGCTGCCTCACAGGTTGTGCATAAGAAGTTGATTTGAAAGAGGAGCTGGAACATGAACCAAGGCATTCTTATACTGGATGCAGGTATCTCAAGTGGCTTCCTAACCACTGCACCATATGACCACTCCTGCATCCTGTATTCTTAACAGGGACCTATTGTATTTTATTTCTCTAAGTACATTCTCAGAGTTAGAAGCAACATGTTTGCTTTGTGGAATGGGGCATAATTTAATGTGCCTGTCAAAGTTCACAGACAGTAGTTGTTCAAAAATACATTTCACTTGTTTGACAGAGATGCTCACATAACAGTGCTCAGGGCCTTCATCAGGTAGTTTTGGTTACCAGAATGATATTTGGACAAGTAGAGCAGCTGTGGCACCATGTAACCACACACTGAGTGCTGGGTCAGATACCTTCTCTGTATAGATTGCAGTGTTCTTTTGTAATAAGATTCTCTTATTAAGAGGATAATATTTTATTGTTACAATGTCCCCAAATGCTTGGTTTCACATTGAATGCACTTTTTTCCAAGATTTATTTTTTATTATGTATTTGAAACACAGTTACAGAGAAAGAGGGAAAGACAGAGCTTCCATCTGCTGGTTCACTCCCCAAATGGCCACAGTGGCCAGGGCTGGGCCAGTCGAATCAGGAGCCAGAAGCTTTTTCTGGTCTCCTATGTGGGTGCAGGGGCCCAAGCACCTGGGCCATCCTCTGCTGTCTTCCCAGGTGCATTAGCAGGGAGCTGGATCGGAAGTGGAATAGCCAGGTCTTGAGCCAGCACCCGGTGCCCTTATGGAAGGTTGGTGTTGCAGGTGACAGCTTTACATGCTATGCCACAATACTGGTCCCCTTGAATGCATTTGATTTTGGACCAAGGACTCTGAAAAGCAAACAAATACGTTTGTTTTTCCTCATCATGCACATTCACATTTCAGTATGCATGAGAATGCCATTTTCTTGAGTGTTGCTTTTGTGAAACTCTCCTGGAAAATAGCACTGGAGTCAAGACGCCTGGGCCCTCGTCCTTGGCCTGAGTGCTGGAGATTTTGTGGGAGGGCCTGTGGTCAGGGTCTCAGAAACTTTACTTGCCAAGTGACTAGGAGATCACTGAGTTGCTTCTATCTCTAACCTTCTGTGGTCCTTTTCCTTTGCTGACAAATTAGAAGAGTCATCATAGCCAAGTGAGGATGTAAGTGTGGACGAATGTGGTTTCTCTTTAGAAAATAAATTTTTTTTAAAAAATTCATATATTTGAAATTTTTACTTCCCAAATGCATGCAATAGCCAGGGCTGGGCCAGGCAGATGCCAGGAACCTGGAACTCAGTCTGGGTCTCCTGTGGGGTGGCGGGGACCCAAATACTTGAGTCATCACCTGCTGCTTACCAGGGTGCACATTAGCAGGATGTACGGATGAGAAGAGGGGTTGGAATGTGAACTCAGAGGCACTCTGATTTGGGATGTGGATCTTCCAAGTAGCGTCTTAACTGTTGCAACAAACAACCATCCTGTGGTTTTTCTTAAAGCTAGGCATCATAGCCGGTGCCGCAGCTCAATAGGCTAATCCTCCACCTGTGGCGCTGGCATCCCGGGTTCTAGTGCTGGTCGTGGCGCTGGGTTCTGCCCCAGTAGCTCCTCTTCCTGTCCAGCTCTCTGCTGTGGCCTGGGAGTGCAGTAGAGGATGGCCCAAGTGCTTGGGCCCTGCACCCACATGGGAGACCAGGAGAGGCACCTGGCTCCTGGCTTTGGATCAGCGCAGTGTGCCAGCCGCAGGGGCCATTGGATAAACCAACGGAAAAGGAAGACCTTTCTCTCTCTCTCTGTCTCTCTCTCTCACTGTCCACTCTGCCTGTCAAAAAAAAAAAAAAAAAAAAAAAAAAAGAAAAAAAAAAGCTAGGCATCATAACACTGGTTGAAAACACTGATGCTTGAAGCTTATAATCAATTACAAAAAGCTTAGGGGATAGCTTGAGTGTGTATCTTCCAGGTACTTACACATGTAACTAATGTAACGCAGCCATCTTCCTGTGTAAGACTTATAATTTTTCCTCCTAGACAAGTGAATAAAATTTTGTTTTGAACAAAGAAGTAGACTATATAGGAATCTAAAATAAAGGTGCTATTTGTTAGAGGATTTTAAAGGCTAACATACTGGACACAAACTGGAGTTGTCTTCGTGATCCTTTGCAGGAAGGAATGGTGTGCATTAATGTAGCCCATGTAGATGTTTACCCTTTCTACAAATTCCCATCCAGGTTTTTTTTTAAAGAACATTCATGGTGGCTCTGAGGAAACCTTGAGTCAGTGACTAAAGCCATGTTCTCTGCCATGCTCTGGCTTGCCTTCCTAGTTGAGGTTATATGAACACATGATAGGAATCTCTTTTGAGCAAGCACAAGATGTCAGCAGGGATACCTTTTGGCCTGGCAGCTAAGATGCTGGTTAAGATGTGCACAACTCACATCACAGCACCTTGTTTCAAAGCCCAGCTCCACTCCTGACTCCAGCTTCCTGCTAATGTAGACCCTGGGAGGCAGCAGTGATGGCTCAAGTAGTTGAGTTCCTGTCACCATGGGGAAACTTTAGCTCAGCCTTCCCCAGTGTGGCCATTTGAGGAGTGAACCAGCAGATTGCAGATCCCTTTCTCTCTGTCTGTCTGTATCTCTCTCAGTAACTCTGCCTTTCAAATAAAATTTTTTTTAAAAAGTGAAGAATTCAGCAAATAAAAGGAAAATATTCACGGACTATACACAATAATCAAAGGAAAAGATGTTGAACTCCAGTCTAAAGTAAATTTAAAAATAGATAAAAATCATTAAAACCATAGTAGGATATAATTCCTATCAATTTGCTTGACAAATATTTAAAACAAAGTTTGACAAAATATTGCATTAGCAGCAAAATGGATACAGTAGGGCATTTGTTGAAATTGTGTTGCATTCCACTTGGGGAGAGCTGGGACTAATAGGTATTCTTTGGGAAACCATAACTTGTAAATGCTAGGAAAGGTGTGATAGGAAGTTGAATTCTACAAACGGGTCTTCATTTATAAGAAGGAGCTCTAGTAACTAGAAATAGGATTATATATTTTTAAAGTAGTGAATGAATAGACATGATTAAGTAATATCAGGAAAATTACTGATTATTTGAGACTTTGTGCTTCGTGAGTGTAAACTCCTTGATTTCCTATGTGCTACTAAAGGAAAAGCTTGATTCCATTTGGAAGAGGAATGGGCAATAGGAAACGGGTATCGTGTATTTGGTGATGACCTCATGGATCATAAGGCTTTTCATGGGGTGTTCCTCTGATAGCCCTAGCTTTTCATTTGGGCCACAGGTTGTGCCCCAAAGGAATGCCATTTGCTAGAGAACTTTCCATGTTTAAAGCCAATGACCTTTGGGGATTGTTGTGCTTGTCTTGCTGTGCGAGGTTGTCACTAACAGTTGATTCCCCTATTGTAGAGGAAGTGACAGAATATAGGATAGGAGCATTCTTGGTTGTTGAGAGGTACTTAGAGGGCAAAATAAAAATCTTTAGGTAGAAATCAAAGAGAAGTGCATTTCAAATCAGTGTAAAGAGGGACTTAACAGTACCCAAGGCTAGCAAAAATGAGAAGGCTATTTTGTGGGACAGTGGTTTTTTTGGTCACTAGCGATATTTAAAGTCAGGTTGGAATGACATTTTTAGGGGACTATTCGAGGGCAGGGATCAACAACCATTTTCTGTAAGTGGTCAGAGAGTAAGTAGTTCAGGCTTTGGGGGCGTTTTGCAACTGTTGCAACTACTCAACCCTGTGGTAGCAGTGCACAGAAAACCAAAAACAACGGGTGAGCAAATAGTGCTGCTGTTACATATGTCAGTTCTGGCTTCCCTAACAAAATCGCACAGACAGAGCATTAGCTAAAAGAACAGCACTTAGTGCTCTCAGCTCTGCAGGCTAAGTCTCAAGATCAACGTGCAGATTTATTTGGTTTCTGATGAGGGCTCCCTTCTTTGTTTACAAACAGGCGCCTCTTACCTTTCTCTGAAGGGAGGAGAGAACTTCCACTTTGACCATGGCCTTGTCTAAATATGATCAGAATCGATGAACTCAGGGGGCTTCCATAGCCTTGGAAGCTCATGACAAGAGCCTAGGGTGATTACTGATGCTGTAAACAAGAGTGTCAATTTGTTAAGTCAACAACAGGAGTCACTGTGCACTTACTACTCATGTAGGATCTCTGTCCTTAGTGTGCTGTACATTGAGATTTAATGCTATAACTAGTACTCAAACAGTATTTTTCACTTTGTGTTTCTGTGTGGGAGCAAACTGTTAATCTTTACTTAATGTATGCTAAACTGATCTTCTGTATATAAAGATAATTGAAAATGAATCTTGATGTGAATGGAAGGGGAGAGGGAGTGGATAAGGGGAGGGTTGCGGGTGGGAGGGAAGTTATGGGTGGGGAGCCATTGTAATCCATAAGCTGTACTTTGGAAATTTATATTCATTAAATAAAAGTTAAAAAAAACCAGGCACCTCTTTTTTTTTTTTTAAGATTTATTTATTTATTTGAAACTCAGAGTTACTGAGAGACAGAGGCAAAGAGATGGCTGTAATGGCTGGAGCTGCACTGATCTGAAGCCAGAGCCAGGAGCTTCTTCCCAGTCTCCCCTGTGGGTGCAGGGGCCCAAGCATCTGGGCCATCTTTTACTGCTTTCCCAGGCCGTAGCAGAGAGCTGGATCGGAAGTGGAGCATCTGGGACTTGAACTGGTGCCCCTATGGGATGCCAGCACTGTGGGCTGTGGCTTTGCCTGCTATGCCACAGCTCCGGCCCCCAGGCACCTTCTTGCTGTGTCCTCAGATGGTGGAAAGAGAGATCAATTTCTCTCTTCCTCTTATAAGGCCACAGTCGTATCAGAGTCCCATCCACCCTTATGATCTCATTTAACCTTAATTATCTCCTAGATGCCTGGAGGTTAAAGATTCAACATGAGTTTTGGGGTGTGGGGAGCACAATTCAGTCCATAGCAGCTGTGTTCAGATAAAACTTATTTATAGGAACAAGAGGTGCTGACTTGGTGTGTGGAGGGAATCAAATACTGGTAAGGGCGTAGACTAGGTGATCTATCAGGCGAGGGATTCAAAACCTGGAGGCGGTGGGAGGGTATACTGCACAGCTCATTGGATCAGGGCTCTTTGACTAGTGTTCCTCAGAATCAGTCATTTCATAAGTAGAAATAGCTCTTATGTGCACCAAATCCATCTCTACTTTGGCCAGTGGGAGGTGCAAATGACGGGCCCGCTGTGGTCTGTGGTTGTAAGCCAGCTGTGCCAGTTAAAGTCTTTGGCCAGCACACAAACCCATCTCTTCGTCTTCGGTCGTAAGGCCGTGACTACAAATTCCCTCCTCATTTGTAGGAAAAGGGTCTCTAATATATTTCTCAATTCCTTCCCTTCAGAGAGAGAGAAGTAGAAGCCATTAAATAGGAACTCATCCAGGTCTTTCCATGAGTCATACAAGTTTAATGCATCTGCCTCAGTCAGATGCTCTTCTTCTGTTTTCTGCTGCTGCAAAGAATGAGAACCTTGTCCTGACACTAACCCCCACCCACCTCTCCAGCCAGTTGGGACCTCATCCCTGGTGTCTTCTGTGTAACCTAAAACAAAAGGATCTGATTTTCCACCCAGTGTTTGCCCACAGCCTGTCACAGCTCTCTGTCTTAATTAAAAATCAAACCAATGCACACACAAATCCAATGCAGGAGACAAGAAACACACAATGTAAATTTACTAGGAGGTAAAGAAATGGGGTATAATGCACATAAAGGAAAACCCTTGAAGCTTCTGTCCCGTCCCAAACCCACACTAGAAGCCCCACTCTGACTGGTGGCTCCCTTGTCTTTCCATTGCCCTGTAACTGCACTTCAGCCTTGTTTCTTTTCTTTTCTGACCTCCTCTTTTCTTTTTTAATTTTTTTAAAAAAGATTTATTTAGGGGCCAGTGCTACAGCACATAGTGGGTAAAGCCACCACCTGCAGTGCCGGCATCTCATATGGGTGCCAGTTCGAATCCCAGCTGCTCCATTTTTTTTTTTTTTTGATTATTTTTCCTCCAAAGAAACCTTTTATTTAAGGAATACAAACTTCATTCATTTCATAGGTACAATTTTAGGAATATAGTGATTCTTCCCACTGTACCTGCCCTTCCACCCACACTCCCATCCCTTCTCCTCTTCCCTTATCCATTCCCAGTCCCATTCTCCACTAAGATCCATTTTCAATTCACTTTATACACAGAAGACCAACTCTATACTAAGTAAGGAGTTCAACAATTGCCTCTTTTCTTTACCTCTGCTGTATTCCTAGATTTTCCAAGTTGCATGTCTACTTGCTTTTGTACTGATGGATATTCCATATCTTTCTGCATATGCATCCTGCACTATTAAAGTGCTGGAGCTTCTAGCAATTTTTATAAAATTCAAATCTGGTTATGTTGGGCTTTGATGAAAAGTCTCCAGTGACTCCTCAGTGATCTTGGATGACATTGCCAAACTCCTCACTTGTCCTAAAAGGAAGCAGCATGGTGTGAACCCTGCTTACTACTTTTTTTAAAAAAAATTATTTATTTGAAAGGCAAAGTTACAGAGAGGCAGAGGCAGAGAGAGAGAAAGAGACACAGACAGACAGACCGACCCTCCCACTCACCCACCCACCCACCCACTGGTTCATGGGGCTGGGTCAGGCCAAAGTCAGGAAGCAGGAATTCCAGCCAGGTCTCCTTTGTGAGTGGCAGAGACACAGTACTTGAATCCTTGTCTGCTGCCTCCTAGGTGCATTGGCAGGGAGCTAGTTTGGAAGCAGAGCAACCAGGACTGGAACCACTACTTCAGTATGGGATGCCAGTGTCCCAAGTGAGAAGCCTGCTGTGCCATAATGCCTGGCCCTGTTACATAGCTTTAAAATCCTCAGTATTTTCACTTTATTTTATAAAAAGAAATAAGTGCATATCATTCTTGGAAGGTTTTTGTGTTCTATTTGTGCCCTATATATAAAGTCTTTGTCTGATATACATAATGTCTCTCATATATTTACACACACATATATATACGCACAAATAATTTTGATTATTTTTCAAAATGAAGGATAAACTCTAAAGATTAAAGCAAAATTCCCACTGAACTTCTTATGACAGCAAGTGGAACACCTACTAGCTTAGAAGTTACTTTGTTCCTATCAGTGAATTAAGAGGAATGCAGAGATAATGCTTAGATATTAGACATCTGTATATATTTTCTTTTCTCTTTATGCTTCAGATAACAGTGCCAAGGAGTGGAATCTTGAAATACAGTCTTCTTTTGATGTTGTCAGCTCAAAGCCAGTTGGTGGTCAAGTGATCGTAACCATCCCTAAATTGCATACGCAGCAAACACGTGATATTTACCTTCAACCTGGGGAAAGGATTGTCGATCTACTTGTGAAAATCAGCAAGGTAAATGATGGGACTTCCTGAGAAGTGTTGACGAAAAGCCGTACCTGCACAAAAGCAATGCCTAGAAAGAGAAGAAGATGAAAGAAATATTGTTTCCTTCTTTAGGTTTTCGTTTTCTCCTATGTTTTAAAAAGTTTTATATATTTATTTTTCATTTACTTGAGAGAGAGAGAGAGCTTTGATCTGATGGTTCACTTCCTAAACCACTGCAATAGCTGTCCAAGCACTTGGACCATCATCTACTACGTCCCAGGGTTCACATTAACAGGAAGCTGGATCAGAAGTAAGTGCAGGGATTTGAATCCTGGCACTCCGCTATGGGATACAAGTGTCCCCAGTGGCTGCTTCAACACCACAGCCCCTATTTTCCGCCCCTGTTTTCTCCTCTTTTTTTTAACTTCTCATATATTTTGAGTATGAGCCAAGAAATTATTTTGCCAAATTTTGTTAAGAAATAGAGAATATATCATTAATTTAGCAATATTTCCTCTCAAGAAGTCAGATACATTTTAACATTTTTCTGTAGTATTTTCAATATTTTGAATCCAAAATACATTCTAAACAATGTATTTAAATAGAAGTGGTGGTTTTGGGTACTTGCCAATTATTTTGAATATTGGTGCTTATTTTTGCAAAATTCTAATTCATCTTTCATAGGTAGAGGTAGGGTGGATTTTTTTCCTTTTTCCCTTTTCTGTTTCTCTAATTGATAATTATGAACTGAAAGGATGTAGCAAAACAGTATTTGGTAACTATCCAGATAAAGTAAGAACTCAAAATGGTTTCTAGTTCTCAGCTTAGAAAAAGATGCAATTTCAAAGTCCAATGCTAAGTGTTAAGAATATAGAATAATTGTAAAATTGAATGTTGGAGACAGGAAGAGTAGTTCCTTCCTTTTCAGTATTTTAATCCATGCTAAACTCCTAGCATGCTGATTTAACAATATTATGGATTGGTATGATTTGAGATAATATGGGCAGGGAGATTGTATTGTTTTAGAACCTAGAATTTCTGTGTTTGACTATATAAGAAATCGCTATAATGCTGAGTCATATTTTGTTAAATATGCTGCACTAAGAATGACTTATCTTATTTCTTTAAAGAATACTTCTGTAGAAACATGGTGGCCTCATGGACATGGAAACCAGACTGGGTACAATATGACAATTCGTTTTGAACTAGAAGGAGGTTTAACTATAGAAAAATCAGCTAGGGTAAGTAAATATTTTAATAAAATATTTTGTGAACAACAAGAAGTTGGTAAAGCTCTTTTAACCCTGTCAGTCCAAGATAACAGCATTCAAAAGCTTTTGTGTGTGTGTGTGTACTTATATTTTTAAATGGATCAGACTCTACATATTATTTTGCCAATAAGTAGTCTCATCTGGATTTTTTAATTATGTCGAGGTAATAAATGTGTACAGTTTTGAAGTTCAAATGTTACTGAAAGATTCATATGAAAAATAAGATCTCTTGCCCCAACCTTCCTATTTGTATTTCGTATTCTCAAAAACCAATAACATTTTTTATTATTTATTTCTTCTACCATTTATCTTCATTTCTCCAAATGATATGCTTCTACCAGTGTTTTCTAATTTTTCAGTCCTGCTCAGTTCATGGTACAGTGCTAAAACTTGGGAAGAACTGCACTTTGTTTTTTATTAGCTGTTGGGTGCCTAGTGATTCAAGTCCCATTTCCTTCATATGTGAAATGGGGGCTACTAAGAGTGGGGGAGCCGGCGCCGTGGCTCAGTAGGCTAATCCTCCGCCTTGCGGTGCCGGCACACCAGGTTCTAGTCCCGGTCGGGGCGCTGGATTCTGTCCCGGTTGCCCCTCTTCCAGGCCAGCTCTCTGCTGTGGCCAGGGAGTGCAGTGGAGGATGGCCCAAGTGCTTGGGCCCTGCACCCCATGGGAGACCAGGAGAAGCACCTGGCTCCTGCCATCAGATCAGCGCCGTGCGCCGGCCGCAGCGCGCCGGCCGCGGCGGCCATTGGAGGGTGAACCAACGGCAAAGGAAAACCTTTCTCTCTGTCTCTCTCTCTCTGTCCACTCGGCCTGTCCAAAAAGAGTGGGGGAACTTCTTTGTTGTTATTTATGGTGAAATATAACACATAGGCTGAGAAACACACAGAAAGGAAGTGAAAAGCTTAATTATCAGAAAACACTCCTTTAACACTCATCCCCATCAAGAAACAGCACATCTGTAGCACCTCAGGAGTCCCTGCACCGGTGGGTCTTCCCAGAGACCCACACTGCTGACAGCTGAGACTAGTTTGAATTTTATGTACATGGAACCACATAGTAAGTATTCATTTGTGTCTGTCCATCTTGATTCAATAATAGATTATACATTTGCATATGTTCTTGTGTGTAGTGTGGTTTCCGATTTACACTGCTCTGATATTTCATTGCATTATACATTCTGCTGTTTACATTTGGGTCATTTCCAGTTTTGGCTATTTAAAGTACTGCTGCTATGGACATTACTGATCTAAGACTTGGAGCACATATGCCTTTGACCGCATTTCTGCTGGGAGCGCAGTTGCTGGCTTATGAGACACGCACAGTTTCACTGTTTGTTGATCATGCTGGCCTGCTCTCCAAGGTGCTTGTCTCAGATTGGTCTTTGTTCCACATATTCCCACGCTCACCGACGCTTGCTGTGGTGTCAGACCGACCGGAGGCACTGCTTTCTCGTCACCAGGCCCTTGTCTCATTTCTACTGCTCTTGTCTTCTGATGGTTCTGTTGTTACCTTGAGCTTACTTCACACAAAAGGTTCCTATTTTTAAAATGTCATTTAAATCCATCTTGCCCCACTTTCCACTTTTTGTATCTTCCTTTCTTGCCTCTCTTCCACTGAGATTAGACGCCTGCATTCTTCTCTTTTTTGTTGACTGACAGTGTCCCAAGACAGCAGCACATTTGATTTAGACAACAGGCTTTGGGAAGGTACAGATCTGGGAAGCAGCCCACGCAGCCAAAATGTGTGGGTTCCTAAACAGAATGCAAGGACTATTGAGGGAGGATTTTGTTGGGCACACACAGACTATTTTGACGACTAAAATTTCTTTATGTGAGAAACAATGACTTTGAAGCACATCATTTCAGCATGAAGGGAGATAATTTCACAAAGCAGCAGATACTTCAATAATTAATAAACAAGAAAGGGGAAGGTGTTGGGATATCATGACTTTCGCCAAACCATTACATGAGGGACTTTATTTTTTTTTTTTTTTAAAGATTTATTTTATTTATTTGAAAGGCAGAGTTACAGAGAGGCAGAGGCAGAGGGAAAGAGAGGAGGAGAGAGGTTGTCCATCCACTGGTCCACTCCCCAAATGGCCACAGTGGTCAGAGCTGGGGTGGTCCACAGTCAGGAGCCAGGAGCTTCTTTCAGGTCTCCCACGTGGGTGCAGGGGCCCAACGACTTGGGCCATCTTCTATTGCTTTCCCAGGCCATAGCAGAGAGCTGGATTGGGAGTGGAGCAGCTAGGACCCGAACCTGTGTCCATATGGGATGCCGGCACTGCAGGTGGTGGCTTTACCTGCTACACCACAGCACTGGCCCCCATGAGAGACTTTAGAATGTGAGTCTTGGAAAATCAGCTTTATCAGATTTGAAAACCAGGTTGATTTTTTTTTTTTAACAAAAGAGAAAGTTTTTGTGTAAAAGTTGTAACAAGAGAGGCTAAATGGAATAAAAAAAATTGCCCAATCTTTTGCTGCCATTTTCTGCTTAGTTAATTGCATATTTTATGTTACTAATTGATTGTATTGAGTTGAATAAATAATGACCAAATGGTTCATCTTTCTGAATAAAGTAGGAAATGTGGTAGTTGAATGTTTTTATTTACAGTAGCTTATTTTGCAAGAGTTTCTCAAGTGTTTCCTGTATAAGGCAAATCATTTTGCTAAAAAAAAAAAAAAAAAAAAAAACAGAAGGCAGTTACTATTTATATTTGACCCCAGCATCAAGATTTTCTAATTAAATTGTTGTAGGAAAATAGGTAAAATAATATAATACATATTCCACAGTCAATTAGAACTTATATTTCATGATTCACAGAAGAGGTAAAATATTGCCCATGGGTATTGTATTAGAAAATCATTACAGTTTCTTTTTTTCTCTACTTTTTTAAAGTTTCACTCTGTTCTTCATTTCTAAAATTTCCATTTTCATCTTTGTAGTTTCCATGGGGCAGAAAGAGAAGACAATGCCAGGGAAATTTTTTCATTTTCTTTCTGACTGCTACTCTTGGCTCTTGGCTCTCTAAAGACCTTAAGGGTACAGAGCCAGAGAATCTGGAATTCAGAATACTCGAGTTGTGTTTCAGTACTGACAATGCACAGACACTATGAAGTTTGTCTCCTGTATCTAGGGCTGTCATACAAATTATTCCAAACTGAGTAACTTAAAATCACAGGAATTGATTCTCTCTCAGTTCTGTCCTCTAGTCGTCCAAAATCAAGGTGCTGGCAAAGCCTTGTTCCTTCTGAAGTCTCCCAAAGATTCCTTTCTACCTCTTCCTGCTTCTCAGTGCCAGTAACCCTGGGCATTCCTCGGTTTGGGGATTTGTCACTCTGAAATCTGTCTCTGGTGCCATACGGCCTTCTCCTGGTGTCTATTTTCTTACAAGGGCACCAGGCATTGAATTAGGGCCTTCCTCCTAACCTAACAATCACTGCAAAGACTCAGTTTCCAAAGAGGCCATGTTTTGAGTTTCAGGGCTGACAAGAGTTTTGGGGGACACTGCTCAACTCAGTACACCCTCCTTTTGCCATTCTCTTTGTCAGAAGTTCAACGATTTCTGGAGCAGTCAGTCCTGGGTGTCGGCAGTTGTAAGGCGCTTTGTGTGGAGACAATAGATTGGCCCATTTTTGTTTTATTATTACTGTGTTCTAGTAATTATAAACAATACCGGTAACAACATATCTATACCCCTCAAAATATTGTTCTAAATTTTATCTATATGTGCATTTCCTCTTGAATTTTAATAATATATGTGTAGACTTCAGCTGAGCACATTTTTATTATTAGTCCTTTAATAAATGTTATATTCTACATGAAAGTTAATTTGGAGAACTTTTTTTTGATAGAGCCAGAGAGAGAGAGAGAGAGAGAGAGAGGGAGGGAGGGAGGTAGGTCTTCCAGCCGCTGGTTCACTCACCAAATGGCTTTGATGGCTAAAGCTGAGCTGATCTGAAGCCAAGATCCAGGAGCTTCTTCTGAGTCTCCCACCGGGTGCAGGGGCCCAAGCACTGGGGCCATCGTGTACTGGTTTCCTAGGCCATAGCGGAGAGCTGGAATCCGAACCGGCATCCATATGGGATGCTAGTGCTGCAGGCTGGGGCTTTAACCTGCTGTGCCACAGTGCTGGCCCCTGGAGAACTTCTAATTATGTAGTTGTCCCCAGGCCCATGAAAAGTCTGCTTCCTATGGACATTTTGAAAGCAAATTCCTAACAGTTTGGAATTCTGTAAGCTTGCTTTGAACATAGTTGAGCTTGCTGTCCATGTCTTATTATGTAAACTTGCACTTAAAAGTAGATTAAAAAAATAGAACAGTACTTATAAACCATAAGAAATCCAACTTAAATTACTGCAATTCTGTCCTATTATGGGATGCCCTTGGAGTTACCCTTGTTTAAAATATATTAAAAATGAGTTATGAGGTATAATATGTAATATTTTGCTTCCTAAGTATTGCATTCATATGTGAAATATTCTAATTTTACTAATATCTTTAGAATTAAAAATTTTTTTGTTGACAGGCAGAGTTAGACAGAGAGAGAGAGAGACAGAGGGAAAGGTCTTCATTCCGTTGGTTCACCCCCCAAATGACCGCCACGGCCGGTGCACTGCGCCAATCCGAAGCCAGGAGTCAGGTCTGGTCTCCCACGCAGGTGCAGGGCCCAAGCACTTGGGCCATCCTCCACTGCCTTCCTGGGCCACAGCAGAGAGCTGGACTGGAAGAGGAGCAACTGGGACAGAATCCAGCGCCCCATTCGGCACTAGAACCTGGTGTGCCGGTGCCGTAGGCAGAGGATTAGCCTAGTGAGCCGCGGTGCTGGCCTAGAATCGAAATTTATTCTTTTTAATTTACTAATTATTTGTTTTAAAACTAAAGAAGGCATCAAAGCAAAACATGTCAGTGCTCTGCCTATCATTGCAACAGACACTAAAAATGCAAAGTGTCTTGGCTTGCGTTCTGACTATACTAGATGGTTTTTTACAGAGATGTGTGAGCTGGTCAAATAGGTGGATTTTGAAGGTGGAAGAATTAAAAAAAAAAAAAGTCGCAAACTATCTTGAAAAAAACTGTCACTGAGGTGGGCATTTGGCATAATACTTGACCGCTTTGGGTGCCTGCGTTCCATATCAGAATGCCTGGTTTGTGTCCAGCTCCTGTGCTTTGGTGCAGCTCCTTGCTAATGCATCCTGGGAGGCAGTAGGAAATGGCTTAGTGCTCGAATCTCCACCACCCACGTGGGATGCCTGTCAGGAGTTTCAGGCCCCTGGCTTTAGCCTGGTCCTGCGCTGGTTACTTTGGGTATTTGGAGAGTGAACCATTGGATGGAAAATCTCTGTGTCTCTCTGCATTTAAAAAATAATTAAAAATTGTGCCATAAAGTTTTTCTGTGATCCACAATAAAATATGCTGCAAGTATGATCAGTAGTCACTGTGGAGTTCAGGAAAAAAATCAAATTAATTCCAGATTGTATCTCTGCCTCCTGTAAATCTTTCTCTGAACCTTATGAAATTTACTCCTTTGGAAACATCTCTTCATGTGTGATGGTTTTTGGAACTTTGGAAAAATTTTATTCGTTCTTTTTAATCTCACCTCAGTGATGGAAAAAGCTTCATAAAGTCTTGAAATTCCATCCTAGACAAGATGGAATGTTCATTATGAAGCTGGAGCACAGCAGAGAAATTGAAAAGTTAGCCTCAGTGTGGAAGTACAGGTTCTCTGTAAATCAAAGAAAATGTGGACGGACGAGTTAGCTCAGGCTCTGCTCTATGCTCTGTGCAGTTTTTCTTTTTGGAATTTTCTTTTTTGCTGTAGTTTTGGGTGAAGTTAACCAGATACAAACAAAAATATGTGCAAAAAGTTGGAATTTACCTTGAACCATGTACTGTGACACACCGATATCTTCCTTTGAAGCTCTTCTTTGAAGATAAGTGTGCAGAAATTTTGGTGAAGTCTGTTTACTGGGCAGAAACAAAATGTGAGGAAATGGACATTTTCCTAGAAAAAAATAATCAAATTTTGACAAAACCAGCAGAAAAACTGATCCTGGTTTTCCATTGCCCGAAGAAATACAAATAGCAGTGCTAAATGCCCCAAGAAGCAGACAGAAGTCATGGTCAGATCATGTCTGTATTCTCTGTCAAGCAGCCCTAGAAAAACAAATTTGAGGAGTGGAAATTGTTTGACCTCTTGAGGCATTTGGAAGTAGTTTGAATAGATCTCAAAGAAACAGGCATAAGTACTAGTGCTGTTTTTGTAAATGTAAAGTGGGATTTATATAAATCTCTGCCAAACTTATCTACATATTCAGTACTTTGCCAAAAGATTTGTATATCTCTTGCATCACTTGAAAGTACATTTATAAATTAAAATTAATAGGACCAGGCGCTGTGGTGCAGTGGGTTAACGCCCTGGCCTGAAGTGCCAGCATCCCATATGGCGCCAGTTTGAGTCCTGGCTGCTCCACTTCCGATCCAGCTCTCTGCTGTGGCCTGGGAAGGTAGTAGAAGATGGCCCAAGTCCTTGGGCCCCTGAACCCACGTGGGAGACCTGGAAGAAGCTCCTGGCTCCTGGCTTTGGATCGGCACAGCTCCGGCTGTTGTGGCCAACTGGAGAGATGGAGGACCTCTCTCTCTCTCTGTGTAACTCTTTCAAATAAATAAATCTTTTTTTTTTCCTTTCCAATTTCAAAATTTATTCTCATATATGATACAATATGGTAAGTACAATTTTTTGTTTTTCTGTATATTCTTTTTCTTAAACTTTTATTTAGTAAATATAATTTCCAAAGTATAGTTTATGGATTATAATGGCTCCCCCCCCATAACTTCCCTCCCACCTGAAACCCTCCCATCTCCCGCTCCCTCTCCCATTCCATTCACATCAAGATTCATTTTCAATTATCTTTATATACAAAAGATCAATTTAGTATATATTAAGTAAAGATTTCACCAGTTTGCACCCACACAGAACATAAAGTATAAAATACTGTTTGAGTACTAGTTATAGCATTAATTCACATTGGGCAACACATTAAGGACAGAGATCCCACATGAGGAGTAAGTACAAGTGACTCCTGTTGTTGACTTAACAATTTGACACTCTTATTTATGGCATCAGTAATCTCCCTAGGCTCTTGTCATGAATTTCCAAGGCTATGGAAGCCTCTTGAGTTTCCTGACTTCGATCTTATTTAGACAAGGTGATAGTCAAAGTGGAAGTTCTCTCCTCCCTTCAGAGAAAGGTACCTCCTCCTTTGATGGCCCGTTCTTTCTTTCTTTCTTTTTTTTTTTTTAACTTATTTAATGAATATAAATTTCCAAAGTACAGCTTATGGATTACAATGGCTCCCCCCCCCATAACTTCCCTCCCACCCGCAACCCTCCCCTTTCCCTCTCCCTCTCCTCTTCCATTCACATCAAGATTCATTTTCGATTCTCTTTATATACAGATCAGTTTAGCATACATTAAGTAAAGATTTCAACAGTTTGCACCCACATAGAAACACAAAGTGAAAAATACTTGTCGCTCCCCCTCTTCATGGAGGAACGACACTAAACCCTGCCTAGGCTTCATATCTGAGTCACGGCACCATTATGTCGCTCCCCCTCTTCGTGGAGGAACGACACAGGACCCTGCGCTGTTCTTTGTCTGCTCGGCCCTCCCCGGGTTTGCTGCTGGTTCTTCCCGGGTTGGCTACCGTCCCTTCCACCTCCGTGGAAGGGCGGTTCCCCCTGGCCACTTTCCCCACTTCCGCAGGGGAGCGGCACACCGCCGGCCGGCTCTCTCGGGGGCTGCTCAGATGTTCCTCAGGTGTTCCTGTTAGATGTTCCTGGTGCATGTTGTCTCTCTCCTCCTTTATAGTCCTCCTCCGCCAATCCCAACTCGGCTGCCCATACGCCGAGTACGCTGCTCTCCTCCAATCAGGAGCAGGATCAGCTCCTGGAGGTCATCACTCAAGTTGGCAAGAGGCAGCTGCGTAGAAGCTGTTTTCTCCTCTCCCAGCGCCATATTGTGGGAGAGCAGATGCATAGAATAAGTCTTAATTCCAATAACTCAGTCCAGTCCGGGTTGCTCCCCACAATACTGTTTGAGTACTAGTTATAGCATTAAATCACAATGTACAGCACATTAAGGACAGAGATCCTACATGAGGAGTAAGTGCACAGTGACTCCTGTTGTTGACTTAACAAATTGACACTCTTGTTTATGGCATCAGTAATCACCCTATGCTCCAGTCATGAGTTGCCAAGGCTATGGAAGCCTTTTGAGTTCACCGACTTCGATCTTATTCAGACAAGGTCATAGTCAAAGTGGAGGTTCTCTCCTCCCTTCAGAGAAAGGTACCTCCTTCTTTGAAGACCTGTTCTTTCCACTGGGATCTCACTCACAGAGATCTTTCATTTAGGTCATTTTTTTTTTCCATTGTGTCTTGGCTTTCCATGCCTGAAATACTCTCATGGGCTTTTCAGCCAGATTCGAGTGCCTTAAGAGCTGATTCTGAGGCCAGAGTGCTGTTTAGGACATCTGCCATTCTATGGGTCTGCTGTGTATCCCACTTCCCATGTTGGATCGTTCTCTCCTTTTTTTATTCTATCAGTTAGTATTCCAGATACTAGTCTTGTTTGTGTGATCCCTTTGACTCTTAGACCTATCAGTGTGATCAATTGTGAACTGAAATTGATCACTTGGACTAGTGAGATGGCATTGGTACATGCCACCTTGATGGGATTGTATTGGAATCCCCTGTCACATTTCTAACTCTACCATTTGGGGCAAGTCCGATTGGGCATGTCCCAAATTGTACATCTCCTCCCTCTCTTATTCCCACTCTTATATTTAACAGGGATCACTTTTCAGTTAAATTTCAACACCTAAGAATAAATGTGTGTTAATTACAGAGTTCAACCAATAGTATTAAGTAGAACAAAAAAATACTAAAAGGGATAAAGTATTAAATTGTACATCAACAGGACAAGAGCTGATGAAGTCACTGTTTCTCATAGTGTCCCTTTCACTTCAACAGGTTTCCTTTTTTGTGGTTGGTTAGTTGTCACCGATCAGGGAGAACATATGATATTTGTCCCCCTGGGACTGGGTTAATTCACTCAGCATGATGTATTCCAGATTCCTCCATTTTGTTGTAAATGACTGGATTTCACTTTTTTTTTCTGCTGTATAGTATTCTATAGAATACATGTCCCATAAATTCTTTATCCAGTCTACTGTTGATGGGCATTTAGGTTGATTCCAGGTCTTAGCTATTGTGAATTGAGCTGCAATAAACATTAAGGTGCAGACAGCTTTTTTGTTTGCCAATTTCCTTTGGGTAAATTCCAAGGAGTGGGATGGCTGGGTTGTATGGTAGGGTTATATTCAGGTTTCTGAGGAATCTCCAGACTGACTTCCATAGAGGCTTAACTAGTTTGCATTCCCACCAACAGTGGGTTAGTGTCCCTTTTTCCCCACATCCTCGCCAGCATCTGTTGTTGGTAGATTTCTGTATGTGAGCTATTCTAACTGGGGTGAGGTGAAACCTCATTGTGGTTTTGATTTGCATTTCCCTGATTGCTAGTGATCTTGAACATTTTTTCATGTGTCTGTTGGCCATTTGGATTTCCTCTTTTGAAAAATGTCTACTGAGGTCCTTGGCCCATCTCTCCAGTGGGTTATTTGTTTTGTTGTAGAGTTTCTTGATCTCATTGTAGATTCTGGTTATTAATCCTTTATCTGTAGCATAGTTTGCAAATATTTTTTCCCATTCTGACGGTTGTCTCTTCACTTTCCTGGCTGTTTCTTTTGCAGTACAGAAACTTCTCAATTTGATGCAATCCCAATAGTTAATTTTGGCTTTGACTGCCTGCACCTCCAGGATCTTTTCCAAGAAGTCTTTGCCAGTGCCGATATCTTGCAGGGTTTCTCCAATGTTCTCTAATAATTTGATGGTGTTGGGTTGTAGATTTAGGTCTTTAATCCATGTTGAGTGGATTTTTGTGTAAGGTGTAAGGTAGGGGTCTTGCTTCATGCTTCTGCACGTGGAAATCCAGTTTTCCCAGCACCATTTATTGAATAGAATGTCCTTGCTCCAGGAATTGGTTTTAGATCCTTGATCAAATATAAGTTGTCTGTAGATGTTTGGGTTGATTTCTGGTGTTTCTATTCTGTTCCATTGGTCTGTCCTTCTGTTTCTGTACCGGTACCATGCTGTTTTGATTACAACTGCCCTGTAGTATGTCCTGAAATCTGGTATTGCAATGCCTCTGGCTTTGTTTTTGTTGTACAAGATTGCTTTAGCTATTCGAGGTCTATTGCATCTCCATATGAACTTCAGCATCATTTTTTCTATATCTGAGGAGAATGCCTTGGTATCTTGATTGGTATTGCATTGAATTTATAAATTGCTTTAGGGAGAATGGAGATTTTGATGATGTTGATTCTTTCAATCCATGAACATGGAAGATTTTTCCGTTTTTTGGTATCCTCTTCTATTTCTTTAAGATTTTGTAATTTTCATCGTAGAGATCTTTAACGTCCTTGGTTAAGTTTATTCCAAGGTATTTGATTGTTTTTGTAGCTATTGTGAATGGGATTGATCTTAGAAGTTCTTTCTCAGCTGTGGCATTGCCTGTGTATACAAAGGCTGTTGATTTTTGTGCCTTGATTTTATATCCTGCTACTTTGCCAAACTCTTCTATGAGTTCCAATAGTCTCTTAGTAGAGTTCTTTGGATCCCCTAAATAATCATATCATCTGCAAAGAGGGATAGTTTGATCTTCCTGTAAATAATCAAACTTCAAAATGTCAATTTTGTTCATATATATTACATTTTTTGTATTCTGTATGTTAGTTACCACAGATCAGGGGAAACATATTTGTATTCTTGGAACTGGCTTATTTCACTAGTATAATGGTTTCCAGTTGCATGCATTTTGTTGCAAAAGGCAGGATTTCCTCCTAATGTATTCCATAGTGTATATGTATCACATGTTCTTTATCCAGTCATCAGTTGTTGGATATCAGGGTTGATCTATATCTTAGTTATTGTGAATTGTGCTGCAGTAATCATGGAGGTACAGATAACTTTGGTATGCCGATTTCATTTAGTTTTGGTAAATACTCAGGAGTGTGGGATGGTTTTCTCCAAATGCTACAGTGCGTTCTGAGCAAAAACAGAAATGGGATATTTGGTAGTCTTTAAAAATGTATGTTATTAAGAATGAAATTATTTTAAATGTCTAACTTTTACAACTGTTTAGATATAGGAGTTTTTAAAAGAGGAAACTTTTAAAAAGCATAGTGATACAATGACAGCTTTTTAAGTATCTGATTAGAAATAGCTGAAAAACAGCACTCAGTTTATGAATTACAAATTCATGACATCGTCATCTGGTTGGTTGGCCAGAGACAGCAATTGGAGGAGTACAGAATTTGCTTCTCAGTCACGCACCTCTTAGTCTCTCTAGTTAAGCCATCCCTAACTTGTCACAAAGAACATGTTCAGGTATCCTGCACTTTCGTGTTAATCCTTCCATTTAAAAGATGATCTTCCCTGGTGAGGAGCTAACAGAGCCTTCCACAATAGATAGGAAAATCTGGAAGTTGACTATGTGACTAGCATGTATTTTAGATTCTTATCTATTCACGCCATTTTTTTCTTCTTTGAGACAGTAATTTGTTGGACTGTTTAAAATTTTTTTAGTCTTATATAGGAAGACAGTACATTCACTCTGAATGCAAATATGTGTTAGAGATCTTAGAAAAAAATAAACTCTTTCTGAGCCCATTGTTTTCTTGGAAGTAAAACACCTTTTGTAGAAGGAGGCCTTTATGTTACCTTTGTGCCAGAAGAGAGAATGACTGCCATCTACCATACATTCCAGCTTTGCACTTGTGGACCTCCTGGAGGGAAGTGTGACTGGCAGTTCCAGCTTCACCTCTGAGCCACTGGCAGGTGGATTAGGGTTACTTCTCCTCCACAAAAAATTGTTACTGTGGGAGTTGGAAGATCGGGAATTGTCTTTTCTCAAGGCAATTTGCACAGAAAAGAAAAACGTATGCTGAAAGGTGCTGTTTCAGACTTTTTGTAGCATTGGTATTACATAAATAAGTTCTATTTTTTTTTAATTATTTATTTGAAAGGCAAAGTTACAGAGAGAGAGAGATCAATCTTCTCACCTACTGGTTCACTCCCCAGATGGTTGCAATGATCAGGGCTGGGCCATGCTAAAGTTAGGAGCTCTTCTCTTCCTGGCTTCCCATGTTGGGCGGCAGGGCCCCAGGAACTTGGGCCATCTTCTCCTTTCCTAGGCCATCAGTAGGGAGCTGAATCTAAAGTCAGGACTCTAACCAGCGCCCAGGCTTAATTTAACCTCCTGCGCCACGTCCCCAGCCCCACAAGTTCTGTTTTCTACATTAGTGATTCTCAGATTGCTTTGGACTCAGCTACCTCACACTCACAAAAATTACTGAGAACCCTACGTGCTTGTGTTTATGTAAGTTATGTGTTCCGATATTTATCATATATTGATATTTAAGCTGAGAATGAATATTTACTCATTTTTTTTAAGATTTTATATTTTTATTTGAGAGACCAAGTTACAGAGCGGGAGAGACAGAAAGGTTCACGCCCCAAATGGCCCCAACGGCCAGAGTAGGGCTGATCCAAAGGCAGGAGCCAGGAGCTTCTTCTGGGTCTCCCACGTGGTGCAGGGGCCCCAGCACTTAGTCCATCTTCTACTGCTTTCCCAGGCCAGAAGAGAGTTGGATTGGAAGATAAGCTGGGACATGAACCAGTGCCCATATGGGTGCCGGTGCAGTAGCGGAGGCTTAGCCTACTACGCCACAGTGCCGGCCTCTCTTTATTCACTTTCAGTCACCACAATAAACACAGGACATGTTAATATGTAGGACTTATTTTATGAATTAATATATTTGTAAAATAAGAAATTTAAGGGGGCAATGATACTATTTTATGTGCTTATATAGCTAATGTTCTTTTTATAAAGATATCTGGATTCTTGTATGAATTTTCAAGGAATCAATTTGTAATACATTTTTTTGACTGAAACATGAAGAAAATCAGGTCTCACAGAAACAGTTGGAAAAGGGGAGAGTGCTTTAGTGGTTTTCAAGAATTGTGAATATTCTTTGGTGCTATACTAGAACTTAACAAGTTAGTAGTCTCTTTTTTATCTTTTTTTTTCTTAAGATTTATTTGTTTGGAAGGCAGAATTACAGAAATAAGGGTGAGAGAGAGAGACAGCGATCTTCCATCTGCTGGTTCACTCACAAATGGCTACAATGGCCGGGGCTGTGCAGGGTGAAAGCCAGGAGCCCAAATCTTCTTCCCAGTCTCCCACATGGGTGCAGGGCCCAAGGACTTGGACCATCTTCTGCTGCTTTTCCAGGCTCATTAGCAGGGAGCTGGAGTGGAATTGGAGCAGCCGGGACTTGAACTGGTGCCCATATGGGATGCTGGCATCACAGACTGTGGCTTAACCCACTATGCCACATGCCGGCCCTGGGGATAGTTCCTTAAAGGTAAGTGCAGTGTGAATTCGGGAGCCATTTCAACAAACTTTTTTTTTTTTTTTTTTGCATTAAAATCCATAGATCAAGTTCTGTATGTTGCTCAGTATATATATAAAAAAAGATTTTAAAGAAAGAGAAGAAATGGGGTAGCATTAGGCTTGGTGGTTAGGAGATCACAACATTCATACCCAGTATCGGGATGCTCTGCTGCTGATTCTGGCTTCTTGCTGATTCTCACCCTCAAGTAGTTCCATCCCTGTCACCCATGTGGGAGAGCTGGGATTGAGTTTCTGGCTCCTAGTTTTGCTCTTGATTGGGGCTGTTACAAGCATTTGGTGAATGAACTTGGGGATGGGAGCCCTCTGTCTCTCAAACAGGTGAAAAGTAAGGAAATTTAAGAAATTCCATTTATATGTCTTGAAATTCTGATGGTTCCTATACCCATATCTGATGCTGTAATGTAATGTACTTGTTTTTAAAATGTTACCTGAAAGGGGAGAGGGAGCGGGAAAGGGGAGGGTTGCCGGTGGAAGGGAAGTTATGGGGGCGGGGAAGCCATTGTAATCCATAAGCTGTACTTTGGAAATTTATATTCATTAAATAAAAGTTAAAAAAAATGTTACCTGAGACTTAGTAATCTTCCAAGTGTTGCAACATTTCTTTCTACAGTATCACATTGCCATCTGGAAAGTTTTAGGTATTGGAGAGCTCTCCTAGTAGTGGATACTGATTCTAAATCCTAAATGTACTTGAAAATTAGAATTTTAGCTTTGGCCACAAACACTGTCAATTGTTCTCCTTTAAGTGATAGGTTCACTTCCTTCGTTTTCAAGAAAATGCCCACCAGGTGCGCAAGTCTGAATCACCATAGTTCGTCACTTTTTCTTTCTTGTCAAACATTTGTTTATTACATTTATTTAAAAGGCAGAGAGACAGAGAGAGACAGACATGCAGACACAGAGCTCCCACCCTCTGGCTCATTGCCCACCTGCCTGTAACAGCTGGAAGCCAGGAACTCAATCTAGGTCTTCTATGTAGGGGGTAGGGACCCCTGCTGCCTCCCAGGGGGTGCACTAGCAGGAAGCTGGAATCAGTGGTGAAGCTGGGACTGGAACTCAGGCACTCCAGTAAGGGGTTAAGACTTCGAAAGTGGCATCTTAAGCTGCGGGTCCTTTTTTCAGGTGAAATTGGAGTTTCAGGAAGGAGAAGTTTAGCTCAGTTTACACCTCAGAAGTGGCCCAGAGGCTTTTCTTCAAGACATCTCTCATGCATGAAGCTTGTTGGCTGTTCCTCATTGCATCTCCCTGTATGTTAAAATGGTGTGTGCTCAGGATTGCGATCTATTACAATTAAAATTTTTACTGTTAAAACTGTCATTGTAAAAATTAAAAGAAAAATATAAAAAGGAGAGGGAGAGTGAGGGAGGAAGAGTAGGTTGGGAGTATCATTATGCTCTTAAAACTGTATATATGAAATACATGGAATTTGTTCCCTTTTTATAAGTTAAACATTTTTACTGCTTTATCACAGACACTAAAGTGAATCTGCCCTTTTTCTCCCTGGTAGTGCATGAACGGAAAGGTACAATGACTACCACCTTGATTCTTGCTGAGGGAGCAGTAGGGCAAATGTTAACATGGTTGTAGAAGGAGGACCTTGAGATTCAACAAATTACTCAGTACATAGAATGTTTCAACACTGCTTGGATTTTGTTGTCCCAAATTCTTGTGGAAGATCCTTTTTGATGGTGTGCTGTGCTGATCACAAGCCTGTACAAGTGAAACAGCAACCCCATCAATGTCTGGAGGTTCACCCATTGGTAAAGCAAAGGAATGATTAGATGAGACATCAGCTCGGTTTCCACATTGCAGCTGAATCTCTTAATTGGGGAAGTTACTGTGTCAGTGCGGAGCCGGAGCGGCAGTGTGTGCTCTCTGTTACCCAGCAGGCAGGCAGCAGTGCCGGCTGTGCAGGGGTTCCTCTGCTGGCACGGGACCTTGTCCACGCCGTGCAGCTTCACTCGGCCTGTCGGGTGCTTCAGTGGCTTCCTTATTTCTGGTCAGAGACGTGTGATAAATAGTGTTGGCTTTTAAAGAGTTTATCATGTCTAAGTTTAACTTAATGCAGCCCTTCTTTTTTACACTGTGAATGATTGGTCTGCAAGTGACACTACAACATAACTCACACCATAAATATTATTTTTAAATGTTCCATTGCATAAAATATCATAAGATAAACTACTAATGTAGGGCCACCACAAAACACACCAAACACCGGAGTAAGGGAAAGGGTTTGTTGGGGGAAACCTGATAGACCGGAGGGAAGGGGTGAAGAAGGAAAAGAGGGAGAAGGAGAGCATAAGACAGAGATCAAGAGAGAGAGAGAGAGAGAGTGAGAGAGAGGAGAGAGAGATCAGGAGACAGAGAGAGCCTCGTGTTCAGGAACAGGTCCTCTTAAAGCTTTGCGGGGCGGGAGGCGGGCAGGGAAGTAGGAGCAGCAAATCTCATTAGAATGGGGTGGAGCTGACACTGGTGGTTGGGCCATGTGGTCACCTGGCTTCCAGCAATGGCAGTGGGGGCTAAAGCCTAGGATGGTGTCGGGGGTGTAGATCGTGCCACAGATAAGACTGCACCATTTTACTAACAACGTGTAAAACTGAGTGAAAGTGGCTTTCATCATAATTTTCTTATTTCACCCAGTTTCTTTGGCGTGTATTCTTCCCATCTGTGATTGACATAGGACTCTGAAGTACCAGTTTCGTGTTTTCAGAATTTCTAGATGTTGACAGAAGAGTTATAGGTTGATGATGTAAATCTCCTAATCCCATTTTAATAATTCATCTTAAATTAGGAAAGAGCCTATTATAAATAGATTTCTATTTGGGAAGAGATTAAAATATTCAACTTTAGAATGAGTTTTAGGTAAAATTAAAAATATTACTGTCAAACAGTTCCTAATCTTTTTTGTGCTTCTGTATAGGTTGCAAGGAAAGTTTGGTGCTGAACTAAGAATGTATTGAACAATTATGTTCTAGACATGACAGAAGGAATAATGTAAGATAGCCTGAGGAGCACAGAGAGCTGAGAACACACTGAGATAAGATCTGAAAACTTTTCTACCTAAACTCTGCCTTAGAAGCAGAGCAAACGAGAATCCAGAAGCAGCCACTGTTCTAGATGTGGGAACCCACCATGAAGGTGATGTAAAAGTCCCCTCTGAAATTACTGTGCGTTCTTTACCTGCCGCAGCCCTGAAGCAGGTGTGGGGTCCATGTCTGGATCATCTTCCTCTAGGCCTTACTCCGTATCTCTTAGGTTAATTCTGAGATCTTTTGTGCTGCTGCATAGGTAAAACAAAGCAAGAAAGTGAAACAGTGTAGGTAGTTTAATGCTGTGGAAAAGGATGACTCCTTTATTGATTTTTTAAAAAAGAACAGCTGTTGTAGCATTGTGATTTTTGGGAAAAGAAACAGAGTGGTTAGTTCAAGTAAGCACATGTACTCTGTTTTAATTTCCAAGTTTATGTTTTGAAAAACAAATATTTGTTTGGGAGATAGACACACACACACACGCACACACACTTCCATCTGCTGGCTCTCTCCCCAAATGCCCACACCTGTTGGTGAGAGTGTGTGGGGGTGTCAAAGCTAGGATCTGGGAACTCAGTTGATGTCTCCCAAATGGGTGTCCGACACCTGTTACTTGAGCCATCGTCTTCAGCCTCTGAGAGTCTGCACTGGCAGGAGGCTGGAATCAGGAGCCAGAGCTGGAGGCTCACTCTGGAGTAGAACGTGGATGTGCTAACTGGCCTCTTCACTGCTAGGCTAAACGAGGCTAAACACTTTTTTTTTGATGAGTGGTGGCAGCTGAGCAATGATGTCATCCAGGGGCCATTCTGCTACCACGGGTGTTCTTTCATTTAAAAGATCCATGGAGAATCAAGGCTTATATGAGGGATCTTCTAACAGTTTGTGGAAAATGTATTATGAAAACACTATGCCTGGATTTCAAAAATTGTTTCCACCACAAGAAACTTATCTTTTAATTGCATGTTCCGTGAAAGTTTTGAGTTGCCTTTGTATATGTTAGGAATTTGAAAAGCATGGATTGTTTACCTCTGGGTAACATGTGACTCATTTGTGGGAGGAGGTGGACTGTGGAGGAAGGCTTTGTGTTGGGAAGTCAGTGATGCAGACCATGTAGGCGTGGTGGTGAAGATGTGCAGTGCACTCTTGGGGTGAAGCTGGTGTGTGTGATGGGAATATCCCTTTGGAGTGAAGTGTGGTACACTTCCACTTGTGGGTAGTCTGGCTCCACTCTGTACACCATTTTTCTGGGATGTGTTGCCCATCCTTGTACCATTTGTACAAGCTAGTCAAAATGAGTGATGGTGAGATTTGTACTGGGGTGTTGCTTTGAACAGTCACCAGGAAATTCTAACACATAGTCATCACAGGTGACGTTTTAGTAGTTTTTAATTGGAGAAGTGTGTAATTCTGGTTCTACTGTGTAGAACCATGTCACTCATTCCTTGGTTGGGTTTATGGCTGGAATAAAGATGATTTTGATGAGAATGCCAGAGCCTGTCTGTGAAGGATCTTGCTTCCCACGTGTAACTGTGGAGAAACCTGGCTGGACTGTGTCGGCAATGATGTCTCAGCTTCTCATGTAGCTGAGCTGGCAGGGGTGTGTGTGCCCCTTGATCTTCCGTCTAGCACACCTCAGTCCCTGCCAGCCAGGAGGCCAGAACTCTCCCAAACATTGCGTTGAATGTAACAGCTCCTTAGGATTACATTGTCCTCCTTAGGATTACATTGTCCGTTAGACCAAGTTGTTTCATAGTAATGTGCTATGACAATGGGAAAGTTGTTAGATAATGGAATACTTTTTGCTGTATGTCTTTGCATCTAAGAGGCACACTTTAACACTTAAAAATGTAACACCATTAAAGAGAACGTGTTTTCAACTCAAGCACGTGTCAGTTTGACAACTTTTTTCCCTATTTTTGTCAAACAGCTTCAGTTTTAATTTTGAAATGTCATCTTCAAATTTGTTTTTTTCTTGATGTAATTACAAATACCTTTTCCTGAGGAAGACTAGGATATTATTTACTCTTTATGGTTTTTATACTTTTCCTTTAAAAGTTAAATAAGACTACAAATATTTTGTACATTTTTTCCCTAAATGTGCATTTCCAGATTAAGTTCTTCCTAGAAAATAGGAAAATTGATATCAAGGTCTGCTGATGTAAGTTGTTAAAAATGCTACTTTTAAAATTTTTGTTTTGCTATATTTTCAATTTGATATTGAGTATTCAATTCTGTTAATGATAGGTTTACTTCAGGACAGTGGAACTTGTAGAAGAGCCCATAAAAGGGTCTCCTGGCTTGAGTTTCTACTTCAAAATTAATGGACTTTCCATGTTTCTGAAAGGCTCAAACTGGATCCCAGTAGATTCATTCCAGGATCGAGTAACTTCTGATACGTAAGTTATGATTTCTTGTTACTTTAAATTAACAGTCACACATGCTGAAGAGTTACTATTTTTACTTTCTTTAGTCCCAAGGAACTGAGGGGTAGTGTATAATTCTAGGATATTGGAACGTTTAGAATGGACAGGATTTTTTTTGAATACACTTGTATTTTCCATTCTCTTCAGCTGTAGTCTTGGAGCTACACTGAGACCAGTGAAGCCATCCTTTAAAGATATTTAAAAATTTTTTGAGAGGCACTGAAAGAAAGAGACAAAGGGAGAGAGGGAGAGAGGGAGAGAGAGAATGAATGAGAATATGCTCCTGTTGGTTCACTCCCCAAGTGCCCATGACTGCCAAGTCTGGGCTGAGGCCAAAGCTGAGCCTGGGGACCCAGTCTAGTCCTCCCATTTGGTGATAAGGAACTCAATTACTTGAGTCATCGATGCTTCCACAAGTCTGAGTGAGCAGGAAACGAGTTGGGATCCAGAGACAAGTTTCTAATACAGACACTCCACAGGGACTGTCTTTTTTTGACAGAGTTATAGACAGTGAGAGAGACAGAGAGAAAGGTCTTCCTTCCATTGGTTGACTCTCCAAATGGCTGCTACGGCCAGCGCTGCACTGATCTGAAGCCAGGAGCCTGGTGCTTCCTCCTGGTCTCCCATGGGGTGCAGGGCCCAAGCACTTGGGCCATCCTCCACTGCACTCCCGGGCCACAGCAGAGAACTGGACTGGAAGAAGAGCAACTGGGACTAGAACTGGTGCCCATATGGGATGCGGGCACCACAAGTGGAGGATTAACCAAGTGAGCCACGGCGCAGGCCCCTAGGGAGTGTCTTAACTGCAAGACTTAGCCCTCGCCTCTGTAGCCATGCATTTTTAGACAACTGTACTTGTTTACTCTAAAGGTATAAGAAAATAATGAATTCAATTTTGCATAGTTTGTCTCTGGAAAAAAATCATTGATTTCATTGTTTTTCAGTTTTTGGAAGAATAACAGATATTTTTGACCATGGTTCCAAAAGATGGGACCCATACTTTTTTTTTTTAAAGATTTATTTATTATTTTATTTTTTTTATCTTTTATTTTTGACAGAGTTATAGACAGAGAGAGAGACAGAAAGGTCTTCCTTCTGTTGGTTCACCCCCCAAATGGCCGCTACGGCTGGCGCTGTGCCGATCTGAAGCCAGGAGCCAGGTGCTTCTTCCTGGTCTCCCACATGGGTGCAGGGGCCTAAGCACTTGGGCCATCCTCCACTGCCCTCCCAGGCCACAGCAGAGAGCTGGACAACCGGGAATAGAACCTGGCGCCCATATGGGATGCCGGTTCCACAGGCAGAGGATTAACCAAGTGAGCCATGGTGCCAGCCCTTATTTATTTATTTGAAAGTCAGAGTTACACACAGAAAGAAGAGAGGTCCTCCATTCGCTGGTTCACTCCCCAACTTGGCTGCAACGGCTGGCACTGTGCCGATCTGAAGCCAGGAGCCAGGAGCCTCCTCTGATTCTCCCACATGGGTGCAGGGGCCCAAGGACTAGGGCCATCTTCTACTGCTTTCCCAGGCCATAGCAGAGAGCTGGATCAGAAGTAGAGCAGCCGGGACTTGAACTGGCACCCATATGGCACCCATATGGGATGCTGGCACTGCAGGCAGCAGCTTTACCTGCTACGCCACAGCGCTGGCCTTCCATGCTTACTTTTTATCTCAGATATTTACATCTTCTTTTACTTTTTCTTTAACAGAGAACTGAAGTAGATGTTAGGTGGATGGGGGAAATGGGAAGATTGAGCTGAAAGAATACAAAGTAGGAGATATGTAGGATGCGTGACTCTGGAGAGCTAATCCATTGTACATCATGAGGGCTACAGATTATGCAACTGGACTGCAACTAGGATTCATGCAAAATGAGTAGATTTTGGTTGCCCTTGCCACACAAACAGAACAAAAAATGGGTAACTATGGGAGGTGGTGGATATGTTAATTTGCATCACTATAATAACCTTTTTTGCTATCTGTATGTTGCCTATTATATCAGACGAGATCGGGCGCGTTCAGGGTGGTATGGCTGTAGACGCCTATTATATCATGTATTTTTTAAAAGCTTTTATTTAATGAATGCTGATTCCATAGGTACAACTTTAGGAATATAGTGGTTCTTCCCCCCATACCCGCCCTCCCACCCCAACTCCCCTATCACTTCCTACTCCCTCTCCCATCCCATTATTCATTAAGATTCATTTTTAATTAACTTTATATACAGAAGATCAACTCTATACTAAGATTTCAACAATTTGCACCCATACATACACACAAAGTATAAAAGTACTGTTTGAGAACAAGTTTTACAGTTAATTCTCAAAGTACAACACATTGACAGAGATCCTACATGGGGAGCAAGTGCACAGTGACTCCTGTTGTTGATTTAACAATTGGCACTCTTGTTTATGACATCAGTGATCACCTGAGGATCTTGACATGAGCTGCCAAGGCTATGGAAGGCTTTTGACTCCACAAACTCCATCAGTCAGTATTTGTTCAGGGCCATAATTAAAGTGGAAGTTCTCTCCTCCCTTCAGAGAAAAGTATTTTCTTCTTTGATGGCCCCTTCTTTCCACTGAGGTCTCACTCACAGAGGTCCTTCACATATCGTGTATTTCACGTATATACCATAAAATTTGTTTAAAAAATAAAGTAAAAAGATTCTTAAAAATTCTAGTTCTACAAAAATGTGTTTTCTGAGTCTTTGAGAATAAAACTTTAGAAGAATCTACTGTTTCCTGATTGGGCATATTAGTTACTACTTTTGGGATAGTGAAAATCTCTCAAGTGAAAATAAACACTTTTTACCTAATTTATTCCTTAACACTGTAATTTTAATACCAATGTAGCAATATGCACTGTAGTATATCATTAGATGTATAGAGTGTAAATGTTAGGTTGGTACCTAACTCCTGTCTGAAGTTGTAGCAATTTTCTTTTTTTTAAAAGATGTATTTTTTTATTTGAAAGTCAGAGTTACACAGAGAGAGGAGAGGCAGGCAGGCAGACAGGAGGGAGAGAGAGGTCTTCCATCTGCTGGTTCACTCCCCAATTGGCTTCAACAGCCAGAGTTGTGCTGATCCGAAGCCAGGAGCCTCTTCCAGGTCTCCCTCATGGGTGCAGGGGCCCAAGGAGTTGGGCCATCTTTTGCTTTCCCAGGCCATAGCAGAGAGCTGGATTGGAAGTGCAGCAGCTGGGACTTGAACCATTGCCCATGTGGGATGCTGGCGCCGCAGGTGGCGGCTTCTCCTGCTATGCCACAGTGCCGCCACAGCGCCGGCCCTGCAGTTTCCTTTTGTTACAAAACCTGTGTATCATTTTAGGTTTCCTAAGAAAATGAAATTCTCGTCCAGATACAGATGGGATGATTCGCTCCTTTCCCTTCCCAGTGCCCCTGCACTGCCCTGGGGGCTGGTTAGCAAGCTGGCCACAGTGCTCTTGCTGAGAGAGCACAATGCGCTGCGGGCCCAGCCAGCATTTTATTGGTTTCCTGACTCATTCCTGGGCACAGTGTCCTATGGGAACATGCCCTCAAATTGGCTGTAAATGTTTAGATTTTCCTAAGCATAATGAGATAGAAAATGAGAAAAATAGGAAGTTTACTGGAGAAAGAAGTGTCAGGCTGGAGGAACTGTAAAAAAGGAGCTAAGGGTGGGTGAGGCAGTAACAGGCATATTCTAGCCTTGATTTTTGTTTTGTACTTTGAAATGGTTACATAAAAATAGTGCTCGCTACCCAACATTTACAGCTGTACTTTCTCTCTCTCTCTCTCTTTTTTTTAAAGACTTATTTTATTTTGAAAGGCTGAGTTAGAGTTAGAGTGAGGGGGAGGGGGAGAGGGAGGGAGAAGGGGAGAGGGAGGGGGAGAGGGAGAGAGCTCTTCTACCCACTGGTTCACTCCCCAAATGGCCACAACGGTCAGGGCTGGGTCTGGACAGAGCCAGGAGTCTCATCCAGGTCCCTCACGTGGGTGCAGAGGCCCAGGGACTTGGGCCATCCTCCACTGCCTTCTCAGGCCATTAGTAGGGAGCTGGATTAGAAGTGGTGCAGCCGGGACTCAAACTGGCACCCATATGGAATGCTGGCCCTGCAGGCCATGGCCCAACCTATTACACCATGACACTGGCCCACAAAAATTTAGTTTTAAAGTAGTATAACATACTGAAAATTTTGAAGGTGAACAAAGGTGATCATCCTTAATTTCTCCGAGTTTGTTTGCATGTGATTAATGTGTATATAATGTTATCTTACATTCTTTAATTAGAATTACATCTGCATCATGATAGCTTTAAGTGTGCTTTTCCAACAGAGATTTGAAATGTGTATTTATCACAATATATTTTCTTTATCTTTTTTTAAAAAAAGATTTCTTATTTGGCAGGCAGTTAAACAGAGAGGGAGACAGAGCGAGAGAGAGATCTTCCATCTGCTAGTTCACTCCCCAAATGGCCGCAGAGGTTGGAGCTGAGCCAGGCTGAAACTGGGAGCCTAGAGCTCCATCTGGGTCTCCCACATGGGTAGCAGGGACCCAAGCACTTGGGCCGTCTTCCACTGCTTCCACAGACCATTAGCAGGGAGCTGGCTTCACAATGCTGGCCCCCAGTGTGTTTTCTAAACCTTTCATGCGGTTGTTTTTAACATTTCTTCCACAGGCTCCGGCTTCTTTTGCAGTCTGTTGTGGATGCGAACATGAACACCCTGCGGGTGTGGGGAGGAGGAGTTTACGAGCAGGATGAATTCTATGAGCTGTGTGATGAGCTGGGAATAATGGTGAGTCACTGACAGCTGTGTTGTGTGCTGGTGAGCTACTGTACACTCAGTGTGACCTGCAGTGTTCTGAGCAGGTGACCCTTACTCCCTTTCTCAGAGCCAGGAGTGATGTCCCATTTTACGCTGAAGCAAGTCATGACATCATGTAAACCGAGAGTTATAGTTGATAGGGAACATCAGAATTACTTAATGATTTTTAAATGATCAGCATTCTTTATAAATTGGTTATGTCTAAGCATATATCTACTTGTCTTTGTAATTTTCTTCGATATGTAAGTATACATAAAATAGTTAAAAAGCCCAACATTTAGGACCTCTAACAAAACAATAAGAAAAACAATAAAATTAAGTGAAGAAATGGTGTGGTTAATATTGTTATTAAATGCTTTCAATGTGTTTTGCATTGGTGGGGATTAAGCCAAAGAAATATATTCTTTTAGTTCTCATATTGCAGTTCTAGATATACAGCCTGCCACAGAAGAAGAATTATAAAAATAATAAGGCTTATGATGCTGCTGCTGATGTATTCCAGTATTGACTGAGTGTCCCGCAGCATTCTAAGTGCTCTGAGTGTATTCTTTTATTTTTGTCCATGCCTGTCCAGGGAAGCAGTTACTATTGTTCTCTATCCTTATTTACAGGTATGGAAACTGACGCGTGGAATGGTTAAATACTTTGACTAAACCACACAGCCTTTTTGTGTGGTGGAGTTGAGTCCCACTCCAGGGGCCGGTGTTGGGTGCAGTGGCGAAAATGCTGCTTAAGATGCCCAAATCCCATAACTGAGGCTCTGGGTTCAAGTCCCAGCACTGTTTCCCACCCAACTTCCTGCCAGTGTGCCCCTTGGAATCCAGCAGATGACTCAGGTGGTTCGGTCCCTGCATCCCACATGGGAGACTGACATTCAGATCCAAGCTCCTGGCTCTGGCCTGGCCAGTTCTGGCTGATGGTGGGGAGTGATCCAGCGAATGGAGGATCTTTCTGTCCATGTGCTTTTCAAGACAGAGAGATAAACAGGTGGCTGTCTGGCTGTCTGGCTGGCTGATAGATAGATGATGGATGGATGGATAGATAGATGATAGATCGATTGATCGATTTCCACTCTGGCAGGCTATTTTGGGGCTGTGCTCTAAACCACTGCCCTGCAGCACCCCCACCCCCACCCAGAAGAGTGTTACATGGTTTCATTACTAAAACTGCATGCAGCAGTCCTTTGACCATAAAAGTTAATTCCTTCATAAATAAAGCATGATTCTTAGCTGTTTGGTGCATCTCTCGATACCTAATGCCTGGTGAAAATTAGAATGAGTAAGGAGTGAGGAGGGACTGAGGGAAGCTTCCTTTCATTTCTCTTTAACACACTCACTATTTCCTTTTGTAAAACATTTTGATATATTTTTACTTCTTTTAAAGGCAGAGAGATGAAAGAGGAGAATTTTTCATTTGCTAGTTCACTTCTCAGATGCTCCCAACATCTGGTGATGGACTAAGTCCAGGTCGGGAGATGGGAACTCGGTCTGGGTCTCCCGTGTGGTTGGTAGAGACCCAAGTACTTAAGACACCACCTGGTACCTCCCAGGCACAAATTAGCGGGAAGCTGGGTGCAGGAGTGGAGCTGAGACTTGAACCCAGGCACCCCAATATGGAATGTGGGCATCCCAAGTGGCATTTTAATCATTGCACCAAGTACCCATCATCTGTTTCTTTTGAATTCTCCTTTCTTCCTTTACCTTCGTTTACTTTAAAAAACATCTTATTATTGTACATATATGAAAGGCAAAGAGACAGAGAAAGTTCCCATTTACTGATTCACCCTCCAAATACCCACATCACTGGGGCTGGGCCAGGCTGAAATCAGGAGCCAAGAATTCAGTTCTGGTCTCCTATCTGGGTGGCAGGGACCCAGCTGCTTGAGTCATGACCTGCTGCCTCCCAGGGTTGCACATTAGCAGGAAACTGGAACTGGGTGTGGAGCAGGGACTTGGACCCAAGCACTTCAATCTGGGATGCGTGTGTCCAAGTGGATCTTAACTGCTGCCCAGCCGCTGTGCAGGTGGCATCTTAACTCCAATACCAGATGCCTGTCTCCTTCCATTCCTTTCTACCTAACACTATATCTTCTTCTTTTTCAAAGATTTGTTTGTTTATTTGAATGTCAGAATTATGGAGAGAGGGAGGAAGGGAGAGAGAGATACATATATCTTCGGTCTGCCAGTTAACTCCCCAAATGGCTTCAACAGACAGGGCTGGGCCAGGCCAAAGCCAGGAGCTTCATCTGGGTCTCCCACATGGATGGAGGGGCCCAAGCACTTGGGCCATCTTCTGCTGCTTTCCCAAGCACATTATCCGGGAGCTGGATTGGAAGTGGAGCAGCCAGGACATGAACCGTGCCCATATAGGATGCTGGCGTTGCAGGTGGAAGGTTAACCCTCTATGCCACAGTGCCAGCCCCCATTGTCTCTTCTAAGGCACTGCATCTTCTATGCAGTCTGGAAAGGCTAGAGTTCTGTGAGTGCCTGTCCTCCATGTCCTTATGCATAGCGTTGCTCATATGATCACACTCTGAGATAACTTGATTTTTCATTTGTGGGAAAAATAGTCACCAGCGTTCAGACTGAAGACATCCTTTCTGTGCAATGAAATTTATGAAGTGCTTTGTTGTCTGATTTGATCCCATAGATATGGCAGGATTTCATGTTTGCCTGCGCCCTCTATCCAACCGACCAGGGCTTCCTGGACTCCGTGAGAGCAGAAGTTGCCTACCAGGTATGTTATTGAAATACCAAGAAGAAGGAAAATGTGTTCCTTGCAGTTTTGCCATTTGTTAAATCTCTCCTCAATTTTTTTTGCTCCCTAATAAATAAAAATTGCACAGTCTACCTGACTGTACCCAGTGTCACAGCTTTTTGTCACTTATTTGTTGATGACGCCCAGATTTATAACTTCTTGGCTGAATTCTTCATTCTTGTATCCAACTGCCTACTGGTGCCTCTGCTGGGAGGCTCAGTAGGACTTTACAAACACACCGTGTCCAAAGCACGTCAGCCCTCGCCTGTCTTGCTTCTCTTGCCGTTATCCTCACCTCAGCAAATGGCTGCACCACTCTGGAATGCTCAAGACAAATATTAAAAGTGATATTTTTAAAGATTTTCTTTATTTATTTGAAAGACAGAGTTAGAGAGAGGCAGAGAAAGAGGCAGAGAGAGAGAGAGGGAGGAATGGAGAGAGGGAGGGAAGGAGGGAAGGAGAGGGGTCTTCCATCCGCTGGTTCATTCCCCAGATGGCCACAATGGCTGGAGCTGTGCTGATCTAAAGGCAGGAGCCAGGAGCTTCTTCTAGGTCTCCCACATGGGTGCAGGGGCCCAAGGACTTAGGCCATCTTGTACTGCTTTCCCAGGCCATAGCAGAGAGCTGGATCAGAAGTGGAGCAGCTGTGACTTGAACCAGCACCCATATGGGATACTAGCACTGCAGGCAGTGGCCTTACTCAGTACACCACAGTGTCAGCCCCTGAAAGTGATTCTTGTTGCCTTGTTTCCTTCTGCATTCCACAGCTACACACACACACACACACACACACACACACACAGTTTATTTATAGATATATAACTGCAACAAAGTTTTTATATGGTCTCTGTCCAGTGAAAAGGCCTGGAAATGATGGCTAACTTAGAAGTGTTGAGTATCCCTTATATGGAAATCATCTTTCAAATTAAAAGAAAGGTTTCTTAGAGCAATGTCTGATTCCATGTCTAGGATAGGATGACTCTGGAAGATCCTTCTGGTATTATTTTCATTTAAATTTTTTTTTCCTGGGAGGGGAGTGAATTTTTTAAGTTAATATGAAGAGAACAGATTTCATGTATTTCAAAGATATACTTTTTTTTAAAGATTTATTTTATTTATTTGAAATACAGAGTTACAGAGAAAAGTAGAGACAAAGAGAGAGGTCTTCCATCCTCTGGTTCACTCCCCAGATGGCCACAATGGCTGGAGCTGTGCTGATCCAAAGCCAGGAGCCAGGAGCCAGGAGCTTCTTCTGGGTCTCCCACGTGGGTGCAGGGGCCCAAGGACCTGGACCATCTTCTACTGCTTTCCCAGGCCATAGCAGAGAGCTGGATTGGAAGTGGAGCAGCCAGGACTCAAACTGGCACCCATATGGGATGCTAGCACTGCAGGCAGCAGCTTAATGCACTATGCCACAGTGCCGGCCCCTCTATTTACTTTATAATCATAGATTTAATGTTTTAAATATAGTATTTAACAAGTAAAAAGTAGAAAGACCACTGTTCCACAGGAATATAAGCAAGGGCTATAAACAATCAAATCCTAAGATGTCAGTTTCACTCTTTACATTCAGATTTTCTATTGTACTGTATATGCATATTAAGAGAAAACATACGATATCTGTCTTTTTGGTCTGCCTTATTTCTCTAAGCATAATGGTATGTAGTTGCATCCATTTTGTAGCAAAAGACAGGATTTCATTCTTTTTATGGCTGAGTAGTAGTCCATCATGTATATATACAACATTTTTTAACTCCATCACCATTATGGAATACATTATAGAGATTCCTCAGAAATCTGAAAATAGATCTACCATATGACCCAGCCATCCCACTCCTGGGAATTTACCCAAAGGAAATGAGATCAGCATATGAAGGAGTTGTCTGTACCCCCATGTTGATAGTGGATCCTTTAATTTGAAATGGTGAGGGTGCTTACCTATAAATGGTAATAGTGCTTATTTATAAAACCACCAACTGATAGTTTCAGCCATGTGCTGAGCACATTTATTTTTGTAACAAACTCTGCTCAGAGGAACTAGAGAAACTTGCTTGGAAGCACAGGTTGCTTATAGTACCTCTCCCTCGATCATAAGCATGGGTTTCTGTGTAGAATCAGAGTGGCATTCTTGACAGTATCAGATAATTCTAAAGGATGAGTTATTTCAAAATACAGCCAAAAGGACTTTGAGGGGACTCTGACCCAACCAATGTGGGACCGTTTGTCATTCAACACGGATATGAATGTCCATGCATTGAAATCCATCTAGCGTGTCAAAATTCAGAGTTCATAATACTGTGTCTGCAGATGTAAAAAGGGCATTCAAAATTCCTGAAAGTGCTTACTAAGAAGAAAAATACATGGATTAAAAAATGTGTTAAGAAAATTATTCTCCTTTTTAAAAAACAATTTATTTATTTGAAAGGCAGAGTCGGAGGGAGGGAGTGGGGGAGGAGAGAGAGGAGATCTTGCATTTGCTGTTCATTCCTTACATGACTGTAACATCCAGGGCTAGGCCAGGCTGAAGCCAGGAGCCCAGGAGCTTCATCCAGGTCTCCCACGTGGGTAGAGGGGCCCAAACATTTGGGCATCTTCTGCTTTTTCAGGCACATCAGCTGGGAGCTGGATCGGAAGTGGAGCAGTTAGGGCGTGAAGTGGTGCCTGTGTGGGATGCTGGTGTCACAGTTAGCAGCTTAACCCACTATGCCACAACACCAGCCTTTCTTGTCTTTTTTTTTTTTTTAATGATTTATTTATTTGAAAGGTTAGGTGGGGGGTGGGGAGAGAGAGAGAAAGAGATCGATTGATCTTCTATCTACTGGTTCACTTCCAAATGCCCACAACAACCAGGGCCAGGCCGAATTAAAGCCAGGAACCTGAAACTCCATCCAGGTCTCCCACATGGGTGGCAGGGCCATCATGTGCTGCCTCCCAAGTGCAGTAGCAAGAAGCTGGCTGAGAAGTGGAGGAGTCAGCACTCAAACCATGCATTCTAATAAAGGATGGGGGCAACTTAGCCTGCTGCACTACGTTGCCAACCTTATCTTTTAGTTTTCTTTTCTGTGAACTTTTAAGAGTATTCTCCTATTTTTATTTTTGAAAACCTATGAAGAAGAGGCTGTGATTAAGTGGAAACACAAAGAAGGCCTGTGGGGGTATCTGGTGAACTTCTCTTTCTTGAGTTGGGGGTGTTACAAGTATGACTGCCTTTTAATAATTCACCATGTCATAATTTGGTTTCTGCATCTGTTTTGTCTTGAAGGTTTAAAAAGTGCATAGTTGGCCGGCGCCGCGGCTCACTGGGCTAATCCTCCGCCTAGCGGCGCCGGCACACCGGGTTCTAGTCCCAGTCGGGGCACCAGATTCTGTCCCGGTTGCCCCTCTTCCAGGCCAGCTCTCTGCTGTGGCCAGGGAGTGCAGTGGAGGATGGCCCAAGTGCTTGGGCCCTGCACCCCATGGGAGACTAGGATAAGTACCTGGCTCCTGCCATCGGATCAGCGTGGTACGCCAGCTGCGGCGGCCATTGGAGGGTGAACCAACGGCAAAAGGAAGACCTTTCTCTCTGTCTCTCTCTCTCACTGTCCACTCTGCCTGTCAAAAAAAAAAAAAAATTAAAAAAAAGTGCATAGTGACGCCTCCCTTGCTAAAAGCCATCCAGAGGCGGCTTCTTGTCCTCAGGATGAAGTTAGAGATCATCATGGAGCGGTCCTGTCCTGGCCGGGGTCTCCAGCCATCCCAGGCCCCATCTCCCTTTGCTCTCTGTGTACCGGAACACCTTCCCTGTCAGCCTCCCTTGGGGCACTGCCTCACTCATTCATTCTCTGGGAAAAATCTCCATCTACCAGTCTAGGTCAGGTCATCCCTTCCTTTGTCCGAGTGACACACAGCATACTTCGAGTTGCTTGTTCAGTGTTCTGTCACCCTTGCAAGATTGTCATCTCCCTGAAGTCTAAGACTTGTTTCCTTCTGTGTTCCTATTCCATGGCTGCATTCTTCACTGGGTGGATAGATTGGATAAATAACTTAAAATATTAATTATGATTACACAGGTTGTAGGCTTATCAGTTTTATTTTTAATTTTCTTTTGTATTAATAGAACATCTGTGTACTGTCAGTTCTTTTCTGTATTTTATGCAGAGTTTGTTAAAATTTCAAAGTAAATCCTACTGTAAAATTATAAGTTAGCTTGAAGAATCCCTAAGCTTTTTCCTCTTCAGAACTGTTTGTACTTCCGTCATCACCATAATATACCAGTCACTTTTGGTAGTGGCCCTCACTCTCCTGGCCAAGAACAGAAGGGAAAAAAGGAAATACTGTTGTGAAGTTGGTTTAGAGAAACAAAAGACTTGAATTTTAGAAAGGAAACATGTGTCCTTACTACAGCCTTAAAGCCCCTCTACTTCACGTGTCTGAGTTTCTTCGCTTCTTGAATGGAGACCTCAGAACACCAGTGGGCTCCATCGCTGGGACTGGCTGTTACAGTGAAAGAGGAGCTATATACTCCAGCAAAGCAGCAATGCCAGCACATGTTCCAAGGGAATTGCTCTTGACTGTTGACTCCTGCTGTCCTCCTCAAACATTTCATGACCCTACTCTACCAGGGCCCGTGTCCCGGTGTTAGAAGAAAGGAACAGGTGTGAACCACCCAAGATACAGCAGAACTGGATCCTTCGCCTTTACACAGGACTAGCCTGGGTGAGCCCAGTCTCTGCAGGGCTCATGTCTCAAGGTTGGCAGTGTTTTCATACTCATTCTCTGACCTCCTCCTTTCTACATAGGTATCCTTAGTTGATTTTTCAGGGCGTGACATTGATAGTTATTTCAGGAGCCACATTCTCTATCATCCGAGTCTGTTTTCCACATGTTTTTACTTCTAGAGTACCTTCAGGACTCACTCGCTTTGCAACACCTTCTCTAGTTCTCTTTCTAGTTTTTGTTCTCAGTGGAGACTGGTGTAGTAGTCTCCATCCTCTTAGTGGCTGTGCCTCATTTGTTTCTTCACAAAGGACTTCAACTTGCTCCTTTTTTTTTTGAAAAAAGGATTTATTTATTTATTTGAAAGGCACAGTCAGAGAAAGGAAGAGACACAAAGAGAAAGATCATCCATCTGCTGGTTCACTCCCCAAATGGCGCTAATGGGTGGACCTTCTTCCAGGTCTGTTGGGTGCGTGCAGGGGCCCAAGTACTTGGACCATCCTCTGCTGCTTTCCCAGGTGCATTAGCTGGATTGGACGTGGAGAAGCCAGGACTTGAACCAGCACCCATATGGGATGCCGACATTGCAGGCAGTGGCTTTACCCGCCATGCCACAATGCTGGCCCTTTCAACTTGCGCTTGAGAATGAATCCTTGTAATGTGGCATCTCCTGCCTTTTGCATTTATAGGAATCCTTTTCTGGCAATTCAGGTAATGATGACTTTGATTTCTTTTTTTTTAATATATAATTTTTTATATAGGTGAGAAAAGGAACGTCATCTTCTCCGTATTTAGGAAATTTGTGCTTAGATAAAAAGAAACTCAGAGTTTTCTTAAATGATATTTCCAAAGTTAGTAATTTTCTAATGAATTTTCTGGCATATAAGAATTTATGTGCAGAAATGCAATGTCTATCAGTAACTGTAGCTGTCAGGATTTTTTTATGTTAAGTATTTGAAAATTATTTTATGTTTTCTCAAATGTCAGGTCAGGAGACTGAAATTTCATCCCTCCATCATCATCTGGAGTGGCAATAATGAAAATGAAGCAGCGCTGATGATGAACTGGTATTCAATAAAACCCAGTGACCTGAAAACCTACATGAATGACTATGTGACTCTGTATGTGAAAAACATGAGAGAAGTCATCTTCTCAGTAAGTAATGACTTTCAATGCAGTACGATTTAAGAATGTGTTTTTAAAATTAGTAACTTTGAATTGAGATATATATATATATATATATATATATATATATATATATATTTGAAAGGCAGACCTACAGAGAGGCAGAGGCAGAGAGAGAGGTCTTCAATCCGATGGTTCACTTCCCATATGGCCACAATGGCTGGAGCTGAGCCAATCCGAAGCCAAGAGCCAGGAGCTTCTTCCTGATCTCCCACGCAGGTGCAGGGGCCCAAGGACTTGGGCCATTTTCTACTGCTTTCCCAGGCCATAGCAAAGAGCTGGATCAGAAGTGGAGCAGCTGGGACTTGAACTTGTGCCCATATGGGATGCCGACACTGCAGGCAGTGGCCTTACCTACTACACCACAGTGATGGCCACAATATAGTATATTTTACACTCCTTTTTAGGGCAGTATTCAACAATATGTTTTTTGAAACATTTATTGATTGATTTGAAAGGCAGAGTGGGGAGAGGGAGGGAGAGAAAAAGGGGGAGGGAGGGAGATATATAATATTATATTAATATATAATTTACATAATATATTTACATATTATATATAATATATTTATATATTATAAATATATATTATATAAATATATATAATTATATATATATTATATATAATCATATAATATATATAATTATATATAATATATTTATATATTATAAATATATATTATATAAATATATAATTATATATATTATATATATAATTATATATTTATAATATATAAATATATTATAAAAGCATATAATATTTATATATAATATATATGTACATATAAATATGTATTATATAAAACATATATAATATAAAATATATATTATCTATATAAAGAGAGAGATATCTTCCATCTGGTGGTCCACTCTCCAAATGGCCACAACAGAACAGCCAGGGCTGGGCCAGCTGAAGTCAGGAGCCGGAAACTCCATCCAGGTCTCTCACATGGGTGGCAGGGTTCCAAGTGCCCAGTTCATCCTCTGCTGCCTTCTCAGGCACATTAGCAGGAAGCTGGATTGGAAGTGTAGGAGTAAGATTCCAATACTGGGACTCCAATAATCACCACAAGTGGTGGCTTAATCTGCTGGGCCAAAAAAGGCCACCATGTGGAGAATTTTCTATATACAAAGTGTGGTGTATGAGCTTTAAGTAATATTTGTAGAAAACTTATTTTTAATATTTTAACTCACAATATTGGTACTATGTTTTCTTTTATATGTGATAAGAAATGGATTCAATTAGCTGAGAATTTTCATTACATCTCACAGTGATTCAGCCAACTTCCTGGCTGGGTCACTTACTATCTATATAATCTTGGCACGTGACTTTCTGTTCTCCTGTCTATAAAACTGGGTTAATAAATAGGGACTAAGTGTTAGGAGTTGCTAGGTGGATCCAGTGAGATGATGTATGGAAGTACAGACTGTGACCTTTAAGGCTGGCCATCATTCTTATTCTTGTTAGTTTCATTTAACAGAGCTCTGCAGTTATGTGCACTTTTTCATCTCTAATTTCAAAAAATTAGGTTGTCTGTGGCACCTTATCTATTCCCCAAAAGAGAAACTTGATGCCTTTCTCACAAGGGACCTAATTACCTTAACATGAATTTTTTTTGGGGGGGGAGCAGTAGTTTGCAAATTTCTTTGAAGATGGACGCTATAAATGCTATCTAATCATTATTCTATCAAAGCATAGTGCATTTAAGGGAAAGCAACATAAAGCGATCCATCTCCATACTAAATAATGATTAGTTTCCTATTGTACTTCATGTTCTCATCTGATGGGATCTCTTAGTTCAAATAAGCATATAAGGAGATGACTGGAGGAGATTGTCTGTGAGATATGCAGCAACAAAAAACAGGCCTCAAGGATAAGTGACTGATAAATGGAAGGAGACTGTAATGCAACATCCAGGGAGGGTGTCTTAGGCAGAGACTTGTTAGTGATCTTTTAGTAATGACTAATACTTACAGATGGTGCATCTTAGTAAGTTCTATAAAAATAGAGGGAAATAGATAGACTTTGATCAATTGGATGTCAAAGCCGTTACAACAGAATTTTTTTTTTGAAATGTGAAATTACCTGTAATCTCATATTTTAAAATGTTTTTAAGTTTAGCAAGCTTCTATTGAGTACTTTTTGCCGGGAGCAAGCCTCACTCCTGATGTTGTGGGGAGACTTTTGTCCTTGGGGAACATGTTGTCTGCTGTCAGAAGGAAGTGTGGAAAAATGACCACTTCTACAGGGCAGAATGAGAGAAGTGCTACAAAAAATGTAGTTCCAAAATGTTGGGAATTATGTGGAAAAACCATTAATTTTAACCAGAAGAATCTGAGAAGGTTTTCAAGGACAAGGTGGCATCAAACCAAGCCTTAATGGTAGGGCAGAATTTTGAGGAAAGCATTGTCCAGTAGGTGTTTTAGACCCTGACAACTGTGTGTGTAAAGGTGAAAAGGTGTGAGAGTGTGCAGTGTGCCTAGGGGGCAGCAAGCAGAGCCCAGGGCCTGAATGCAAAGGTCCTGCTGGATTGGAGAAGGAGAGACAAAGACAGAAAAGACTTTTAGAAACAAATTGTGGAATGACTTTGCATCATGTATGTTGATGGACTTTATTGAAGAGTCAGTGGGAACTAGTGGGCCTTTAGGGAGGGGAAGAACGTCATCTGTCCCATGTTCCTGGAAGATACCTTTACTAGCAAAGTATTAGGGAGATGAGTGATTCTAGGTAAAGAAACCAGTTATAATGGCTAAGCTAATTCCAAGGTCTTGAAAATGTATTATATGCCAGGTATTAATACATAAAGTATAGCTATGTTAATATTATATAAAAATGTGTCAATTATAAAGGTGCTTTATCAAACTTACTTGTTTAATTTTTAGAACACAATTATTTTCAAGTGTTGAAACCTAACTGAAAAGTGATCACTGTTGAATATAAGAGTGGGAATAAGAGAGGGAAGAGATGTGCAATTCAGGACATGCTCAAGCTGACTTACCTCAAACGGTAGAGTTAGAAACATACCAGGGGATTCCAATTCAATCCCATCAAGGTGGCATGTACCAATGCCATCTCACTAGTCCCGGTGATCAATTTCTGTTCACAATTGATCATAATGATAGGACTAAGAGTCAAAGGGAGCACATAAACAAGACTAGTGTCTGCAAATACTAGCTGATAGAATAAAAAAGGGAGAGAACGATCCAACATAGGAAGTGAGATACACAGCAGACCCATAGAATCTGGCTGAAAAGCCCATGAGAGTATTTCAGGCATGGAAAGCCGAAACACTCTGGCAAAAAAAAAAAAAAACAAACACACACACACACCAAAACAAAACCTAAATGAAAGATCTCTGCAAGTGAGATCCCAGTGGAAAGAACAGGTCATCAAAGAAGGAGGGAGGAGAGAACTTCCACTTTGACTACGCCCTTGTCTAAATATGATCAGAGTTGGTGAACTCAAAAGGCTTCCATAGCCTTGGCAACTCATGACAAGAGCCTAGGGTGATTACTGATGCCATAAACAAGAGTGTCAATTTGTTAAGTCAACAACAGGAGTCACTGTGCACTTACTCCTCATGTAGGATCTCTGTCCTTAACGTGCTGTACATTGAGATTTAATGCTATACTAGTACTCAAACAGTATTCTTCACTTTATGTTTCTGTGTGGCAGCAAACTGTTGAAATCTTTACTTAATATATGCTAAACTGATCTTCTGTATATAAAGAGAATTGAAAATGAATCTTGATGTGAATGGAAGGGGAGAGGGAAAGGGAAAGGGAAGGGTTGTGGGTGGGAGGGAAGTTATGGGGGGGGGGAAGCCATTGTAATCCATATTCTGTACTCTGGAAATTTATATTCATTAAATAAAAGTTAAAAAAAAAAGAACTACCCTGAAATGTAGGTAATACCATCTTTGCTTTAGAGATGACAACCTTGGGGGTTTAGAGAGGTTAAAGTCAGAGTTCATAGGTGGTAGTGTGCAGTCGTGTGGGACTGGAAATGTGATGGAAAACAGTATTTGAGTGTAGAGGTGGCACTATGCAGAGTGGTTAGTTTGGGGAGGCAGGAGAAGAGGGACCAAATGAAGATGAGTTCTACTTAGGTACCGGTAGTCAAGATAGGAAACGCAGTTAAGTAAGTTTAGAAGTTGTTAACAGGCATTCTGCTTTGAAAAGTTGGATTTGTGGTGCTGAAAGGGCAATACAGGTAGAAACATGGAGCTGGTTATGGGTATGTGAGTGTGGCGGTGAATGCAAGGCCAAGCCTGACACATGGGCTGGGAGTGATCAGAAGCTCAGTGGGAGGGGAAGCCTTGAGAGAGGGTATGGAACAAAGACAGCTGCTGAGGGAGCAGTGTCCCTCTGAGCATGGAGAGGGAACCTGGGCAAGGAAGACTGAGGACGGTTGGTGGAAACTGGAATGCAGAGGAGTAGTGAATGGAAAGAGCTTCAGACACACTAGGGGGTAATTGTGGTCATTTATGCACAACAGAGAGGGAATGGGTGAGCTGTGAAAGAACTTGGTAAGCACAAGTCCATGGACAGCTTGTGAAAAAAGCTTACAGAGAGTAGAATGATCAGAAATAGAATGTCTGGAACGGAGCAATGAGTGGGTGATAAGGGAATGTGCTGGACTTCAAGGGATCAAGGGAACTTTTTATAAGGCTGAGGGAGTCCTGAGGTAAGGGAAAAGGGCAGGGGAAAGAGAGGCTTTTAAAACCAGTTCAGAGTAACTTCTGCATATAGTAGCAAGGCAAAGTAGGAAAATGACAGGAAGACACAGGAAGCTTGGCAAAAGAATGGAGTAAGGATTTTGTTTTTCTATGGTAGAAGAGAAATAACGGGAGAATATGGATGCATATAACAAGACACAGTGAGATCTAATGGGAAAAGTTGAGAAAAATTATTTTCTGAAGATGTATTTGTCATAGAACTTTACAGGCCTTCTACAGTTTTATCCCCCCAAAGGGTCCCATATCACACTTGCAGCTACTCGTTCAGCATCCAGGTTCACCACTAGCTTGCAGTCTACTCTTTAAAAGGTCATTCTCCATGTCTGCTCCCTCTGAACCTCCAAGACACAGAAGGAACTGCAGCCTGGCACGTAGCAAGTGCTCAAAGGATATTTGGTACATGAATATTTGACGAATTCATCGATATGCATTCTCCTCTTTCTCATTTCTCTTTGTGGTGCTGAAAAGTGCTTGAGACACAATAATCATTTGACATAGACACAATAAATGACCTCCTCAGTGAAATACGAAGTGAGCTCATGTTTTGAGATGATAACAATTACAACATGTTTGAGTTCTGCCTGTGTGCTGGGCACCATGTTAAGAACAAATAATCCACGATAAGCTTCTACTTCTTACTCACTGGTGTTGGAATATAGCAACTCCATTTTTGGAGATACCAGTTCTTCCCTTGTTCTAGCTGCGCCATCCCCTAGGTCCTTACCTGCAAGTGGAGGAAGAAGATGAGAACGAGGCACATGACCCCACAGATTTGTTGAGGGCTAGGAAGCTGCTTCCTAGGCTTGACTCTGTGTTATGGAAATGGGGGTGGATGGGAATGGTGGCAGACACTTCTACCCATAAGACTACTGAGACTTGGACCTGTCCAAAAATAATAAGGTTTTTATCTGAGAGTTTAATTCAGGTTCATCTGGCTCAGTAGCTTCTGTTCTTAACTCGGGGTTCTTAAGTGGAGGTGATTTTGTCCCTAGAGAACGTCTGTCAATGTCTGCATGCACTGTGGGGTGGGAGGCATCATGTGGGTTGAGGCTAGGGATGCTGCTGCTAATAGCCTATAATGCACAAGGCCCTCCCGCAACCCCCTCCACACACCCACACCCACACACACACACACACACACACACACACGCTCACGCACAGAAGAGGAACCAGTTCAAAATGTTAACAGTGCCAAAGCTGCAAACTGCACTAGGTGCTGCACTACCTATGATGGATGAGCACGGAGGTAAAATGTGATCCAGACCTTAGGAACAGCTGCTGTGAGGAGCGAGCTAAGTGTTAATTAGGAAAGGATATAAAGGATTTGTGAAGAGCGGAGTAGTGCTGGTGGCTGCTGAAAGGGGAACAAAGCAAATGATCACAGTAATGTTCTAGTTTTTTTTTTTTTTAAGATTTATTTATTTATTTGAAAGTCAGAGTTGCATAGAGAAGGAGAGGCAGAGAGAGAGAGAGACAGACAGTGTCTTCCATCTGCTGGTTCACTCCCCAGTTGGTCACTATGGCCGGAGCTCCGCCAATCTGATGCAAAGCCAGGAGCTTCCTCTGGTTCTCCCACATGGGTGCAGGAGCCCAGGGTCTTGGGCCATCTTCTACTGCTTTCCCAGGCCATAGCAGAGAACTGCATTGGAAGAGGAGCAACCAGGTCTTGGACCAGCACCCATAGGGGATGCTAGCACTGCAGGTGGCAGCTTTACCTGCTACGCCACAACACCGGCCCCGACAGTAATATTCTATCAGCTACTTAGCTGTACTAGGACTTGATGGTATTTTTAAAGAAGTAAACAATTTGCATTTTACTGGGTGAGAATATTATGTCTTAACTCCTTTTATTTCTGAACACAGGGAGACAAGAGTCGTCCATATATTATATCCAGTCCCACAAATGGGGCCAAAACCATCGCAGAAGGTTGGATTTCTGACAACCCGTACAGCAAGCATTTTGGTGACGTACATTTTTATGACTACAGCAGTGACTGCTGGGATTGGAAAATTTTCCCAAAAGCTCGATTTGTATCTGAATATGGATATCAGTCCTGGCCTTCCTTCAGCACCTTAGAAAAGGTAAGCCGGCTTGGACTGGCCAGTGATTCAGAATGGTAGACTAAGGGCATGCGTTGTTTCCGAATAAGGCTTCCCAAAGCCAAATGGAATCTGCTTCTTATTGAAATGAAAGTTTGGGAAGAAGATGGAGAAGGAGAGCTTTTTTTTCTTTAATCTTTGAAGAGCTAAGCTCTTATAATCATCATTTTGGGGATTATAACTTTTCTATATTGCTTTTAATTATGTTTTTTTCAGGAGTATTTAAAAGTTGTATGAGAGCCAGGGGTTGCTTAAACCTGACATTATTGCACATGAAAATAACATTACTTGCTATTTTCTGAATATCCTATAGCAGCTGTTATCATTTACAGATATTTAGAACTGGATATTTCACTACAGTATGAAAGCTGAATGTGAAAAGTAAATCTTTGTCGAATGTTATCTTCTTCTTTTTTCTCCCCTCTCCTTCTTTTCTCCTCCTCCTTTCTTTCTCGTGTTGGTACTTTGACTTTCTGTATGGATTTTTACTGTCTATGTTTGTAAAGCTTCAGTTTAATTGTGTGTTCTTGGCCGGCGCCATGGCTCACTTGGCTAATCCTCTGTCTGCGGCGCCGGTACCCTGGGGTTCTAGTCCCGGTTGGGGCACCGGATTCTGTCCTGGTTACTCCTCTTCCAGTCCAGCTCTCTGCTGTGGCCCGGGAGTGCAGTGGAGGATGGCCCAGGTGCTTGGGCCCTGCACCCGCATGGGAGACCAGGAGGAGGCACCCAGCTTCTGGCTTCGGATCAGCACAGTGCGCAGGCCGTGGCGGCCATTGCGGGGGTGAACCAATGGCAAAGGAAGACCTTTCTCTCTGTCTCTCTCTCACTGTCTATAACTCTACCTGTCAAAAACAAACAAACAAAAAAGTTGTGTGTTCTTTTTGCAACAGCTTTATTGAGATCTATGTCACAATACTGTGCACGCATAGAATGTGTACAATTCAGTGGACTTCAGCATGTTCGCAGGCTTGTTCAGCCTCACCACCATGTAATCTCAGAACATTTCCATCATTCAAACCCTACGACCGCCAGTCTTCTTTCTGTGTCAGTAGATTTGCCTATCCTGCACATTCCTTACGACTGGACCAAACAATGTGGTGTCTTTCGAGACAGGCTTCATTGACTTAGCTTAATCTTCTCAAGGTTCATCCATGTTGTACCATGTATTAGTATGTCATACATTTTTACTGCTGAATAATATTCTGTGGCATGTGTATATTACAATTTGTTTTTCCACTTATCAACTGATAGGTATTGTGTTATTCCTACTTTTTGTCTATTATAAATAAAACTTATGAACATTTGTGTACATATTTTTATGTGGACATGTTTTCAGTTCTGGATATGAGCTAGGAGTGGAATTTCTGGGTCATGTGTTAACTCTGTTTAATATTCTGAGGAGCTGTCAAATGGATGCACAGTTTTAGATCCCTGCTATCAATGTATGAAGGTGACAATTTCTTCTTCTTGCCAACACTTGATGTTTTCCTTTTTTTTTTTTTTTTGACATTTCCCTGGAATCTTGCATTTACAGGAAATTTGACTTTACTTCATGTCTAATCATGTTGAACATATTTTCATATGCTTACTGTCCATTTATTTTACTTTGAGAAATGTCTATTCAAATTATCTGGCCATTTCTTACAACTATTTGTCTTTTATTATTGAATTATAAGAGCTTTTCATATATTCTAAATGCAGATATTTTACAAATATTTCTTCCAATTAGAGGGTTGCAATTTTACTCAGTTTATGGCATCATTTAGAGCACATTGAAGGTTTCTGATGAAGTCCTGCTTATCAGTCTCCTCTTATCTTTTGTGTTTTGTGTTGTATCTAAGAAATAATTGCCCAGCCTCACATTACAGATTTATTCCTGTTTTGTCTTGTAACAATTTTATAGTTTTAGTTCTTGCATTTTAGTCTATGCTCCATTTTGTGTTATTTTTTATGTACAGTGTAAGATCAGAGTAAATTTCATTCCTATGCATGTAGATTGTCAGTTTTTCCAACATTGTTTCATTGAAAACACTGTTCTTTCCGAACACGTAATTTCTTTAAAACATTGAATTCTCTTGCCTCTGAAAATCAATTAACTATAAAAGCTAGGTGTCGCTCCCCCTCTTCGTGGAGGAACGACACAGGACCCTGCGCTGTTCTTTCGTCTGCTCGGCCCTCCCCGGGTTTGCTGCTGGTTCTTCCCGGGGTTGGCTACTGTCCCTTCCACCTCCGTGGAAGGGCGGTTCCCCCTGGCCACATTCCCCACTTCCGCAGGGGAGCGGCACACCGCCGGCCGGCTCTCTCGGGGGCTGCACAGGTGTTCCTTCAGCTAGATGTTCCCCTTAGATGTTCCTGGTGCATGCCGTCTCTCTCCTCCTTTATAGTCCTCCTCCGCCAATCCCAACTCGGCTGCCCACACGCCAAGTACGCTGCTCTCCTCCAATCAGTAGCAAGTCCTACAGTTTATTGGTTGAACTGGAGGCAGCTGTGCGGAAGCTGTTTACTTCTCTCCCAGCGCCATACTGTGGGAGAGCAGATGTATAGAATAAGTCTTAACTCCAGTAACTCAGTCTAGTCCGGTTTGCTCCCCACAGCTAGGTTTTACTTCTGAATTCTCAATTCTGTTCCAGTGGCACATTTTGTCATTGTACACTTTCTTGATTACTGTAGCTCTGTAGTAAGTTTAGAAATCTGGAATAATCTTCTTTTCAAGATTATTTTAACTATTTTGGGTGTCTTGCATTTCCAAATAAGTTTTAGTATCAGCTTCGTAATTTCTGCAAAAAAAAGTCAGCTAGTATTTGTATTTTAAGGATATTATATATTCTATTTTTTTCTTTTTAAGATTTTATTTATTTATTTGAGATGTAGAGTTACAGACAGTGAGAGGTAGAGACAGAGAGAAAGATCTTCCTTCCGCTGGTTCACTCCCCAAATGGCTGCAACGGCCAGAGCTGCACCAATTCGAAGCCAGGAGCCAGGAGCCTCTTCCCGGTTTTCCCACGTGGGTGCAGGGGCCCAAGGACTTGGGCCATCCTCTACCACTTTCCCAGGCCATAGCAAGAGCTGGATTGGAAGAGGAGCAATCGGGACTAGAACCGGCACCCATATGGGATGCCAGCGCTGTATGTAGGCAGAGGATTAACTTACTGTGCCGCAGTGCTGGCCAAAATATTATGTCTTCTGACCAAAGAGCATGGGGATGTCTGTTTTAATTTCTTTAAAAATTGATTATGTATTTGAAAGACAGAGCAACACACACACACACACACACACACAGAGGGCAGGGGGGAGGAGGAGACAGAGAGAGGTCTTTCATCCACTGGTTCATCCCCTAAATGGCTGCAATGGCTGTTGCTAGGCCAAGCTGAAATCAAGAACAAGGAACTTCATCCTGGTCTCCCCTGTGAGCGGCAGGGGCCCAAGTCCATGGGCTGCCATTGTGCTTTCCCAGCAGGGAGGTAGATCAGAGGCAGAACAGCCAGGGCTGTTGTCATATGAGATGCTGGTGTCACAAGTGGTGACTTAACCCACTGCGCCACAGTACTGGTTCGCTGTTTAATTTCTTTTGATCCTGTTTTGTGGTTTTCAGTGTACAAGTCTTATACTTCATTGGTTAACTTGGTCCCAAGTGTTGTTATTTTTGTTGTTACAGTAAATGGAATTATTTTCTTAATTTCATTTTTAGATGGTTCAGAGCTAACATATGAAGATATAATTGGTTTTATATATTGAACTTGTATCTTATAAAGAGTCTGAACAAATTTATTAACTGTAATAGTGCTTTTTGTGGATTCCTTAGGGTTGTCTCAGATGGAATGACATTATATATAAAGTAGAGATAGTTTATTTCCTCTTTTCCAATTTGGATGCCTTTTATTTCATTTTCTTGCTTATTGTCCTGGTCAGGACTTTTGTGTGACGTACAAAAGAAGTGATGAGAACAGAAATCCTAGACTTTTTCTTATGGGGAATCCCTTCAGTCTTTTGCCATTTAGTCTGATATTAACAGTAAGTTTTTTTTAAAGATGTATTTATTTATTTGAAAGTCAGAGTTACATACAGAGAGAATGAGAGCCAGAGAGAGAGAGAGAGGTCTTCCATCTGCTGGTTCACTCCCCAATTGGCCGCTACAGCTGGAGCTGCACTGATCCGAAGCCAGGAGCCAGGGACTTCTTCAGGGTCTCCCATGTGGGTACAGGGGCCCAAAGACCTGGGCCATCTTCTACTGCTTTCCCAGGCCATAGCAGAGAACGTGATTGGAAGTGGAGCAGCCAAGACTTGAACCAGCACCCATTTGGGATGCCTGCGCTGTAGGTGGCAACTTTACCTGCTGTGCCACAGCACCAGGCCCCACTTTCTAGCTTTAAATAAGGGATGATGGAGTTGCCAAATCCTGGTTTTATGATTCGATGTTCACCAGTAACGATGATAGCCAAAACATTTACGAAGTTACAGCCAAAGAACAAACTCTGAGCTCTTTTCTGAAGCACTTTCCCAGCTTCTCAGGACAAAAAGAAAAGTAATTTTATTGCTAACTTTCCAATTTGTTACTCTTATTCCTATTCAAAAGGTCTCGTCTAAAGAGGACTGGTCTTACAGTAGCAAATTTTCACATCATCGACAACATCATATGAATGGTAACTCCGAAATGCTTCTTCAGGCCACATATCATTTCAGCCTCCCTAAAAACACAGATCCAGTACGGAAATTTAAAGATACCATCTACCTTACTCAGGTATGTCGATTTCATTTTGTTGTTGAACAGGTTCCTGCAGTTAACATAAGAGATCATGTGGATTTTGTAGGCCTTACTTGATGAAAGAATTCAAGTTTTTATTCTAATGAAAGAATTTTTCTTTGCAACCCATATGTGATGACACATTAAACTGAGTGAATTCTTTTTTTAAAAAAGATTTATTTATTTTTTCAACTTTTATTTAATAAATATAAATTTCCAAAGTACAATTTTTGGATCATAGAGGCTTTTTCCCCCATAACCTCCCTCCCACCCACAACCATCCCATCTCCCACTCCCTCTCCCATCCTTCATCAAGATTCATTTTCAATTATCTTTATATACAGAAGATCGACTTAGTATATACTAAGTGAAGATTTCAACAGACTGCACCCACAGACACACAAAATATAGAGCACTGTTTGAGTAGTAGTTTTACCGTTAATTCGCATAGTACAACACATTAAGGACAGAGGTCCTACATGGGAAGCAGGTGTACAGTGACTCCTGTTGTTGATTTAACAATTGACACTCTTATTTGTGATGTCAGTAATCACTCGAGGCTCTTGTCATGAGCTGCCAAGGCTATGGAAGCCCCCTGAATTCACAAACTTCAATCTTATTTAGACAAGGCCATAGTCAAAGAGGAAGTTCTCTCCTCCCTTCAGAGAAAGGTACCTCCTTCTTTGATGGCCCATGCTTTCTGCTGGGATCTCATTCACAGAGATCTTTCATTCAGATCTTTTTCTTTTTTTGTTGCTGCAGTGTCTTGGCTTTCCATGCCTGAGAAACTCTCATGGGCTTTTTTTTTTTTTTTTTCTGTATACTGTTATTTATTTTTTAAACTAAAATTTTAATTTTTTTTTAATCTTTTATTTAATGAATATAAATTTCCAAAGTACGACTCATGGGTTACAATGGCTTTCCCCCCCATACCGTCCCTCCCACCCACCACCCTCCCCTTTCCCACTCCCTCTCCCCTTCCATTCACATCAAGATTCATTTTCGATTATCTTAATATACAGAAGATCAGCTTAGTATACCTTAAGTAAGGATTTCAACAGTTTGTTCCCACACAGAAACATAAAGTGAAAAATAATAGATGATTTTTTTTTAAATGATGATGAAATCAGATCAGACCTATTGTCATGTTTAATCCCAGTGAGAGTCAAGTTGGGAATTGATAATTTCTTTTTTTTTTTTTTTTTTTTTTTTTTTACAGAAGATCAGTTTAGTGTACATTAAGTAAAGATTTCAATCGTTTGCACCCCCATAGAAACACAAAGTGAAATATACTGTTTGAGTACTCGTTATAGCATTAAGCCTCAGTGTACAGCATCTCATGGGCTTTTTAGCCAGGTCCAAATGCTGTTTAGGACATCTGCCATTCTATGAGTCTGCTGCATATCACGCTTCCCATGTTGGATCCTTCTCTCTTTTTAAATTCTATCAGTTAGTATTAGCAGACACTACTCTTGTTTATGTGATCCCTTTGACACTTAATCCTGTTATGATCAATTATGAACTGAAACTGATCACTTTGCCTAGTGAGATGGCATTGGTACGTGCTACCTTGATGGGATTGAATTGGAATCCCCTGGCACGTTTCTAGCTCTGTCATTAAGGGTAAGTCCAAGTGAGCATGTGCCGAAGTGTACATGTCCTCCCTCTCTTAATCCCACTCTTATATTTAACAGGGATCACTTTTCAGTTAAATTTAAACGCCTAAGAATAATTGTGTGTTAATTAAATAATTCAACCAATGGTATTAAGTAGAACAAAAAAATACTAAAAGGGATAAAGTATTAAGTTGTTCCTCGACAGTCAGGACCAGGGCTGATCAAGTCATTGTTTCTCATAGTGTCGATTTGACTTCAACTGGTTTCCTTTTTGGTGCTCGATTAGTTGTCACTGATCAGGAGAACATATGATATTTGACCCTTTGGGATGGGCTTATTTCTTATTTCACTCAGCATGATATTTTCCAGATTCCTCCATTTTGTTACAAATGACTGGATTTCATTTTTTTTTTACTGCTGTATAGTATTCTATAGAGTACATATCCCAGAATTTTTTCTGTTGGTGGGCCTTTAGGTTGATTCCAGGACTTAGCTATTGTGAATTGAGCTGCAATAAACACTGAGGTGCAGACAGCTCTTTTATTTGCCAATTTAATTTCCTTTGGGTAAATTTCAAGGAGTGGGATGGCTGGGTCATGTGGTAGGGCTATATTCAGGCTATTTATTTATTTTTAAAGCCAGAGTTACAGAGAGAGGTCTTCATCTGCTGGTTCACTCCCAAGATGTCTGCAATGGCCAGCGCTGGGCCAGGCTGAAGCCATGAACCAGGAGCTTCATCTGGGTCTCCCACATGGGTGGCAGGGGTCCAGGTCCTTGGGCCATCTCCAAGTGCTTTCCCAGGAGCATTAGCAGGGAGCTGGATCAGACGTGAAGCAACAGGGACACTAACCTGGAAGACAGCCTTGATGGATCAGGTCTTGGGTTCCTGCCATGCAAGTGGAAGACCTGGACTGTATTCCTGGCTCCTGGTTCTGTCTCTGGCCCAGCCATGGCTGTAGTAGGCATTTGAAGAGTTAACCAGCAGGTGGAAATTTCCCTGTCTGTCTCTGTCTCTCAAATAAGTAAAAAAAATAGTAATTTTTAAATGAACAGAAATATTGAATAAGCACTTCAGAAAACAAATGGACTTATGGTCAATAAATATGTGAAAATATTCTCAAGATGCAGTTAAAGCCATACCAAGATATCCCTACATATCCAGCAGATTAGCTGAAATGATTTATTGACAATACAAATTGTTGGTGAGGAGGGAGAACCTTTTAGATGTTGTTAGTAGAAGTATAAATTTAACAACTTTGGAAAAATTTATGGCGGTTTCTACCTAACCTAAATATTTACTTCCTTTTAAAAAAATTTGTTTAAGGAATACAGCTTCATGCATTTAATATATACAAATTTGGGAACATGGTTATTCTTCCTTCACTCCCTCCCTACCACACATACTCTCACCTCTCTTCCTCCTCCCTCTTCCTTTCCCAATCTTATTTTTTTAGAGATCAGTTTTCAGTTAATTTTATACTCATAAGATTAACCCTACACTATGTAGAGAGTTCACCAAATAGTATGAAAAAAAAAGAGAAAGAGAACAAACACACACACACACAATTGTTCCTCGACAGTCAGGGCAAGGGCTGTTCAAAATCATAGGATCTCAAGGTGTCAGTTTTGCTGCTATATATTACCTTTTAAGTACTCCATTAGTTACCACAGAGCAGAGAGACCATATGATATTTGTCTTTTTTTGACTATTTCACTAAGAATAATGGTTTCCTGTTGCATCCATTTTGTTGTAAATGACAGGATTTCATTTCTTTTTTTTGTTTACACTGCTGTTGTAGTATTCCATAGTATATATATACACCATAATTTCTTTATCCAGTTTTCAGTTGATGGACATCCATATCTTAGCTAATGTAAATTGAGCTGAGATGAATATAGGTGTACAGGTCACTGTTTCATATGCTGATTTCATTTCCTTTGGACAAATTCCCAGGAGTGGGATGGCTGGGTCATATGATAGATCTATATTCAGATTTCTGAAATGTCTGCGTACTGTCTTCCATAGTGGCTGTACCAATTTACATCCCCACCAACAGTAGATTAGGGTACCTTTTTCCCCACATCTTTACCAGCATTTGTTGTTTGTTGATTTCTGTATGAGAGACATTCTAATAGGGGTGAGGTAAAACTTCATTATGGTTTTGATTTGCACTTCCCTAATGGCTAGCGATCCTGAACGTTTTTTCATGTGTCTATTGACCATTTGAATTTTCTCTCTTGAAAAACATCTGTTCAGGTCCTTTGCCCATTTCTTGGCTAGGTTTTGTTTTTTATTTATTTTTTTTTTTGTGGTCGTTGAGTTTCTGGAGCTCTTCATAGATTCTGGAAGTTAATCCTCTGTAAGTTGCATAGTTTGCAAATATTTTCTCCCATTCTGTTGGTTACTTCTTCACATTGTGGAGTGTTTCTTTTGCAGTGCAGAAGCTTCTCAGTTTGATGTAATCCCACTTGTTAATTTTGGCTTTGATTGCCTGTGCTTCAGGGATCTTTTCCAAGAAATTTTCCCTTGTGCCAGTGTCTTGTAGGGTTTCCCCAGTGTTCTCTAGTAATTTGATGATATCACATTCTAGAATGAGGTCTCTGATCCATTTTGAATGGATTTTTGTGTAAGGCGTAAAGGGTCTTGTTTCATACTTCTGCATGCAGAGGTCCAGTTTTCCCAGCATCATTTGTTGAATAGATTGTCTTGGCTCAAGGGGTTGCTTTTTGCTCTTTGTCAAAGATAAGTTGTTTATAGATGCATGGACTAATTTCTGGAGGTCCTATTCTGCTCCATTGCTCTACACATCTGTTTTTGTGCCAGTACCAGGCTGTTTTTTTGGACAGGCAGAGTGGATAATGAGAGAGGGAGAGAGAGAGAGAGAGAGAGAAAGAAAGGTCTTCCTTTTCCGTTGGTTCACCCCTCAATGGCTGCTGCGGCTGGCATACTGCACTGATCTGAAGCCAGGAGCCAGGTGCTTTTCCTGGTCTCCCATGCTGGTGCAGGGCCCAAGGACTTTGGCCATCCTCCACTACACTCCCGGGCCACAGCAGAGAGCTGGACTGGAAGAGGAGCAACCGGGACAGAATCCGGTGCCCCGACCAGGACTAGAACCCAGTGTGCCGGTGCCACAGGCGGAGGATTAGCCTATTGAGCTGCAGCACCAACCAGGCTGTTTTGATTATAACTGCCCTGTAGTATGTCTTGAGGTCTGGTATTGTGATGCCTCCAGCTTTGTTTTTATTGTTTAAGATTGCATTAGCTATTTGAGTATTTTTGTGTCTGTGTTCATCAGGGAGATTGGTCTGTAGTTCTTTTCCTCTGTTGTATCTTTTTCAGGTTTAGGAATTAAGGCGATGCTAGCTTCATAGAAAGAGTTTGGGAGGATTCCCTTCCTTTTGATTATTTTGAATAGCTTGAGAAGAATTGGAGTTAGTTATTCTTTAAATGTTTGATAGAATTCAGCAGTGAAGCTGTCAGGACCTGGCTCTTCTTTGTTGGAAAGGTCTTTATTACTGATTCAATCTCCATCTTTGCTATTGGAATGTTTAGGTGTTCTATGTCTCCATGACTCAATTTTGGTAGATTGTATATGTCCAGGAATCTATCCATTTATTTAGGTTTCCTGATTTGTTGGCATACAGCTTTGTGTAGTAATTACTATTGATTGTTTTTATTTTTGTGGTGTGTGTTGTTACATTTACTTTTTCATCTCTGATTTTAGTGATTAGAATCTTCTCCCTCTTTTGGTTAATTGGGCCAATGATGTATCAATTCTATTTTTTTTTTCAAAAGAACAGCTCTTTATTTCATTGATCTTTTGTATTTTTTTTTCTTTTTGGTTTTAGTTTTGTTTATTTCTTCCTTAATTTTTTTTTTTTTGACAGGCAGAGTGGACAGTGAGAGAGAGAGACAGAGAGAAAGGTCTTCCTTTTGCCGTTGGTTCACCTTCCAATGGCCGCCGCGGCTGGCGCGCTGCGACCGGCGCACCGCGCTGATCCGATGGCAGGAGCCAGGAGCCAGGTGCTTTTCCTGGTCTCCCATGGGGTGCAGGGCCCAAGCACTTGGGCCATCCTCCACTGCACTCCCTGGCCACAGCAGAGAGCTGGCCTGGAAGAGGGGCAACCGGGACAGAATCCGGCGCCCCGACCGGGACTAGAACCCGGTGTGCCGGCGCCGCTAGGCGGAGGATTAGCCTAGTGAGCCACGGCGCCGGCCAATTTCTTCCTTAATTTTAATTATTTCCACCCTACTAATTTGGGGTTTGGTTTGTTCTTTTTCTAGGTCCTTGAGATGTGTTGATAGCTCATTTATTTGGTGACTTTCCAGTTTCTTGATATAGGCACTAATTGCTATAAACTTCCCTCTTAACACGATTGCTGTATCCTATAAGTTTTGATATGATGTATTGTCTTCTTCATTTCCAGAATTTTTTGATTTCTCTCTTTTATTTTATTTAATTTAATGAACATAAATTTCCAAGTACAGCTTATGGATTACAATAGCTCCCCCCCCCCATAACTTCCCTGATTTCTCTTTTGATTTCTTCTGTGACCCACTGTTCATTTAGGAGCATGTTGTTCAGTCTCCGTGTGTTTGTATATTTTTTTTTTAGATTTTATTTATTTTATTTGAGAGTTAGAGTTACAGATAGTGAGAGGGAGAGACAGAGAGAAAGGTCTTCCTTCCATTGGTTCACTCCCCAAATGGCTGCAATGGTTGGGGCTGCGCCAATCTAAAGCCAGAAGCCAGGTGCTTCTTCCTGGTCTCCTATGAGAGTGCAGGGCCTTGGGCCATCTTCTACTGCTTTCCCAGACCATAGCAGAGAGCTGGATTGGAAGTGGAGCAGCCAGTACTAGAACCAGTGCCCATATGGGATACCGGAACCATAGGCGAAGGATTAACATACTGTGCCATGGTGCCAGACCCTTGCATATATTCTTGAGATTCTTGAGTTGTTGGTTTTGAGCTTCAGGCCATTGTGATCAGAGAAGGTGCATGGTATGATTTTGATTTTTTTTGAATTTGCTGAGACTGACTTTATGGCATAATATATGGTCTATTCTAGGGAAGGTTCCATGCACTGTAGAGAAGAATGTGTATTCTGCCACTGTTTGGTGAAAAGTTCTGTAGATATCAGTTAGGTTCATTTGGTCCTTAGTGTTGATTAGCTCTGCTGTTTCTTTGTTGATTTTCTGGCTGGTGGATCTATCCATTGATGAAAGTGGGATGTTGAAGTCTTCCATTGCTATTGTATTGGAGTCTATGTGTCCCTTTAGATCCATTAACAGTTCTTTTAAATAGGCAGGTGCCCTGTAATTGGGTGCATATACATTTACTATAGTCACATCTTCCTGTTGTATTGATCCCTTATTCATTACTAGTGTCCTTCTTTGTCTCTTTTACCAGTTTTTGTGTTAGTCTATTTTGTCTGATATTAGGATGGCTACACAAGCTTTTTTGTTTGTTTGTTTGTTTGTTTGTTTCTGTTGGCATGGAATACCTTTTTCCATCCTTTCACTTTCAGTCTGTGTATATCTTTGTTGGCAAGATATGTTTCTTATAGGCAGCAAATAGATGGGTCTTGTTTTTTAGTCCATCGGCCAGTTTGTATCTTTTAACTGGAGATTTGAGGCCATTTACATTCAGGGTAACTATTGATAAGTAACTACTTGGTCCTGCCATGTTTCTGTGAATATTCCTGTCATCTACTTTGGATTTCCTTTATATTTTTACTGGGAGACATTCTTTCGTGATGTTGGCTTGCTCTCTGTGTTTCTGTGTATAACACATTTTTTAGCATTTTTTGTAAGGCTGGATGAATGGTGACAAATTCTTTCAATTTCTGTTTGTTATGGAAGGTCTTTTTTCACCTCCATTCATAAATGAGAGCTTTGCAGAGTACAATATTCTGGGTTGACATTTTTCTTTTTTTTAAATTAAGATTTGGATTATATCATGCCATTGTCTTCTAGCCTGTAGGGTTTCTGATGAGAAGTCAGCTGTGAGTCTAATTGGAGGTATTCTGAAAGTAGTCTCACGTTTCTCTCATGCAAATTTTAGAAACTTTTCTTTATGCTTTACTGTGGACAGTTTCACTACAAAGTATCATGGTTAAAATCTTTTCTGGTCATGTCTATTAGGAGTTCTGTGTGCTTCCTGTACTTGGATGTCCCTTTCTTTCTCCAAATTAGTGAAGTTTTCTGTAATTATTTCACTAAACAGGCCTTATAGAAACTTCTCTTTTTCCACACCTTCAGGCACTCTTAAGACCTATGTGTTGGCTCATTTGATAATATCCCATAGATCTCCAGTACTGTTTTTAAGGTTTCTAATTCTTCTTCTTCATTTTTTTTTGGTCTGATGTAAAATTTCCAAATATTTCTCTTCTAGTCAAATTTTCTTTCTTTTGCCTCACTAACTCTGTTTTTAAGGCTTTCTACAGCATTTTTTATTTGATCTATTGAATTCTTCATTTCTTTTTTTTTTTTATTTGACAGGTAGAGTTATAGACAGAGAGAGACAGAGAGAAAGGTCTTCCTTCCATTGGTTCACTCCCAAAATGGCCGCTACAGCTGGCGCTGCACCGATCCACAGCCAGGAGTCAGGAGTTTATTCCTGGTCTCCCATGTGGGTGCAGGGGCCCAAGCACTTGGGCCATCCTCTACTGCCCTCCCAGGCCACAGCAGAGAGCTGGACTGGAAGAGGAGCAACTGGGACTAGAACCCAGTGCCCATATGGGATGCTGGCGCTGCAGGTGGAGGATTAGCCAAGTGAACCATGGCACCGGCCCCAGAATTCTGCATTTCTAATGTTTCATTTTGATTTCACTTTAGAATCTTAATTTCATGGGAAAAATTTTCATTCGTATCATATATGGTTTTCTTTGGTTTGTGGATTTGCTTCTGATTGCTTTTGAGTAATCCTGTGATTAATTTTTTGAATTTCATTTCTGGCATCTCCTCAATCTCTCCATCTTCACATTTTAATATTGAAATGTTGTGTTCCTTTGAGGGGGAGGGTCATAGTGCCTTCCTTATTCTTGTTTCTTGAATTTCTTTATTTTTTATAGGCATTTGTAGAATTTTTTTTTCCTTTGATGGATTTTTCTATTTGAGCTATTCCTCTGTGGCTTAGTGGAATGTCTACACTTTCAGAGAATACCGAGACGTGTATGGTAGATGTGGCCAGGGAGCTCTGGCCAGTGCTCCAGCATGGAATGAGTATCCAGGATAACACCCAAGTTGAGCATAGTAGTTCTCCTCTGGTTAACAGGATGGAGAAGAAAGATCACCTCTGTTGGTGTGACCATCCCTTCTCTTCCAACCTGTGGAATGCCCAGGTGTTAGTCCCTGACCGTTCAATACTTACCTACACCACTGTATGAACTGCACGTATGATCTGTGCATTGTTTCTTGTGAGCATGGTTCTCTCTGCTATGAGCTGCTCTAGGCAACCGAGCAGCTCTGAGAGTATGCAGCGGCACTCTGTGATTGCCCAGCACCCAGCTACACCCTGCCTCCTCTCACAGTCCCAGTGTTTTCTCAGTTTCAGCACCCAGGGCTCTCAGGGCCAAGGAGTGCCCGTGAGGTCATTCTGCTCTGCTAGCCCGTCCTGTCTGCAGGGAGACTGAAATGTTCCCAGAGCCACTGTCCATGTGTTCCAGCCCACTGGATCTATCCAGCCCTCCCAACCAGATTCAAAGTCTGTGGGGAATGTGGATTTTTCTCTGGTAAGATCTCTGGATCACAGGTCTGCTCCTTACCCACAGGCCACAGCCCAGCTTGCTTCAGAATTGTGCTAGGTGCATAAGAGAGTACTGCAGGTGTCACTTCCCTTTTGTAGGGATGGCTTCTCCTCCCCTCCCATTGCCACATGGATGCAGCTGGTGCAGGGGAGACTGTCCCCATCAGTTGTTCCTGAATTGCTGTGGTTGTGCCTGCTGACTGGGTGGAAGGTGACCCCAAATGTTGCTGGGTGCATGCACAAAAGCTGGAGCAGTTGCTACCTGCTTATGTCCAAAAATGGTGCCAGCCCTCCCATCACTGGCTGCAGGTCGCTGTTGTAGCGGGGAGAAGGGGGAGAGAGATAGATGCACTGCTTTCTTTTCACCACTTTTCTGGATGAGTATCCATCCTGCTGCCCTGAGGGATCTGGCCCAGACCCAAAAACTGTGCAGTTCACTAAGCTCTCCCTGTATCAACAGTTGCACAGCCCATGCAGTCCAGTCTCACCTGGTTTGCCAGGGCAGGTGCTTTTTCCCCCAGATCCAAGCTGCTAATTCTTCGTTTTTTTTTTTTTTTTTTTTTGTTTTGTTTTGTTTTGTTTTGTTTTGTTGCTGCTTTCTCCTTGTCTGCAATGTCCACACTTGTCTGGGCTATTTCTACTGCTTTCGCAGTTCCCCTGCAGTTTGGCCCTGAGAGTATACTTTCTCCACTTTTTTCTATATTAATTTTGCTTAGCCTAGATCAGAACACCCTGTTGATATTCTGTCATCTTGGAACTCCCTGCTTCCCTTTTGAATGAGCATTTCTATTGCTACCTATGAAGCTAAGAAAAGCAAGTGCGTGTGCACACCAACACACATCTAAATTAATGGTTAGGGGCTGGCACTGTGACGTAGTGGGTAAAGCCACTGCCTGGAGTGCGGGCATCCCATATGGGTGCTGGTTCGAGTCCCAGCCGCTCCGCTTCCAATCCAACTCTCTTCTATGGCCTGGGAAAGCAGTGGAAGATGTCCCAAGACCTTGGGCCCCTGCACCTGCGTGGGAGACCCTGAAGAAGCTCCTGGCTTCAGATTGGCACAGTTCTGGCCATTGTGGCCATCTGGGGACTGAACCAGTGGATGGAAGACCTCTCTCTCTGCGTCTCCTTCTCTGTGTAACTCTGACTTTAAAATAAATAAATCTTTAAAATAAAATAATGGTCATAGCACGTTATTCATAATTACCCTGAACTAGAAACAACCCAAATGCTCCACCCACAGTTTTGTTATTTGGAAGGCAGAGATATGCAGAGAGAAGGGAGAAGGAGAGATGAAGAGAGAGATCTTCCATCCATCTTCCCTCTAGAGTTCTCTTCCTAAATGGCCACAATGATCAGGGTTGGGCCAGGCCAGAGCCAGGAGCTTCATCTCCATCTCCTACATTGGTACAAGAGTCCAAGTATTTGGGCCGTCTTCTGCTTTCCCAGGCATATCAGCAGGGAGCTAGTTTGGAAGTGGGGCAGCAAAGACTCAAACTGATGCCCACATGGTATGCTGGTGCTGCAGGCTTAACCTGCTAAATGTCCTTTAGTAGGAGAATTTATAAACAAATCGTGGTATAATCATACAGTGGGATACTCCACAACAGTCAAAAAAAAAAAAAAAGGCAATGATATAAACTTGATTTAGTGTCAGAGACTTATGTTGAGTAAAACAAACCAGTCAGAAAAGGGTACATACTGTATTGATCCCTTTTATATTAAAATTTAAATAAAGCAAGACTAATCATGGTGACAGGAAGCAAATTGTTGTTAACCACTGTTATGGAAGAGGGTGGTGAGTAATAATTCAGAAGGAATACAAAAAAACTTTGTTTCTTTATCTGTGGTTACATAAGTATATGCTTATGTCAAAAGGTACATGTTACACTATGCACCTTCCTGGAAGCATTTTCAAAGCACTTTTATTGAGATATAGTTGATATACCATAAAATTTTAAGTGTACAATTAAGTGATTAATATATTTATAAAGTTGTACAGTCACCATGATCTAATTTTATTTATTCATGTATTTGATAGGCAGAGAAAAAGAGAGAGATAGACAAGCCAGGAGAGATCTGTGCTCTGGTTCACTCTTCAAATGCCGGAAACAGCCAAGATTGGGCCAAACCCAAGAGGAGCTGTGAACTCAGTCCAGGTCTCCCATGTGTGGCAGAGACCCGGCTACTTGAGCCGTCTACTGCCCTTCGGGGTGGGCATTCGCTGGAAGCTGGAATTGAGAGCAGAGCAGGGACTTGAGTCAAGGCACCCTGATAGCGGAGGTGGGCATCCCAAATGATGTCTTAATGGCTCCACCAACTACCAGCCCTGATGACCCAATTCTAGAATATTTCTGCTGTCATTCAAATACCCTCATGCCCATTCCCAGCACCCCCCCTTTCCTGCTGCCAGCTCCAGAGAAATAAATCTGCTTCTAGCTCTATAGATTTCATTTTTCTCAGCATTTCATATAAGTGGACTCATACAATATGATCCTTTGCATCTGGCTTCTCATCAAGCATAATGCTTTTGAAGCTTAACCATATGTTGTTATGTTATGTTGTGCTTCATTATTTTTTCTGGCCAGATAGTATTCTGTTGTAAAGATACACACATTTTATCTGTTTGCCACTTGATGGACATTTGGATTGTTTCCATCTTTTATTGTTATGGATAATACAGTTATGAATATTACTATGCAAATACTTGTATAAAATATTCTAATTTTGAAAAGATTTTATTTATTTGAAAGGCAGAGTTACAGAAAGAGAAAAAAACAGAGCTCTTGCATCCACTGGTTCACTCCTCAAATGACCACAATTGCTGGGGCAGGGTCAGGCTGAAGTCAGGATCCCGGAGATTTCTTCCAGGTCTCTCAGGGGCCCATACACTTGGGCCATCTTCCACTGCTTTACCAGGCACACCAGTAGAGAACTGGATTGGAAGTGGAGCAGCCATATCTCAAACCAGCAGCCAGATGGTATGCCGGCATTGCAGGCAGTAGCTTAACCCACTTCTCTACAATGACTGCCCCTCTAATTTTTTTGAGACGGGTAGAAGTGTATGAGTGAAATTGTTTAGTTATATGGCATGTTTATATTTGATTTTAAAATAAACTATCATTAAATTGTGGATATTATTTTCCTATTAATGCTTCCATTTAACTTTTCCTATTTACCTATTTTATTTCATAAATCTGTGACTCCATACACATTTAGCTTATAGTGGAGCCACTGCTTACTTACCTGATGTTGTCATACTTTGTTTCAGGTTCTTGCAGAGAAGATAAAAGCCTAATCCTAATCAGATGGATTAATCTGAAGTAAATCATAAGCTTTGGTTAAACATGATCACATGTTTAGTTTTCTTTATTTTACTTAGACAGACAGACAAAGAGAGATCTTCTATTTACTGGTTCACTCCCCACGTGGCTGCAACAGTCAGTGCTGAGCCAGGCTAAAGCCAGGAGCTAGGAGCTTCACCTGAGTCTCCCACATGGGTGGTAGGGGCCCAAGCACTTGGATCACCTTCCACTGCTTCTTCCTGGTGCATTTGTGGATTGGAAGTGGAACAGCTGGGACATGAACCGGTGCCCAAATGGGATAACAGCTTTGCAGATGGCAGCTTTACCCGCTATACCACAGGGCCAGCCCCACATGAAGTTTTCTCCTTAGCATCTAAAAACACCATTTTTTGTCCACACACAAGCTTACTATAATCAGTTTTCTCCCATATGAAAACACAACTTCCTGTGTAGAAGTTGGGTCAGAAAACTGCAGAAGGTGATAGAATAAGTAAGAGAATTTTCAGATCAACCATACTCTTGTAAGTCAGGGGAGTTGTGGCAGTATGATGTGTAACCCATGAACATCAACACAACATTGTAGGGATGTGTAATGTTTACACATGCTCTTTTAAAAGTGTTGCAGTTCATCTTTTAATCATTCCATAACCAATGCTCTGTTAGAGTGTTTTGCTATGTAACATAGGCTGCACCTTATTCGTGTTTGTCAGAGCACAGGAGAACCTTTTTGGCCATTGTATTTCATGCTGGCTTTCCTTTTCCCAGCTGCTCATTTGATTACTGTCACTTTATTCTTTTTCCTCAAAACCACACTGAAAGAACTGATAGAAATGATTGTTCTTTTCTGAACTCATTGGCTTTCAAGGGGCATCATCAGGAGTTGGGCATACAATGGAATTGTTTGTGGCCTGTTTTTTATTGGTGATGGGCTTGTGGCTTGTCTGGCAGCTGAACCTTGCGTTCTGTCAGGCTTTGGCTCAGAATTGAACTTGCCCTTGTGCAGTGTGTGTGTTCTACTGTGATACATTCTAATGCACTCAGAATAATGACATGTTTTCTTTTTAGTGTTAGATTTTCTTGATGACTGAAATACAGACAGGAAATGTTAGAGTGAAAAAGTTTTTCCTCCTTTGTTACTTTGATATTAGAACAGTCACCTTTAATCTGAGTATTACAAGTAAAACCCATCTCTGGTATTCTCTCTCTCTCTCTCTCTCTCTCTCTCTCTCTCTCTTTTAAAGATTCATTTATTTATTTGAAAGAGTTACACAGAGAGAGGAGAGGCAGAGAGAAAGAGAGAGAGGTCCTCCATCCGATGGTTCACTCTCCTGTTGGCCACAATGGTTGGAGCTGCGCCGATCCGAAGCCAGGAGCCAGGACCTTGCAGCTTTTTCCAGGTCTCCCACGCAGGTGCAGGTGCAGGGGCCCAAGGACTTGGGCCATCCTCCACTGCTTTCCCAGGCCATAGAAGAGAGTTGGATCAGAAGTGGAGCAACTGGGTTTTGAACTGACACCCATATGGGATGCCCGCTCCACAGGCAGTGGCCTAACCCACTATGCCACAGTGCTGGTCCCTGTTTTTTTTTTCTTATAGTCTCTTATATTGTTCAGAATAACAGTTGCATCTCTTTTTTAGACTTTTTCATAAGTAAGTGATTTTTGCAACTGTCTGCAAAGTCTTGGTGTTTCCTGTCTTCTCTTTGTCTTAAAGTCTTGAAGTCACCCCTCTATGCTCTTGCCTCTTCAGGTCTCCTCATATTCCAAGATAGTCTTGCCTTACCTTTCATTCTCCTGCCTTCTCAGTTATCTTGTATCCCACACAGAGACACACTCTGCTGAGCTTTAGACCACTCCCCACTCTGCAGACTGATTAAACTCTTACAGTGACTTCCTCCCCCAGCCTGGCCTCTTAGCCACCGAGAGAGGAAGCTGAGCTGACAGTCCTCACCAGCCCCTCAGCTGATAGCCCCCTCTGGTACCTTTATTTACTCTTCACATAAAAGGGCTCTTCTAAAAGTTCATGAAATATTTATTGTGAAAAAATTATCATGTAGGTTTCAAATTTTTTTGCACAAGATAAATTTATCATTTATTTCCCTTTTCCATAGACTTTTTTGAAATATCTCACTAAAGATTTCCCAGGGTATGTCCTTGAGAAACTCATATTCTTTTTAAAAATTTTTTATTTTAATTTTTAAACTTTTTATAAAAGCGAAATTCAGATTCTTTAGGCCCACTTTACGTCTCTATGCTGCAAGTCAATCACAGGAGGAAGGGCAGGCTGCTGTGGGCCCACGTGCTACAGCCGCTGTTCGGTACACAGCACCGCGACACGAGGGATGACCCAGACCATACTGAGACTTAAGATGGGGCTGGGTGAGCAAAGGAGGGATTATTAACATAGGGTGTTCTATAGTAGAGGGCTTTCAGGCAGCATGCAATTTAATAATCAAGGAATCAGCATTTTCAGGTGCCTATTAAATGCCTGGTCTTGGTCCGTGAGTTCCTTTGTATACCTTCTTATCTAACACTAAAAACATCTCCAGACACTCATTCTGCTGCTTCCATTTTCTACGTAAGGAAAACAGAGGCTCAGAAAGCTTAAGGATTTTTTCCAAGGGCTCAGGACAATTAATAGAGCAGAGTTTCTGCTTTTTGAATGGCAAGTAATATTATATCCCTTCACAGTTGAGATCAGGAAAGTTTTATAATTACTGAGGTATTTGGTTAAATTAAAACACTAGTTTTCAGCAATGATATAAAACATATCAGAAATTTTGTATATTAAATAAGGAACTTATTGGAACATGAGAAAAAATAACAAAACAAAAGTTAGTTTTCTGAAAAAAAAAATCAACAACATTGGCAGAAACTTTTAACAAGATTGCCCAAGAAGAAAAGATAGATTGAAATTAATAAATCAGGAATAAAAGGGGAAATGTTACTACACAGCTTATGGAAATAAAAAGGATAAGAGAATACTATAAATACTTGTTTAGCAACAAATCAGATGGGTGATTAAATGGATGAATTCCTAGAGAAACAAGCTATGCCTACTGACTCAAAAATTAGAAAATCTGAATAGATCTATAATATCCAAAGAAATTGAATTAGTAAAAAAAAAGCAGTCCCTGCAAAAAGAAGTCTAGAACCAGACGGCTTCATTAGCGAATTCTAAATATTTACATAAGAATTAGTCTGTCACTAACTCTTCCAAAAAATAAGAGAAACATTTCTAGTTCATTCTATGAAGATAATATTACCTTATTACCTAAACCAAATATACCTCAAGAAGAGCAACCTATAGGCAAATATCCCTGAATGCAAAAGGGAAAAAACCTCTAACGAAATAGTAACCGGCCGGCGCCATGGCTCACTAGGCTAATCCTCCACCTTGCGGCGCCGGCACATGGGGTTCTAGTCCCGATCGGGGTGCTGGATTCTGTCCCGGTTGCCCCTCTTCCAGGCCAGCTCTCTGCTGTGGCCAGAGAGTGCAGTGGAGGATGGCCCAAGTGCTTGGGCCCTGTACCCCATGGGACACCAGGAGAAGCACCTGGCTCCTGCCATCGGATCAGTGCGGTGCGCCGGCCGCGGTGGCCATTGGAGGGTGAACCAACGGCAAAGGAAGACCTTTCTCTCTGTCTCTCTCTCTCTCTCACTGTCCACTCTGCCTGTCAAAAAAAAAAAAAAAATAGTAACCATCCAAATCCAGCAGTGTGTAAAGGGATTATATGTCATAACCAACTAGGACTCATCCCATGAACGCAATATTGGTTTAAGTTATGAAAGCCAATCAGTGCAATAAACCATAGTAAAGGAAAAATAACCACATGCTTTTCTCAAAGATGAAGAAAACACATTTGATACCATCCACACCCTTCATGATTTTAAGAGAGGCACTCAGAGTAGAAGGGAACTTGCTCAACTGATAAAGGGGTCTCACAGCTAATAACATACATGATGGGGAAAGAAAGCTGCTCCCCTACCCCCAGGATCAGGAAAAACACAGGATACGTTCTCTTCCCACTTCCGTTCAATATTGTACTGGAGGTTCCAGCCAAGGCATTTAGGCAAGAGAAGGAAATAAAAGATAAATGTAGGCAGCTGGTTGGTGCGCCGACCCGGGCCGCGGCTGCAGCTTCCTCCACGTGCTTTCGGCGGCGACATGGAGCTGGAAGAGTTAGGAATCCGAGAGGAATGTGGCGTGTTCGGGTGCATCGCCTCAGGAGAGTGGCCCACGCAGCTGGATGTGCCGCATGTGATCACGCTGGGACTCGTGGGGCTGCAGCACCGGGGTCAGGAGAGTGCTGGCATTGTGACCAGTGACGGCAGTTCAGTGCCAACGTTCAAAACACACAAGGGAATGGGTCTTGTAAATCACGTCTTCACTGAAGACAATTTGAAGAAATTATATGTTTCAAATCTTGGAATCGGGCACACGAGGTACGCCACTACAGGAAACTCTGAATTGGAAAATTGTCAGCCCTTTGTTGTTGAAACGCTTCATGGGAAAATAGCTGTGGCACATAATGGTGAATTGGTAAATGCTGCTCGGTTAAGGAAAAAGCTTCTGCGCCATGGCATTGGCCTGTCAACAAGTTCTGATAGTGAGATGATCACCCAGTTACTGGCATATACCCCGCCCCTGGAACAAGACGACACCCCAGACTGGGTAGCCAGGATTAAAAACTTGATGAAGGAAGCACCCACGGCATACTCGCTGCTTATCATGCACAGAGATGTGATTTATGCTGTGCGAGACCCTTACGGAAATCGTCCTCTGTGCATCGGCCGCCTTATTCCAGTTTCTGATATTAATGATAAAGAGAAAAAAAACTCAGAAACAGAAGGATGGGTAGTGTCTTCAGAATCTTGTAGCTTTTTATCGATCGGTGCAAGGTACTACCGTGAAGTCTTGCCTGGAGAAATTGTGGAAATATCCAGACATAACATTCGAACTCTTGACATTATACCAAGATCTGAAGGAAACCCAGTGGCTTTTTGTATCTTTGAATATGTGTATTTTGCAAGACCAGATAGTATGTTTGAAAACCAGATGGTCTATACAGTCCGGTACCGTTGTGGTCAGCAGCTGGCAACTGAAGCCCCCGTGGATGCAGATCTGGTCAGCACTGTCCCAGAGTCGGCGACGCCCGCTGCCCTCGGTTACGCAGCTAAGTGCGGACTGCCCTACGTGGAGGTGCTGTGTAAAAACCGGTACGTGGGAAGAACCTTCATTCAACCAAACATGAGGTTAAGACAGCTGGGCGTGGCCAAAAAATTCGGAGTACTGTCGGATAACTTTAAAGGCAAAAGAATTGTTCTTGTAGATGATTCAATTGTGAGAGGCAACACTATCTCACCCATCATCAAATTGCTCAAAGAATCTGGCGCAAAAGAGGTACACATTCGAGTAGCTTCACCACCAATTAGATATCCGTGCTTCATGGGAATAAACATTCCCACAAAAGAAGAGCTTATTGCCAATAAGCCAGAATTTGATAGTCTTGCAGAATATCTTGGAGCCAACAGTGTTGTGTATCTGTCGGTAGAAGGACTGGTTTCATCTGTACGAGAGGAGATAGAATTTAAACAGCAGAAAGTGAAAAAGCACGATGTGATTCAAGAAAACGGGATTGGCCCGGAGAGCTTTGAAAAGAACGGTCACTGCACAGCCTGTCTCACTGGCAAATACCCTGTCGAACTGGAATGGTAGCTCGTCGGGCAGATGCATTGCCGCAACAGACAGCTGGTCAAGAAGTGCCAGCGGCTACACCCTTCCTATTTACCGGTACTCAGTTGGTACAATAGAAGACGCCACATGCTTGCGTACCCGTACAACTTTTGGGGTTTTTTTCTGGAAAGGTTACCAAAGTGTATAATTGAATCTTGCTAATTGCATTTCATACAGCAATGTACAGTGGTTGTTTTTTTTTGTTTTGTTTTTTCTTTTTTTTTTTTTTTTTTTTTTTTGCTATAAGCAGTGGCAGGCCCTTGCAGCTGCTAAGTGGCACGTGCCAGATCCATGTTTTAAAGGGTTTGTAAGATGTTAGACTAAGACAGGAGATAGGAGGCAGATAGGACAGGTGAGTTAAATATAGCAGTTCATGCAAAGTTTGAATGTATCAGACCCCACAGGTGGCTAGCCTCCATAGTTCTGGCTATGGTTAGGAATTTGGCTTCCCTATCTAGCCTTAGACAAAGCTGTATAAAGCAAAAACGAAAATCATCTTTTTGTGCCTCAGTTTCCCCACTTGTGCAGTGGGATATTTTTATTGTTAAATAATTATTGCGACTTTGAATAAGTCCTCCTGGTGATTAGAGCCAACATCGCACCCCTAAATTTGTGATTTTTAACTTTTGAAAGCTAATCGTTACCAGCTCTTTTGAAACTAGTTTGCAGCTAAGGTTTCATGTGGAGGAGGGGAAATACAGTTAGGCATCTATCTTTGGGGTTGCTGTAAAAATCTGCCTATGGAAAAGATTTTCCTACATTCGACCACAAAATATGATTTGTCACACTTAGTGCCCTGATGCTATAAGCCCAGCGAATAACCCAGCACATCTGAAATGAAGACAATGTTTGGATCCCAACAAACCGTTTCTCCTTAGTTTTGCTTAACTATCATGCTTTTTGAATGAAGTACTTAATCACTCATAAGCATATATACATTTTTATATATATATCTATATATATATACAGACGTATACACACATATGTACAATTGCAATTAATGATCAGGAAGAAATATAGTAGGGACCAAGATTTTTTTAAGAATCAAGAAGACAGCTACTTTTTTGACATTTGAATGCCCACATCTAAGCATCCACTTTTTTTTTTTTTTTTTTTGACAGGCAGAGTGGTCAGTGAGAAAGAGAGAGAGAGAGAGAGAGAAAGGTCTTCCTTTGTCATTGGTTCACCCTCCAATGGCCGCCGCGGCCGGCGCACCGCGCTGATCCGATGGCAGGAGCCAGGTGCTTCTCCTGGTCTCCCATGGGGTGCAGGGCCCAAGTACTTGGGCCATCCTCCACGGCAGTCCCGGGCCACAGCAGAGAGCTGGCCTGGAAGAGGGGCAACCGGGACAGAATCTGGCGCCCCTACCGGGACTAGAACCCAGTGTGCCGGCGCCACGAGGTGGAGGATTAGCCTAGTGAGCCACGGCGCCGGCCTAAGCATCCACTTATAATCACTCTTTTCTGCTTGATTAGCATCTAGAGAATTTGATTTTTTAAAATATTTTTCTTATAACATCTGAAATTTAGGTTAAGGTGACTTGCCCATCAACCCTGCTTCTGTAAGATTTTTTAAACATAAAAGTGTTTGTTTCTGTTATGTTACCACAGTCTGACGTATATAGCATTCAGATCTGCTTAGAAGTTTAATATTTATTAGTGGCTGCAGTTGTTGGTCTTCATCTGGCGTATCACCTGGTGTCCTGCAGCAGCGGCTCAGGTGCAGGCAGAGTGGCAGTGCAGAGCCCTGGGACCATGCCGGGGGCGCAGCACCGAGGCGGCGAGCCCCGGGACTCACGTGTGACCTGGCCTTCCTTACCTTTGACTTGTGAAAAACAAGACACTCAGGGAGTACTACACCCAAATCTCTGATCACCCTCATGTTCTTCGTAGTTCATTTCACTGGGATGCTTTCATAAAGGAAGATAATACTGTGACAGTTGGCTGATGCTACAGATTTCATCGTTTTTCTCCAACATGGACTTGGATTTCACAAGTTTCTGACACCTGAACTAAATTACAGGGTTTTGGTTTTTGTTGTTTCTTTTTTTTTTTAACTGATGTAGTTTCAAATGTTGTTTAACTGCTTTAAATTTATATGAAAATTGTAAGCTGCGCAGATGAGACCTGTGTTTTCACAGGACCTATATCGTGAACTGAACTCAGCCTATGTTTTTGTGACCTCTCTGTGATGCCTTGGTCGCAAATATATGTAATAAGTGTATTTGGACACGTATGTGCTTTTTGAAAAACGGTGACTTCTAGTAAGTACTTGTCGGTAAACAGCACACAGACATGTAGGCTCCACTCTTGGTGCCAGCTAGTTAGATCTTACTTCTCTGATCTGGACATTTCAACAAATAGACCATCTCTTATAAACCAGAAAAACCACTTGTTGAAAATGAGGGACAAATAAAGTTGTTAGAAAAAGCAAAAAAAAAAAAAAAAGATAAATGTAGAAAACCCTAATGAATCTCCAAAAGACTATTGGACTAATAAACGAGTTCTGTGAAGTTAAGGTTGTAAGATAAATAAATATACAAGAGGGTCGGCATTGTGTAGCAGGTTAAGTGTCTGCTTGTGATGCCAGCATTCATATGACAACTGGCTGTTCCACTTCTGATCCAGCTCCTTGTTAATCACTTAGGAAAGCAGCAGAAGATGGCCCAAGTTCTTGGGCCCTTGCACCAACATGGGAGAAGCAGTGGAAGATGGACCACGTCCTTGGGCTCTTGCATCCACATGGGAGACCCAGAAGAAGCTCCAGGTCCCTAACTTTAGCCTGGCCCAGCTTGGCCATTATGGCCACTTGGGGAGTGAATTAGCGGCTGGAAGATCTCTCACTCTGTCCATCCTCCTCTGCCTTTCAAATAGAAGAAAAAGATAAATATATGGATATCAGTAGTATTTTCATGCACTAGCAATGAACAGGGCACTATCAAGAAAGTAAAAAGATAATCCACAGAATCAGAGAAAACTTTATAAATCATATATATAAGTGTCTGGTATTCAGGAACACTTATAACTCAATAATGCAAAATATTCTATTTTTAAAAGATTTATTTATTTGAAAGAGTTACACAGAGAGAAGAGAGGCAGAGAGAGAGAGGGGTCTTCCATCCGATGGTTCATTCCCCAGTTGGCCACAGTGGACGGAGCTGTGCCAATCTGAAGCCAGGAGCTTCTTCCAGGTCTCCCTCGCAGGTGCAGGGGCCCAAGGACTTGGACCATCTTCTACTGCCATCCCAGGCCATAGCAGAGAGCTGGATTGGAAGTAGAACAGCTGGGTCTTGAACTGGTGCCCATATGGGATGCCAGCACTTCAGGCCAGGGTGTTAACTCACTGCGCCAGAGCACCAGCCCCAAATGTCATTCTGTTTTTTTAAAATGGTGAAGGCTTTGAACAGACATTTCTTAAAATGGCCACTGAAACAGATAATTGATACCATTAGTTAATAGGGAAGAACAAAGCAAATCAACCTCAAAGAGATGCCATTTGTGCTTGCTAAGATAGCTAGAAAACAAAAAGAAGAAAAATAGTATTTTCAAGGATGTGCAGGAATTAGAAAACTCATATGTTGCTGGTGGGAATGTAAAATGGTTTAGCTGCCATGGAAAACATTTTGTCATTTTCTCAAAAAGGTAGACCCAGAGTTACCATATGAATATTTCTACTCTTAGGTATATAAACAAGAAAACTTAAAGCATATGTTCCGGAAAATTTGTACACAGATGTCTGTTACAGCATTTTTCACAGTAGCCAAAAGGTGGAAATAACCCAGTGTTCATCAGCTGATGAATAAGTAATAAATAGATAAATAAAAAATAGAATGAAGGGCCGGCGCTGTGGCATAGCGGGTAAAGCCGCTGCCTGCAGTGTTGGCGGCATCCCACATGGGCGCCGGTTCAAGTCCCAGCTGCTCCTCTTCTGATCCAGCTCTCTGTTATGGCCTGGGAAAGCAGTGAAAGATGGCCCAAGTCCTTGGGCCCCTGCACCCGGTGTGGGAGACCCGGAAGAGGCTCCTGGCTTCTGGCTTCAGATTGGCCTAGCTCCTGCCGCTGTGGCCAACTGGGTAGTGAACCAGTGGATGGAAGACTCTCTCTCCCCCTCTCTTTCTCCCTCCCTCCCTCCCTTTCTGCCTTTCATATAAATAAATCTTTAAAAATTTTTAAAAAGATGTTAAAAAATAGAATAAAGCGGTGTTCAGAAATAAAAAGGAATGGAGCCCTGATACATGCTGCAGCATGGATGGACCTGGAAGAATGCTAGGGGAGGGAAACCAGTTACAACTGCAATGTGTTGAATCTAATTATGGCCCTAGCTGTTTTGGCATAGAAATAGATGTTTCTTCTTCTTAGGACTATGATGGTACTTCAAAAATTTTCTGGAAAATTTGAAAATATGAGTTTTCCATGAACTTTTATTTTTTATTTATTTGAAAGAGTTAGAGAGGTAGAGGCAGAGAGAGAAGTCTTCCATCCACTTGTTCACTCCCCAAATGGCCGCAACAGCTGGAGCTGAGCCAATCTGAAGCCAGAAGTCAGGAGCTTCTTCTGGGTCTTCCACTTGTGTGCAGGGGCCAAGGACTTGGCCCATCCTCTGCTGCTTTCCTAGGCACATTAGCAGGGAGGTGGATTGGAAGTGGAGCAGCTAGGACTCAAACTGGTGCCGGCACTACAGGCTGGGGCTTTAACCTTCTGTACCACAGTGCCTCTCCTTTCATGAACTTTTAGTACTCTCATATTTTTCTGTTATCCTCTTAGTTTTTCAAAAAAATTAAAAAAAGTGGGAGAGAGAGTGCTAACCCTCTGCTAGTTCTCCCTGAAAATATCCTCTGCAAGGGCTGGGTCTGCATCAGGCCAAGGCTGAAGCCAGGAGCAGGGAACCCAGTCCAGGTCTCCCATATGAGTGGCAGGGACCCAGTACTTGAGCCATCACTTGCAACTTCCTGTGGTGGCAATAGCTAGAAGTTGGAATTGGCATGGAGCCAAGACTTGATTTCGGCTACTCTGATATGGGACATGGGCATCAGAACTGGCATCTCAGCTGCTAGAACAAACACCCACCCCATGATTTAGTTTTTGGATCTCATGTTCAGACTATATCCTCTGGTTATGAATCTAAATATTCAGACTATATCCAGTACCACTTGCTTTGTGAGGTATTTACTCTCCTTGGAGCATACTTTCCAGCTGTCACTGCTGTGGTCCCAGCATACTGGTTTCTGAAAGAGAAGGGAATTTCTTTATCTGCCCATGGCTGATAGCATCTCTTGCCTGGAGTGTTTTAACAGCTTACTAAGTGGTCTCCCTACATCCATTCTGGCCCCTTTAGGATCCATTCTTAATTTGTTAATCCAAGTCATCTTCTGGAAATGCAAACCTGGTCATAAAAGTCTTTAGCTTGAAGGCTATTTGTGACTCCCAGTTGCCTGTAAGAAGCATCAAACTCTTTACCGTGTTTCACTTGGCCTCCCACAGCCTTGCTGCTATGTTCCTCAGCCACCTCTCTTTCCTTGCTCCGGGCTGTCTGTTCCGCTTTGGCCTTCCTCCAGTTCTTGGCCAGCCTGAGACTTCTTCTGTAACCACTCTTTGTCCTCTCTGGCTGAGAGGTTCTGCCCTCCCCTTTTTCCATTTCTTCTTTTAGGCCAATCCTCAGTCCTTATTTTTTTTTTTTAATTAAAAAAAATTTTTTTGACAGGCAGAGTGGACAGTGAGAGAGAGAGAGACAGAGAGAAAGGTCTTCCTTTACCGTTGGTTCACCCTCCAATGGCCCCTGCGGCCGGCACGCTGCGGCCGTTGCACCACGCTGATCCGAAGCCGGGAGCCAGGTGCTTCTCCTGGTCTCCCATGCGGGTGCAGGGCCCAAGCACTTGGGCCATCCTCCACTGCACTCCCTGGCCACAGTAGAGAGCTGGTCTGGAAGAGGGGCAACCGGGACAGAATCTGGCACCCTGACCGGGACTAGAACCCAGTGTGCCGGCGCCGCAGGCGGAGGCCAATCTTCAGTCCTTAGTTAGGCATGTTTACCCAACCGCATGAGCTCAAAATGTTGTGCACTTCTTTTTGTTAGTACTTATGGCGTTGAATGTTCCTTCGTGTGATTCTTTGATTAAAGGCCTGTCTTCTGCACAAACCAATAAGCTCCATGAGGGTGGCTGTATCATTTTTGGCTGGGATAGGGGCTTACCATTACCAGCATAATAGCACATGCTGTGGGTACTAACCACATATTTATCCAATGACCATGGTTTCTTCTTGCTTCACCCTGCTAGAATGTTACGGTTTCAACTCAAATATGTCCTAGTTTCACCTATGACTTTCTTATTAGCCAGCCTACCAGTATCTAAAGGTTCTACCTTTATCTGAGCTTTTCCAGTTTTATAGGGAAGCCTCTGAGCTTCATGGCCATTTATACACCGCTTTTCCCTTCCTCTGTGAAAAATCCAGAGGAAAATCTTAGAAAAATCGAAGGCCATCCTGTTTTCTTACTGAAATCCACTGCCCTGGGTCTTCCTTGGTGACCGCTCATGAGCTCCTCCCAAATACAACTTTAAGAGCAGGTGCTATACACTGTGTCAGTAACAGCTGCAATAAACGAGACTGGTGTTTCAATGATGATGACAGTAATTAAGGATCCTGCATGAAGTACTTGAGGCCTCTTAAGTAAGAACTCATTTCACTTGTCTCGTTGTAATTTGCCATCTGTTCCAAGAAATTTTGTATTATCAAAATTCATTATATAAAATTTTTTTGTCTAAAAGCATTAGGGATTGGATAATATCAGATATACTATAACAAAGTTATGTTTCCTGTAGAATGCTACTTAATAGCTATGAATGCATTATCACAATCAACCATTGACAGAACCCAGTGTTTGACACTCTCTCTCTCTCTCTCTCTATATATATATATATATATATGGGGAATTTTCAAAAAAGATAATGGAAAATTAGTTTTATGGAGAAACCATGGATTTCAAAATTTTTCACCAAAATAAACTTATAATTTTAGTTTTTGCAAACTTTTTGATATTGCCTGTGTAGCATTTTCTCTGGAGTGTCCTTCCTTGCCTACACTGTCATTAGCAAAGAACCATTTTTGCCATCCAATTCCTTTGATACCCATTGCTTTTAAAGATTTATTTATTTATTTGAAAGGCAGAGTCACAGCGAGAGATGGAGAGATATAGAGATCTTCACCTACTGGTTCACTTCCCAAATGGCCAGGGATGGGCCAGGTGAAAGCCAGGAGCCTGGAACACCATCCGGGTATCCCACATGGGGTGGCAGGGGTCCAAGCACTTGGAGCCATAGTCTGTTGCTTTACAGGTGCATTCGCAGGGAGCTGGATCAGAGGTGGAGCAGCTGGGACACAAACCAGTGCCCATAGGGGATACCAGCATCACAAGTGGCAGTTTAACTCACTGTACCACGATGCTGGTCCAAGTTACCCATTGCTATAATAAATCAAACACTAATTCTGCAGATAAAGCTGCAGTGAAGACAAGAGCTTCTCTCATGCTAAGGAGCTAATTTTAGGTCTGGTACAATAAGTTATTCCTAATGCCTATCAAATCCCCAAACTTATCTAATTTGCCTTAAAAAACTTACACAGACCTCAAACCTGTAATTTTCCCAGGACTAGACAGCGTATGTCAAACAGTAACACCTGTGTGTGGATGTTTTCTTCTGAATCAGGTGGTACAGGCCCAGTGTGTCAAAACAGAAACTGAATTCTACCTCCGCAGCCGCAGTGAGATAGTGAATGGAGAAGGGCACACCATGGGGGCACTTTATTGGCAGCTGAATGACATCTGGCAGGCTCCATCCTGGGCCTCTCTAGGTAAGTGTGGGAGCATTCTTTGTGTGGGGGAGATAAAGCAGTAGCTGTGGGAAGGTAGACTGAGAACACACAGAGCCTGACAGATCAGATGAACCCAGCAGAACTTCAGCTATTAGAGACTTTTCCTGGGACCTGTCTGTGAACTGCAGCCATCCTGCTCACCTTGAGGCTTTCTGTGAGCCTTAGCAGCAGCCTCATTATGAGCACTTGTGCTGTGCAAAGTGATAGCAGCAGGCTAAGAACAGGAGACATCCCTATATGAAGACCTCTGCCACGTGTCTTGCAATTGTTGCACAAAATTTTGAACTTATTTAAGGGGGCTTTCCAGGGCCAAGAGAGTATGAACTTAAGTATCCCTGCTCTGAGTAGAGGCACTCAACCAAGTAGGATTGGGCCAGTTAAGTGTTAAAATGCCCCTTCCTCTGAGTCTTCCCCCATTTTAAGTCTATAAGACCACCTTATTATTCCTTCTTATCTCTTGGGTCGAAGGTAGTAAAGTCAAAAATTCAAATAGGAAAGGTTACCAGTTGTATGAGCTCGACTAGCAACAGGTGAGACGACTGACATAGAGTTTGCCATTTGAATTATTCCATCTACATTGGTACGTTTAAAAAAATTGAAGAAATAGTGAAGAGTCTTTGGCCTTCACTAGAGGTGATTTGAAGCAAAGTTCAGTTAATAATAGAAATACTAGTTCAGGCCATAAAGCAGAGGCCCGTTTGCTGGGTGAGGCTGTTAAACTGGCCGGGAAAGCAAATGCAAGGCAGCTCATTCCAGATACGCCCTCATTAATGCCAGATGGGTGCTTTGCAGGGATTAAGTTTTTGATCAAGCGTCTCTGACCAAACCATCAACAAGAACCGGATAAAAGGTGTAACACAGAATGAGAATCAGAGATGTACTGTGGGATGGAATATCCTTCCATGTTGCTTAAAAGATAGCCAACACACATGGGCATAACTCTTGCCTTCTGGCTGTGGATGATGTGTGAATGAGGTATGGACTTCGAAAGTATAGAGTTCAATTCCAGAAATGGGACAGCCCTGTTTTTGTAAATCTTCTTTTAAGCGATTGCATGTAGACTATGCATGTGAGTTCTTCATAGAAAGTACAGGAGTGTCCTGGGCTGGTTTCTAACTCTGGCAGGACCCTGCCTCCATGGAGAGGGTCACCAACTCCTCACTTATTACAGAAGAGTGGTGCCACGGAGAAGCTGCGACAAAGCATGGTGTGTTTGTTCCCAGTCTGGGTAGCCTCATAGCCCCTGATGGGCCAATAAATCCACTGTTAATAGTGCGTGCAGGTAGGGGAGGGACGTATCTCCTCTTATTGCCTGCAATGGTGATATGTTAAAGGGATTAACAGCTACTTAGAATCTATAGGGTGCATATATTTATTTTTAAAAACTAGTCTAATTTATAATATTCCAAATACAAAAGTATACCTGGGCCTTCTGCTTGGTTCATAAATTTGAAAAGCTACATAGCTAATGGTAAAGCCAAAAATTAGGAGAGTTTTAGCCTGTAATGCAGAGTATTTTGTTGGTATCCAAATTTTATCACTGGTGAGTAACCTGGGATGTGCAGCAACGAAGCCTTTTGCTTTAGTTCCTGCTCCCTTAAGTGTATCTGTCTGTGGCCTTTCCTCTGGAATGGATATCACACATGAGAGTGCGTAAGTTACCTCAGGTCTGAGCCACCTCACTTTTGTGAAAAAACGTTTCAAGTTTAAGTTCTAGTTCGCTTTAGAGATCCAGTAGGAAAAGCCTCTTCACACCACCCCCTCCCCACCTATCTTGTTAGGAGGAAGTGCTACTAGTTGGAACTGAAGTGCCTGGAGTTGATTTTTTTTTTTTTAATAAAACCCTTAAATTAGTATTGTCTGAACTTCCAAACCACATGGCCCCATCTGCACGGCTGGTGTTGTGTGTCCTGGCACCCCTGCTCCTGCTGGCTTGATGATAAAGGTGCTTTGTGGGGAAGTCGTTTTTTTCTGAAAGAGAGCAATGCTGAGAAAGATCAAGTTTGTGCGTTGAGCACACTACACATGCCAGCAAGGCACAGTGTTCTATGGAACCTTGACAACTCGTCCTTGTATTTGAGGCACAGCCATGCAATGCTGCTGGTTTCAATGCTTTCTCCCAGTCTGATCTTGTCAGCCACATTTGTGTTGTCATTGTTTTGGTTTGCTCATGGGGTTTTGTGCCTATGGGAAAAGGAGACTTTGAGTATTAAGGGATTTCTAAGTGAATACTTGTTAACAGGTGTTGCCTGCCAGTGCTGCTAATTTCTTCCTCTGTGTGTGCCTGGCAAAAAGGACCACTCCCTTGTGGAGGTCTTAGCAAAATTGCCTGCATGCTAGCAGGGAGATCGGGATTCAAAATGCTGCCCCAAATTGGAATCAAGAGCTGAGCCTCCATTTCTTCCCGTGTAAAGTGATTTGTTAAAACCTGTTACCCAGATGTTGTGAGGGGACGTGACTTAGTATCCAAAATGCTCCCGGGCTGTTCACCCTCATGGGTTCCTCGGCCATTGGCTCCCTTGGGCGCTTCTTCCCCAGAATCAGGGTGAGCCACTCCAAGCTGGGCCTCAGCGCCTCCCTTGAGCACCGGGCTCTGCCCATCTTGCACTTTCTTGGTTGCTTGCAGAGTACGGGGGCAAGTGGAAGATGCTTCACTACTTCGCTCGGCGTTTCTTCGCTCCGCTGCTGGCCGTGGGCTTTGAGAGCCAGAGCGCGTTAAACATCTATGGCGTGTCGGATCTCCACTCCAACTGCAAAGTCAGGCTCACCGTACGTAACCGCCACGCGCACTTAGTTGGTTGCTTATCCTACTTTTGAGAAAAATCAAATTTATTTGTATTCAGATGGCTCTAGAGTCTGGTTGAAAATGGGCCGTTCTTGGAGTTACAACACATGTATTTAGATTAAAACGCTGCCGCTTAATACCTGACCTTAAACAAGAGCCTTGGAGTCTTGGAGATTGTATTTGCTCCTCTATAAACTGATACCTACCTGTTTGCTTAAAAGGATTTCTATGATAGTGAAAAAAAATTAGATGGAAGTGAACTACATAAGCTGTAAAGTGCCACTTAAATGTAAGCTTATTTATTTGATGAGAAGCTAGAAATAGTGCAGACTTTGCCAAAAAATGTTTAAAAATGGGATGTTACAGTGGAAATCAGTGAGAGTATTTAGAACGGGCAGAAAAATGAACTTTTATTTAAAACAAGCTTAAATACAAAGAAAGGGTGGAAACTAACATTCTCAGGTGGCTACTATTTGGAGGATGTCAACACTGAACACAGATCATTTTATAGAAAAATTATAATGCACCAGGTACTGCATCTTCCATGATTATGTTTTTTTTAACTTTTATTTAATGAATATAAATTTCCAAAGTACAACTTATGGATTACAATGGCTTCCCCCCCATAACGTCCCTCCCACCCGCAACCCTCCCCTTTCCCACTCCCTCTCCCCTTCCATTCACATCAAGATTCATTTTCGATTACATGATTATGTTTTAAATTCTCACAGTCACCTGTGAAATTAATGCCACAAATATTCCTATTTTTAAAAATGATTTATTTATTTGAAAGAGTTACAAAGAAGGAGATCTTCCACCTGCTGGTTCACTTCTCACATGGCTGCAAGAGGTGGGGCTGGGCCAGGCTGGAGCCAGGAGCCTGGAGCTGCTTCCAGGTCTCCTACATGGGTTCAGGGGCCCAAGGACTTGGGCCATCTTCTGTTGCTTTCCCAGGCCATAGCAGAGAGCTGGATAGGAAGTGGAGCAGCCGGGACTCACTCAGAGTGCCCTCATGGGATGCCGGCACTGTGGGTGTACGCTTAACCTCCTCACCATAGCACCAGCCCCAATTAGTCCCACTTTACAAATGAGGAAATGGAACCTGGGGAGTTTGAACAACTTGGTCACATAATTAATTGGAACTTCATAGGGCTGGGATTAAAACTCTTGCTGGGGATCAGCACGGAAGTGCAGTGCATTAAGCTGCCTTCTGCAGGGCTGGCATCCTGTATGGGCACCAGTTCAAGTTCTGGCTGCTCCACTACCAATCCAGTTCCCTGCTAATACGCCTGGGAAAGCAGCAGAAGATGGCCCACATTCTTGGACCCCTGCACCCACATGGAAGACCTGGAAGAAGCTCCTGGCTTTGGCCTGGCCCAGCCTCGGCTGTTGCAGCCATTTGGGGTGTGAACCAGTGGATGGAAGTTCTCTCTCTCTCTTTCTCTCTCTGTAATTCTGACATAAATAAATCTTTGGGGAAAAAAAAAAAAAGCTCTTCTGCTATTTGGACTTTGGGCGATCACTACTACTGGTCTCTGAAAAGCCCAGGGACCGGGAACGTTCACTTTGTTTCTTTTCTCCCCAGGTGCGAGTCCACTCCTGGAGCTCCCTGCAGCCTGTGTGCTCGCTTGTCACTAGCCAGCTTGTGATCAAAGCCGGGAAGGCCGTCCCCCTCTATAAAGAGCCCGTGTCGAAACTGATGAACCGATGTGGGAATTGTACGCGGAAAAGCTGCGTGGTTTCCTTTTTCCTTTCAACCGATTCGGAGCTCTTCAGCCCAACAAACTATCACTTCCTGTCCTCCCTGGATGAGGCCGTGGGGCTCCTGGAGGCGCACATCACTGTAAGCACGGGGTTACGGTGTCACTAGGTTTCAACATCACTGTGGCCTCTGATTGCAAATTCCACCCCCTTGGTGCTGACTGTGCCTGAGGCCCTGGGGAAGGATGACCAAGATCAAATGCTGTTTATTTCTAATTCAAGATCGGCCAGAGTTTGGGTTACTGCTGCTCATGCTGCCCCTCCCCTCTCCCCCAGTGGGGCTGGCACCGTGCCAGGGGAGGCAGCGCCTTGACCAGGTTCCAGCCTCCCTCCGTTCTAGGCACCTTTCTGTGCAGTCTCTCATTTTCCCAACAACCCTGAAGTGTTATCATCTGTGATTTGCAAGTGAAAAAACCAGGTTAGAGAGGAGAAGTCAGGAGCTCAAGTTCCTGTGGCGAGAGAGCACCTGGGGCCCAGTGAAAATACTTACTTTTGAGTGTTTAAGTCGTCTGTTTATACTCTTACTCTCTTTGATTTATTGCTTTGAGGTAGCTTAGTCATCAAATCCCTTACTTTCCAAGAGCAAATTAGACGTTCAGTGTGTGTTGGTATACAAATTGAGCCGCCAGAGAATTTGGTATCTGGTTGATTGAGTTCTCAGTCACCTCCTCACCCCCAATGCCCTTTTTTTTTTTTTTTTGAGAAAGTTTCTCCACTTTCAGCAAGTGTTAAATTTGTTTTACTGCTTGACTCCATTGGGAGGGATTTTGTACATTTACTTTAGGACTAATTACCTAAAACACCCAGTCCATATACGTTATGGAAAAGAGGCCTAACAATGGAAAATTAATGGTGAAATATTTTCACAATGAAGCCTGACTTATCTGTAATGACTATGTAGGACAGATATGAAGGAAATTACATGTGCTTACACAGAAATGAAAACCATATACTGGCCAAATATGTCTTCTCTAAAATTATGAGTTTTAAAACAATGTTTTGCTCTGCTAAGTTTTCATTACCCCGAGATAACTGGGTTGGTGGGAGAGAGATATAGGGTTTCTTCCTTGTCCTTTGGATTTCAGTGAGACATGTCTTTCCAAAAGAGACATAGTGGTAGTAATGATAGTACTAATACTGTTAACATTTATTTTGAACTTACTTAGGCCAGGTACTTGACTGTACTATTCTAAGGGAGATGCTAGAAACTTCTTCTCCCTATCAGGGGGCAGGTTTGGACCCTAGAATCTGCAATCAGATGCATGGAGATGAGATTTCCTAACTGAGGTAGGCAACAAGAGAGAGCAAGGCACCAGTGTTTCTTCTGGCCTTGACCTTGGAGCAGCAGTAGCTGAGGCCAGTGAGAGTGAGCCCTGTGAACCTCACTGTAGCTGCTTTAGGGTCTTCGCCAGATTCCCTGAGTAGTATGATTGTGGATATTTGACATCTAAGGTCAATCCCGAGTCTCTGACTCTCCAAATATGCCTAATGTGCTTCAGTTTCTGATCTGCTGCTTTCAGCGTTGGTTTTCTTTATAACTCGGAACCTCGAATCACAGTCCTACAAATATGTAAGGCTAACTATAGATAGTAAAAATTGCTCCTGGAAATGCCTTATGTGTCACGTGATGTATAAAGCAGACTCTGCCAGGTTGTGTGTGTGTGTGTGTGTGTGTGTGTGTGTGTTGAGGAGCCACGTTGTGTGACCAGTGCACAGCTCAAAAGGTCACACTCAACGCCATCCTCACAGCAAGAGAGGCCTGCACACCCTCCTGCTGTGGACAGCCGGTCCTCTTCTCTCTGGGCATATGTTCATTGGCTAATTAACTGCAGTGGGGCCCACCTGATTTAAATAGCACTTTCTCTTTTCGCTGATGGTGTCTGGAATCTAAACATGTAAAAATGTTATTAATATGACTTTACTGTGCAATAAAAGAGGATGGCTGAGCTTCTGGAACTGCCTGGCAGGGTGCTTTCTAGACTCCTGGATCTTTTTAGAAGGCCCGACTACCAGCTCCATAATTGTGCTCTGCAACTAGGTCTAGCTATGGCCTTAGAAAGTCATTTAAACCACCCAGCCCTTAGGCAGAAATGTATCGCTCTCGGTGATGCTCGGCCGAAGCTACAAAGCTTTGAGCTTCTTGCGTGACGTGGCCTCCCGAATCATAGGAGACTGCATATTTCTTTGGGTTGAGGTTAGAATTTGGTATTTCCCCATAGCCTGAAATAATTTTGTGTGTAATTGGGAAGTATCTGAAACTATACACAAAATATTTGACTTCCAGCAGTGACAGAGCCAAAGTTGTAGGTAGTGCACTGCCTAGTAGGCACACTTGAGTGTTCTCATGGGGATTGCATGTCACTATATAGCCCTTCTTCACCCTTCGCTACATTTATGCTTTTTCTTTTTTTCAGGCCAACATCTCTCAGAAGGGTGACACGTTCATTTTTGATCTGAAAACCTCCGCTGTTGCTCCCTTTGTGTGGTTGGATGTGGGAAGCATCCCAGGGAGATTTAGTGACAATGGCTTCCTCATGACCGAGAAGACAAGAACTGTCTTATTTCACCCTTGGAAACCCACCAGCAAGAGTGAATTGGAGCAATCTTTTCATGTGACCTCCTTACGAGATATTTATTGAGTGAATCCAGGTTGTATTTTCAGTGGACACTGGGAATAAAGTCCTTCTGAAGCCAGCTGGAGAGGAAGGCAGCCGGAGACAAGTAGAAGAAGCCTCGACGCATCTGCCTGCTGCCACACATCTGACCCATCACTGTTTCAGGAGTCTGTGCCGTGAATTCTTTCAGGGAAGGCTGTTTGCCCAGGTGATGTCCTCAAACAAGTCTGCACCAAGGTGTGCTAGGCTCTGTGTCAGCACTGGGTGTTTGGCCCTTCACCTCACGACGTGTTACATGAACCAGTTATGATCAGATGATTCCCAAAATCTGACTGTGGCAGTGTCTGTGGAACCTAATGGGGGAAGGTTTCAAGGTCGTTCAGGCCTTTCCTAGTTAGCTTTGAGATATGCTGAATAATTGAAATGAAGTGCCTTGTTCGTTCCAGAGGAATGGAGGTTCAAATGTCCATGGAGCTGTCTTGGTGGTATCATATTGATTGTCATTGCCAGGCAGTTTAGGAGTTGATTGTTATCATTTGGTAACTTTCTTGGATGAGATTCTTTTTTTCATTTGTGGATTTAGTTATAAAATATTGTTTTAAAAATAATAACTTTTTTAAAAGGCTGTTAGATCATTTTTCTTTGAAAAATAAGCTCACATTGAAATGAATGTTGCTACAGTTCAGGAGAGAAAGGAAATCCCCCTTCTCCCCTCTGAAGTTTTGCTGCACTGAATGGTAGACAGATTAACCAAAGAAAAACCCGCACTCAAATGGACCATAGTTCAATAAAACATATATGGTTATATAAAACAAAGGGTCAATGGTTGAAGCTCAAATACATTCTTCAAAGGGGAGAGAAGGGTGTGGGGGTCCTGTTGGCAAGGTTAGACGTGTAGTAAATGATGTTACAACAAATGGATGATCCCACAATGCAGACCGTGGTCTGAGCTCTGGGGGAGGTGGAGATGAGTTACAGGAAGGTGATGGTGGAACTTCCTGGGAACCAAGGATGTCTTGTTCTTTGTGTTTGTCGGAGCTGCCCTCTGGAGATGAGAGGAAGCATCTGTTTGTGCCTGGTGATGACATTCAGTCTCGTCTCTTCTCTGCTCGTTAATCTTGCCTGGTTATTTGATGAGATTCCTAGGGAAACTTAAGACAGTTGCATTTTTCTTTGGAAGAAGTTTCCTCTGTCCTGGAGGGAAGTGCAGAGACAGCATCTCCCCGAGCTCGGAGGGAAGAGCAAGGGCAGGTACGAGAGACTTTGGTTCTAAGGCAGCTTCTGAGGCCTTCCAATTCGCTTTGACTCAGAGTGCTCAGCATTTCAAAGCATCACACTTCGGAATATCCTATTTTGAGCCCCAACAGTGGATATTTTGGGGTCATCACCCCTGATTGGGTCTGGACTTCAGATTTGGGTAAATTACATCAGCTTTCCAGTACGAAGGCTGGAAACTGGATGCAGATTTACTCTCATAGCAGCAAAATGATTCCTTTAGATTGAATTGAAATCTATTTATACTGATTATAAAATGCTATAAAATTATTATACACTATCACATAAAATTAATGTGATAGTATAAGGAATAGGGCAACAGGTTAATCAGTAGTTAATAAGGGTAGAGGTATGTGGACAGTCTTTTGCAGGTTTTCTGTAAACTTGAGATTATATCAAAATAAAATTACATAAATTGCATTGACATTCCCTCTCTGGCTTATTTAATCATTCTGAAAACATTCAGTTGTGTCTGATACTGGGCTGGACATTCATTTCCATTTGGCTCTTGTAATCTGTTTGATAAACAAGGAGAATTTGAAGAATCGAAATCATCTGCGAGGTTTTTCTCTGGGAAGAATCACGTAATTGGTTATGAAATGGAGCTGCAATGAGTGCCGTGCTTTAAAATTGAGACTCATTCGATGCTGGTTTTGATTTTAAAGCTGAGCAGCCTTAGGTTCAGTAACTAAAAAGAAATAGACATGAACAACTCAGTTTTCTCCTTCGGTATCAAGAGTTTCTTCTTTAGATATTGCTGGGACGTGTGTGTGCATGCATACACACACACACACACACACACGAAGCCTTATCAGTTCTGGGCCTTAGGGATGTGAGTCACAAGACTCTTACTTGATAAATATTATCCCATCTTCTTATAGCTACAGCAAATTCTGTTTTATCAAATCTTTGCTGCGGGGTGGGGAGAGCACAGTTCTTCATTAAGCTCCCATGGCAGGTGCCTGGTGATACAGACTTTGAAGCTGACAAGCTGGCATTGATGTGACTATTCTGCCCAGACTAGCTCTGCAACCTTAAGTTATTTAACTTCTCTGTTCAGTCTTCATAACAAAATAGGAATAGCGACACCCACATTATATGTTTGTTTTGAAGAATAAATAACTTAGCTAAGGGTCTCGGCCCTTGTGCTGGCACTGTGAGTGCTCTGTGAGGGGTGGTGTCCTGGAGTGGGCGGGGCTTCCAGGCACACTTCTTTGGATTCAAGTCCAGATCCTGAGGTTTAGTAGTGGTGTGACTTTAGGCAACAACTTGATGTTCTGAACTTGAGTTTCTTTGTATAATGTGATGATAAACCCTCATTTTCAGCTGTAGTTGTGAAGACTAACAGGGTCTGGAGCAAAATAAATGCCAAAGAAATTGTGACTGAACTTCCTGTGGTACTTTTTATCATAATCGTTATTATCCAAGTACTACCAAACACAGGAGTAAAATTGAAGCAAATATAGGCAGATGATAAATTCCTTTCTTTTTTAGGTACCATGTGATGTCTTGATACATGTATTACCTTGTAATGTTCAGTTAAGGATAAGCATAACTGTTACCTCAGACATTTCTTGGGTAAAAACATTCAAAATCCTCTCTTATAGCTTTAAAAATATATGTATATATAACATGTATGTATATTCTCTAGCTTTAAAAATATATACATATATTATGTGTATGTATGCTCTACAGTACATGCTTGTTATCTGTAGTTACCTCACCGTGCAATAGAACACCACAACTTCTTCCTACTAACTGTAACTTAATAATCACTAATCAACCTTTCCCATCCCTCCCTCCTGCCTGCTCTCCTCAGCCTCTGGTAAACACCATTGTACTCTGCTGTGAGATCGATTTTTCAGATACCTTGTATAACTGAGATCATGCAGTGCTCGTCTTTCTGTGTTTGGTTTATTTCACATAGTATAATGACCTCCAGTTCCATCCATGTTGTTGCAGATGACACGATTTCATCCTTTTTAATGATTGAGTAGTATTATATCATACACACACACACACACACACACACACATATATATACACACATATATATATATATATGACAATTTATCCATGCATCAGTGGATGGATACTTAGGTTGTTTGCATTTCTTAGCTCTTGTGAATGGGGCTGCAATAAGCATGGAAGTGTAGATGTATCTTTTTTAAAAAAAATTTTTATTTATTTATTTTTATTTTTTGACAGGCAGAGTGGACAGTGAGAGAGACAGAGAGAAAGGTCTTCCTTTGCCATTGGTTCACCCTCCAGTGGCCGCTGTGGCCGGCGTGCTGCGGCCGGCGCACCGCGCTGATCCGATGGCAGGAGCCAGGTACTTCTCCTGGTCTCCCATGGAGTGCAGGGCCCAAGCACCTGGGCCATCCTCCACTGCACTCCCTGGCCACAGCAGAGAGCTGGCCTGGAAGAGGGGCAACCGGGACAGAATCTGGTGCCCTGACCGGGACTAGAACCCGGTGTGCCGGCGCCACAAGGTGGAGGATTTGCCTAGTGAGCCGCGGTGCCGGCCAGATGTATTTTTGATAGACTGATTTTATTTTTTCTGGATATATACCCAATAATGGGATATCTGGGTAATATGGGAGTTCTCTTTAATTTTTTGAGGAACCTCCATACTGTTTTCTAACATGGTTGTGCTAATCTACATCCTTACCAATAGAGTCTAAGACTTTCTGGCAGGCGTTTCCATTAGCATTGTGAAGCTCTCATCCCATTCTAGTTGTGCGGTTTCTGTTGCGACGTTGCAGCCAGACGTCATTATGTTACTTGCTTGTTTTCTCTTGCAGCTCTAAGAATTCTCTATCTTTGGGAGAGCTTGGTTATTATCCTTGGAGTGGGTAACTTGAATCTGACTGGTGACCTCTGACCTTCTTGTATCTGCATAGTTGGAGCTTTCTCTAGGTTTGAGAAGTTTTCTGTTATTATTTTTTTGAATATGACTTCTATCCCTGTGGTCTTCTCAAGTCCCTCTTGAACCCAGTAACTTAGATAATTGCTCTTTTAATGATAGCCCAGGATTTCTGTAAACTTTCTTCATTATTTTTCCTTTTTACCTCCTATGTATTTTCAAATTACCTGTCTTCAAGCTCACTGATCTCTTCTTCTGTATGATCTATTCTGCTGTGGATACCTTCTATCACATTTTAATATCAATGTACTTTTCAACTCAAGGATTTCTGTTTAATATTTTAAAAATTGCTTCCATCTCTCAAGTTTTGTAGAGTATTAAATAATTTCTCTGTACTTTTCTGTATCTCACTTAGTTTCCTTTAGGTAGCTATTTTAAATTCTGCACCTGAGGATTTACGGTATGCATTGCTATCTGATCAGTTTGTGACACCTTATTTTGTTCATTAGATGAGGTCATGGTTCCCTGGAAGTTCTTTTAACTTTTTGGCATATGACATCATCTCCACATTAAAGGATTGGAAATTTTTCCGTCTTCAAAATATGGTTTCGTTTTGTGCTTTCTTTCCAGAAACTTAAGCAGTCTCTGAGCCTAAGGGTATTTCTGCTATTTCTGTACTAGATGGTGCCCTAGGTTGAAGTCTGGGATGAGTCTGTGGTTGGTGTGTTGTCACCATTTTAGCACTAGAGGGCGTCCCTTCCTTGGTTTGTACCCAATCCACTGTTGATGTGTTGCTCTGAATGACCTATTAGAGGCTCTGTCTGTGAGCACTGGTCCAAGAATAAAGGCCTTTGGACTTTATCTGGTGCTAATACTCATCATGGCAGGCTCCACGATGAGCTCCACGGAAGTCCTGAGCTGACTTTCCAACCCTACTTCCCAGCGGCTGGAGTCTTGCTGTGCTGTCTGCTGGAGGTTAGGAGAGTGGAGGTGTTCCCTTGACCTCTTGACTAGGAAGGGTTGAAAGTCTCAGTCCGCATGTACTGGTTGGGGGCAGCTGCCATGGGTCCCTGCCAGCTCTGGATTTTACAGTGGAGAGCCTGATACTGAGTTTCAAGATTGGGTCTGGATTTAATTTTTTCTCCCTTTCCCAGACAGGAGACATGTCACTGCACTACTTGGAGCTGGGGGAAGTATAATGTGCCGACTGTTTCCTCCTTGCCTTCTGCAATGCATCTTTTCCTTTGCGTATTATACGAGACCCAACACTTGGCCGCTCACCTGCTTCCCAAGCTTTTGTGAAGGTGGCTTGTGTGTGAGTTGCCGTGTGAAGTGGGGTCTCTGCAGGGAGAGGCCCGCTGGAGTGTCTGACTCAGCCACCATCTCACTCTGCTTTGCTGGTAAGTGCTCGTGGCAAATTGTTTCTGAGAGAGATATCAGAACAGAATAACTTAGGAAGAAAGAGCAGTGGGCATAAATAATACATGCGGACAATAACCTAGGAAAGGAGGGAGATGAACGTTGTAGATGTTACTTCTATGCAAGAATAGGGAGAGCTGAAACATCCTGCCACAGTTCATGGGGGCACTGCAGTCATTTCTACCATTGTTAAAAAAGTTTTTATTTGAGAGGCAGAAAGAGTCAGAACTCCAATCTGCTAGTTCATTCCTTCAGTTCCTGCAATGGCCAGGGCTAGGCCCAGCTGAGTCTGGGAATCCAATCCAGGTCTCCCAGGCCCTAACTACCTAAGCTATCATCTGCTGCCTCCCAGGGGACTATATTAGCAGGAACCTGGAAATAAGCAGCCAGAGCCTGGAATTGAACACAGGCATTCTGAATAGGATGCAGGTCTCTTAATTGGTAGGCCAAATGACTGACCCCCATTTCTACTATAAGAGATGTTCTAGCCACATTTACTGGAATAGAGTCTGAGGTGCTTATTCATGGCTTTGAGTCTCCAAGACTTTTTGTTGTTGTTGTTGTTGTTAGTAGTTGTGCAAATAATAGAGAAGATATGAAGACAAGGGAGAACCCTATGCCATGCTCTTACAAAGCGTGTTCTGGAGAGGGTAGTGTGAAGAGAGGCCAGGTCACGGGATTCTATCTTTCTGTTTCAGAGCAGAGAGAACAATGAAAATGGTAATTTTCTCATTCGCATTCACTGTAACCCTTCTTCTTTCTCTTTTATAGCATCTGATACTCTTTTCTTTCCTATGTGACTTTTCACTGTGAGACGTTTTCAAACCATGGGAAGTCACTTGGAAAGTAAATAGAAAGATTTTGTTCTCCATGGGAATGAAGGTGAACTGGAGTTCAGGAGAAATAGAGATATGTTTTTCTAATCTTCCTAAAGTGACAAAGGCACAAGACAGGAAGGATATTCTCTTGGGTTACCCCTGGCTCTCAGATATGAAACATTCCCCATCTTGGTAAGACTTGGAGAGAGAAACAAGCAGGCATTGTTTGTGTGGGAAATTCAAAGCATTTGAAAATACTCCATTTGCCTTAACTGATTACAGACTTATCAATTGAATTATCACATGAAATTTAAAGGATTGCTCAGAAAAAGCATTTAGTAATACTTCCAAGTAAGTGGAGGGATTCTTTGTTTTATTATATTTATAGTTGATGGACTAGAGATGTAAATCAGATATACAAAACCCTGAAAATCATAGCCCAAACTGGTGTTAACACATTTATATTTTGACCGTAAAGACTACTTAGTTGAAGGATATATGCGTTCTTTATCAAGCATGCATTGTGGGCCACTCTGGACAAGCCCTGTCTGTTCTCTGGGGGTTATAGCAGTGGGGAAGATTGTCAAGCCTCTGTTCCCATGGATCATGCACCATAAATGAGAGAGGTGATCAAGTCAACAAATGAAGTGACAAGCCCTGTGGCACTGACTTGACAGTGATGGGGGAAACAACATTAGATAAAGCCATCATGTTCCACACTTCAGGAAAATTTTGGGGGATGTTTATGATAAAAAATAACAGAAAAATTTTCCATTGAGAAATGAGTCTTTGAAGACCTTCTTTTAGTTAATTCATAAAGAAGAGAAAGCACACGATCAGCTGGTGTGTCTGGCTGGGCTCTGGGTTCATGATCTGTAAGCCGAGCAGAGACTAACCAGCCAAGACGCTTGTGAGGCCTTGAACAGGGACCAAGCAGTGAGTGGATTTTGCTGAGGTCAAGGATAGCATCACTGTTTGGTGTTTTCTAAGTATCTCTCCTGGGGTGGGTGTTTGGCACAGTGGTTAGGGTGTTGCTGGGGCACCTGCATTCTCTATTAGAGTGCCTGGGTTTGAGTCCCTCTTCTGTTCTCAGTTCCAGCTTCCTGCTAAAGTGCATGCTGGGAGGCAGCACTGATGGCTTCTGTACTTGGGTCTCTGTCACCCATATGGGGGTTGATGTTTGAGTTCTAGGTTCTCAGCTTTGGCCTGGCCTAGCCTAGGCTGTTGTGGGCATTTGGAGAGTGAACCAGCCAGAAGGGAGCCGTCTGTTTCTGTCCCTCTCAAATAAATAAATTAGGTTTTTCAATCTTTCTTTATGTTTCTAGACTTGGGTCGCTGAATCCTGCTATGAAATAAAAGTTTGCAGTCATGATGCAGCTTAAACCTGTAACCATAACAAATGTCCTCTCTTCTGTTCTTTTCACATTTTAGTTAACAAAACTACTAATCTTGTGACTTAACCTATGATTCATCTTATGACTTAAAAATATTTGCCTAAGAATTGCAGGACCCAGTGTCTTCTGAACCCCCACAAGTATGTGTTCTTTGAAAGTCATCCTGCTGGCTTGCAAATGGGGGAACAGCATATTTGAGGCCACAGAGTTCACCTTCCTCTGGGAGGCCACTCTGAAAGACCTCGTGTCTGTGTGCACTGACTCTCGTCTCTGGTGTATTGACTGTCCAGCACTGAGCAGCCCAGGCCTCATTTTGGTTCAGTAATAACCCTTTAGGGCAGTCTTAGTTATTAAACAAGATTCATTGAGCGTCCCTCTGATACTGCATCATGCTATGCAGTGAGCAAGTACAGGTGATTGAAATAACACCCACATCACCGCACTCCTGGGAAAGAGGACCTGGTGGGTCCTGGCATTCCTGAGAACGAGCATTCGTCCTTACCTCATGATATATGTGGGAATACCCCTTGTTCTTGCTCACTTCCTGGTGTTTGTCGTGAGTTTTGTAAAATGTACTGGGCCCTGGGAAGCAGTCTGTACGTTACCCGCAATTGGAGCAGATGTTGCTGGTTGACCACCCAACAGCCAGATCCTTCACTCTTCTGCCAATAGAGGCGGCTGTGTCCAACCTCAGGAATTGAATCATAAAGTTGTTATACTAATCCTCATCCTGCTGGCTGGGATTAGTGTAGGGGGAGGCGGGTGACACAATTATGGCAAATGAAACATAGGTTGACATGCATGGGGGGCTTCTTCAGGAAGGTTTCTTGGTCTGACAAGAGAGAAACCCGAGGGAGAATCCTTTGTCGTTGGGTGAGGTTGAGAAACCACTGTTTGAGGACCTGATCCTTGGAGCTACAAGGCTTTTCCATGACCTTGAAGAGACAGCGGTGACCACACAATGATGTCGGAGATGTGGGACTGCTAAACTGACCTTACTGCAACCATCTGACTTTGATCTCCTTATAATATGATTCACTGATCAGGCCATTTATATTTAATGAACTTGTAGTTGGGTATTCTGATTTTACAACCCAAAGCATCCTAATGTGTTCAGCGATTAAAGGTGTGGCTTTAAAATCAGGCGTACTTGTGTTTGAGTCCCAGACCACTCCTCCTAGGCTGCTTGACATTGCATACAAGTTATTGAGTTTTTCTGTGCTTACATTTCGCTAACTTTAAATATGGATAACTATAGTGCCTGTGCCCCCGTAGATTATGAGGACTAAATGAGATGATACACAAATACTGATAACACATTAGCCAAGCAACAAATGGAAGCTTCTAATTAGCATTGCCCTGTGGTAAGCCAGCAAAGTGGGCCCAGATAAGGGAGCAGAACTGAGTGGTGGGTTCAGTTCTGGGTGGCAGGTTCAGTGCTGGGAGCTCCCAGAGGGTGACTCCCAGCCTGTCTGCTCATCCTGCAGGTATCAAGTGGAAAACATTGGTCAGGTCACACACAGGTCATATCTGGAATGCAGAGGATGGCCCACATGGTGTTTCATTTTTGGCACTTTGATTTCAGCATTTGAGTGGTTTCATTTCATACCTGTTACTTGCACCTTTGTAGACAATGCACGCAGAAGCCTCAGGTGGTCGCTGCGTAGAAGCAGCACATCTTGTGAGGAAGTTGCCCAGGTGAGCCATCTCCAGGGGCTGGGGGAGTTTACTGCTGCTGTCCGGTATGCACAACTAGATTTGCCTCGAACCCCTTTCCAGTCACTTCAAAGGAACCCTGATTAGAGGGTGGCAGCAGTGATGCATTAACCTTGGCAGTGTTTTGAGTGAGCCCTAATCGTATATGCTGTCGCCGTAGCTGGGTCGCTGGGACAGACACTCCCTATGGGCCCCCAGGCCTCTGTATCAGCTCAGCCTCCTAGGTTGGGGAAGGGTCCATCTCTGGTTGACTTGCAGAGTTGCAGATGATCCAATTAGGGGTGGGCAGTCATCCAGGGAAGGGTACAGGGCTGTCTGGGTGTCCATGTGGCTGGTCTGGGGCAGGCTGAGAGCTGTGTGCACTATCCCCTGGGCTCTGGGTGAGCTGGAGGTGCCACTGGGGCTCTGAGCACCTGGCCTGTATGCCAGCAGTCCATGTCCACACTGTGGGTCACGTGGTCAGTTCTCGCATGTCCTCGTCAGTGTGAGGCTGGGGTTATGCTCCTGGTGGGGCCACCTCCCCCAGGCTGCCTAACACTTCTGTTGCTGCTGTAGTTCAGTCTGCAGTAGGGGTCTCCATGTCCATGGATGGACCATCCCGTCATAGTGCCTTTATACACTCAAGGAGGCAGATGAGCGTGACCATGACTTTGAGCAGGAAGATAGTAGCTCATGAAGGAGGCAACCACTCCACCTTGAAGCTCAAAATTTCCCAGGTAGCACAGACTTGCTCATGGGAGTCCCTGAAGACCCTTAGCAAAGCTCCCTTCTCAGATGCAGGTGAGGAGACTGCCCACCAGCTGGTGGCTGGGAGGGGCAGTGGAACCTGAGCATAGTCCTTAGGAAGCACCATTGCAGGGCGTCCTGAGCGGTGGCCGCAGCTGAGCGTACCTGCCTGTCCCTGCCAGGGTGGGTGTGGTGCCCTGTCCCTCTCCTCCAATAGTTTTGAAAAGTTGAATTACTGGATAATGTTTGAAAATAGGGAAGATCTCATGTAACACATAGATCTCTCTCTCTCTCTCTGTCATGATATATTTTATAGTCTTTGTTTAGTCTACTAGAAGTCATGCATTCTCATTTTATAATCTAAGTCACCCCCCAGGAAGAAGGCCTGGGCTTTGAGATCAGACATACCCGGGCCTTGGCGAGGACGAGGTGAGCACCTGGGTTTCCTCTCTGTCGAGGATGCCCCATTGTCCATTTCCTTGTTCTTGCAGTGGTGTTGCTAGTGAGGAAGGCTGATGGGGCAGCATTTGCAAGGAAGAGCAGGCAGGACTGTTCCTTGATAATGAGATCTCAAGCTCAAGTCAGGTCATGGGCATGCTTCCTTCCTTATCCACATTTTTGTATTTGAAGTAAAGATTATTTTTTTAAAAAATTTATTCATTTATTTGAGAGGGAAAAAGAAAAAGAGATATCTTGCATCCATTGGTTCACTCCCCAAATGGCTACAACAACCAGGGGTAGGCCAAGCCAAAGGGTGGAGCCAGGAACTCCATACTGGTCTCCTATATGGGCAGAAGGAACCCAAGCACTTGGGTCATCTTCTCCTTTCCTGGGTGCATTAGCAAGGACCTGGATTGGAAATAGAACAGCTGGGGGCCGGCGCTATGGCTCAATAGGCTAATTCTCCGCCTTGCGGTGCTGGCACACCAGGTTCTAGTCCCGGTCGGGGCGTCGGATTCTGTCCTGGTTGCCCCTCTTCCAGGTCAGCTCTCTGCTGTGGCCAGGGAGTGCAGTGGAGGATGGCCCAAGTGCTTGGGCCCTGCACCCCGTGGGAGACCAGGATAAGTACCTGGCTCCTGCCATCAGATCAGTGTGGTGCGCCGGCTGCAGCGGTCATGGAGGGTGAACCAACGGCAAAGGAAGATCTTTCTCTCTCTCTCTCACTATCCACTCTGCCTGTCAAAAAAACAAAAAACAAAAAACAGCTGGGACTTGAACCGGTGATCTTATCAGATGATAAGATGGGGATGTTGGTGTTTCATGTGGCAATTTTTTTTTTTTTTATTTTTGACAGGCAGAGTGGACAGTGAGAGAGAGAGAGACAGAGAGAAAGGTCTTCCTTTGCCATTGGTTCACCCTCCAATGGCCGCCGCGGCCGGCGCGCTGCGGCCGGCGCACGGCGCTGATCCGATGGCAGGAGCCAGGAGCCAGGTACTTACCTGGTCTCCCATGGGGTGCAGGGCCCAAGCACTTGGGCCATCCTCCACTGCACTCCCTGGCCACAGCAGAGGGCTGGCCTGGAAGAGGGGCAACCGGGACAGAATCCGGCGCCCCGACCGGGACTAGAACCCGGTGTGCCGGCGCCGCTAGGCGGAGGATTAGCCTAGTGAGCCGCGGAGCCGGCCTAATGTGGCAATTTAACCCACTGTACCACAATGCCCATCCCTTGAAGTAAAGATTTTTAATTAGTTTATAAACAATTTCCTTTTCTGTAAGATGTAAGATGAAGTTAACAGCAATAACCATCTCCTTCCTAGCTCTGTTGAACATAGTGAAAGTCTATACAATGCCCAGGACAGAATAAACACGCAGCAAATGCTGACATCTGATTCAGATTCCTCAAAGGACAAGGGTGGCTGGGCTGGCGTGATCAGGCCTAGGGGTCTCATGTTCCACTTGCTCAAAGTGAAAGAGCCATTTAGGGCTTCTCTGCTAAGGGAAAATAGTCATCAGACTTTGTGACCTGACTTGAAGGAGAAAAATTCAAGCAGAAAGCCAAAGAAGTTTCTAATTCCTTTTTTTGGTAACGCTTTTTCCAATGTTATCAGAGCAAAACAAAAACAAAAACTCTTGAGTAGCAAAAGTTGTGGCAGCTGTCGGGCAAGTGTGCAGAGTTCTGTCCCTGCCAGCAGAGGCCTCTTGTGCACGGAAGCGAGGCTGGTGGTGGGGAGTGACACCATCCCGGCCAGGGGGCGGCTCCTGGCAGGACTCCCCAGACAGCAGGCAGGGAGCGGAGTCTAAGGAGGAGCTCCTAGGGCTGTCCCCCCGCCCTCCTTACTGTCTGGACTTCAGGGAGCTGGGGGGCAGGGCACGGATCTGGAACTACCCTAAAGCAGCAAAGAAAGAGAAGGGGAGAAGTGGAGGGAGAGAGGTGGAAGAGAAAAAAGAAAGGGAAAGGAAGAAACAGCAGAATGCAAAGAAAGCGTTGAGAGAAAAACAAGTGTTGAAAGCAGAAGAGAAAGGGAGGGAGAGGGGAAGGGAAGAAGGAGAACCAAGGAGCCTGAAGAGCAGGACCAGTCCCTGTGCTCCAGGCCAGCAAATGCTGGGCTCCATCAGGGCTGCACCAGAGTTCTCATCCACCGAGCAACTTCGCGCTCTGCCTTTTGGTTTCTTTCGTTTCCACCCATTGTTGCTACCATGGCAAAAGGGTGGCATCTGAATGGTTTTTAATTCAAATTCAATTATTAGGAATCTATGAGACCTTGGCATAAAGCCTCCAGAATGGTTGATGGGTGGGGAAGAAGTCAGACAAGCTATTAATAGGCACAGTAGCAAAGCAATCAGGACAAGACTGAAACTGGGCCTTGTGGTGTGATCTGTGGACAGGAGTGACCCCTTGGTGGGGAAGAGGAAGCGATGGCAGAGTCTCCCTCCCAGCAGGCAAGGCCCCTCCATCTAAGGGGGAGGGCATGCCATCCTGTGGGTGACTCACTGCCCATGGATTCTTTGAAGCCTTAACCTTGAGTGCCTTTGCCTTTCAGAACCAGAAATGAGCCCTGGCCCCCATGCCGTGTGCATATGGTGCTGAGCGTTCAAGATGTGCATTTGGCCGGGCAGTAAGGAAGGCAGGGCCAAACGGCAGCTTTGACCTTCCCACAGCAAAACTGGGAGGGGGAAGAATGCAATGGACTGCCTTCGCGTGAGTGGATCCGCGCTGTTCCCCTGTCGTGGGCGGCTCTGGTTACCCCTGCTACCGTGGTTCCAGGCTCCCAGTGATGGGAGAGGGGCAGGGGTCGTGCTCCCTCAGGAGAGAGAAATGGGCCTTCCTGGCGGCCCTGCTGCCTCACGGGGAGACGCGAGTCTTGGTCCCTCTCGTCTGTCGGCCTGGCTGAGCTTCCTGTGCGTTCGCATGGGCGCCCGGGGAGAGCCCTTTGGAGCCCTGGCTTGAGCTGCTGAGGGGAAAGGGATAGGCAGAATGAAACGGCAGAGCTAGGTAGGGTTTCGGGAGAAATTTCTGGAGTGGGCTGGAGGGAGAATGGGTAGGAGGAGACAAAGCAGCAGGCATTCGTGGGGCCCCTCCCTGGGTCTGTTCGGGGGAATGCCTAACACTGTGGGTTCTCAGAGCAGGTCTGCTTGTTAGTGGGCCACTGGCTGCCTGCTCTTGGCCAGCCAGGGGTAATACCGTGGGTGCCCCGCGTGGAGAGCGTCTCGTTCTCTCTCCGGGCTGCATGTGGGTGCCCCGACCTCAGGGGCAGCCTTGTGCTCTGTGCTCTGTGATTGGCTGCAGAGCAAGGCCCGAGACCCGGGACCTCCAGGCACGGGCACCTCTCTCCTGTGGAAAACAGTCAGATGCAACCCCCGCCCTGTTTACCTGTCTGTCTATTTTGTGAGAAAACATTCAAAAATGGTTTATAAGTGACAGTGTTCACGTTTACGGGTTTCTCTTTGTGTGGATTCAGTTTTGGCAAAGCAGTTTTTGTTTTTGCAAAATTATCAAAAGTGTATATGAAAAACGTAGGGAACACTGGCATCTGAACTAGGTGACAAACAGGTGTGCTGTAGAAGACACACATTCGCGGCTTGAAATTGTTCATTCAAATTTTTGAGGCAAAAAATAACTTGGGCTGTGTACTACTGCCTTAGGAACAGGAAGGGGAACTGCTGACTGGTTTTGAAATGAAGAAAGTATCTATCCCTGCCTCCCGGGAGCTGACCTGCTAGCCCGTTGTCTGGTACCCATCAACAACGAACACCCTTCCCCGGAACCCGGTGTGTCGTGAGGTTCCGGGAGGTGGCGTCTCCCCGTCCTCAGCATCAGCTCTGCTTCCTAGAAGCCCGGGAGGAGGCCCGGGAGGAGGCCTGCTATGCTGTGGGCCTGAAGAGGATGTTATTTCCCCAAGGGCCAACGTGTGCTGCTTTTCTCTCCGTCTGAGAAGATGGGAGTGAAGGTCCTGCCGATTCTCTGTAGACCACAACAGAAAGGAACTTGCTTGCCCCCTTCTGTTGCGTGGGATCCCCAAGGGCCATAGCATCTTGAAGACAGACAACGTTGGCCTCTCCCAGCTCAAGGTCTCTGTGCAGCACTGAAGGCGCTGTAGGGCATGAGTCCTCATGAGTGGTGCAAAGGCAACAAGACGGCTGCTGGAGCTGTCCCACCTTCCTCGGAGCCTTGACCATCACTGAAGGTTGCCTTCACAGAAATGGTGACTTTCTCTTTATGCATCCTCCATTTTTAAAAAAGATTTATTTTATTCGAAAAGGAGAGAGAGAGAGAGAATGAACAAACAGCCGAGCTGTGCGGATCCGAAGCCAGAAGCCAGGAGCTTCTTCAGGTCTCCCAAGTGGGAGCAGAGGCCCAAGGACTTGGGCCATCTTGTACTGCTTTCCCAGGCCATAGCAGAGAGCTGGATCAGAAGTGGAGCAGCCGTAAATTGAACTGGAGCCCATATGGGATGCTGGCACTGCAGGTGGTGGCTTTACCTGCTACATCACAGCACCGGGCCTGCATCTTCCATTCTTAATCCTGGGAGATGATTTTGCCTTTGGCAATGGCCATTTATGATGTTGTAGATGACTTTGAGGGCAAAGATCTGAACTAGAAAGAGGTTTAAGGTTTTTCCTTTCTAAGGGAAGGAGTTGTGATCTCTGTCAGAGAGTCTGACTGTCACCAGAATCACAGTCCTCTTGTTACTGGGAGCAAAAGTAGAACATACCTAACTCTCTCCCCTGCTCTTAATGTGGCCATGGGACCAAAATTTTTCTCCAGCTCAATGTGAGAGCAAGTAATGCATTCCAACTCCCACACCCGCTCCTCTCAGCTCTGCCCCTTTTGGCCGACTGGGACCACCGACTCCAGCAAGACCGTGGGAGGCAAATGTTGGAGGAAGAGTGAATGGTGGTCTGCCTGGAACCATGCATAGGCTATGTGGAAGTGGCCCCCCTCCCTACCCCTGACCCTGCTGCAAGTGCAGTTTGTTAAACTGCTTTGATGGAGTCGGGAGATCCTGCAGTTCTTGCTTTATCCATGCCTCAGTTTCCTTATCTAAAAGAAGATTTGCCTCACGGGGTTTTGAAAAAATGTGATACTGGATTTGTGGATGATGGCCTGGATGGCATGCAAGAGACACCAAGAAATCGTGAGTGAATATTTACTTTGCAGTGGGCATCAAGCTGCCACTTGAGACACTCACATTCCATACTGGAGTGGCCAGGATCAGAGTCCAGCTCTGCTCCCCACTCCAGCTTCCTGCTAAAGTACATCCTGGAAGGTGGCCAGTGAAGGCTCACGTAGTTGGGTCCCTGTTACTCATGTGGGAGACCTAGACTAAGTTCCAGGCTCCTGACTTTGGCCTGACCCAGTGCTGGCTGTGAGGACATTTGGGGAGCAAACCAGTGGATGGGAGAGCTCTTTCTGTCTGCCTGTGGCTCTGTCTCTCTGCCTTACAAATACATTTAAAAATTTTTTTTTTTAAATAATGCGGGCTGGCATTGTGGTGTAGTAGGCAGAGCTACTATCTGTGTCACTGGCATCCCATGCAGGTGCCAGTTCATGTCCCGACTGTTCCACTTCGGATCCAGCTCCCTGCTAATGGCTTGGGAAAAGCAGAAGATGGCTCAATTATCTGGACCCCTACCACCCAAATGGGAGAGGTGGATGAGGCTCCCGGCTCCTGACTTCGGACTGGCCCAGCCCCAGCTGCTGTGACCTGGGGAGAGAAGCTGCAGATGAAAGCATTCTTGATCTCTTCTCTGCCTTTCCCTCATTTTAACTCTTTCAAAACAAATAAGTAAATCTTAAACAAATTTTAAAGTGAATACATATCTTCATGCCTTCGAAGTGGTGACATTTCAATGAACTTGCCATAGTGAGGAGAGCACCAACATGGAGAAGCTAGTTGAAGGAAGTGAGGGGCTGCTCAGTCCCTCCTCATCTCATCCTGAGAGGTCTGGACCACTTGTGGAAGCATTCACTCGCCCTGGTAAAGGAAGGGGGCTGTTGGGGACATCGTGGAATCCATAATGGAATGACATTCGTCTCCAGGCCCTCCTCAGTGCCTCCCCCAAGCCCAGAGCCAAACAGTGAACCTAGGACACGATGGACAAGAACCTGTCAACTCTAGGATTTATCTTTTCAGGAAGGAGCCGGCACAGTGAGGGCAGTGGGCAGGAGCTGTTCTCACGTCGTGGGTTGTTTGAACAAAAACTCACATGATTTGTCTAGGTAAGTGATCTTTAAGATCTTATTCAACTCGAAATTCTGTGCTCTTGAAGAAAAAGCAGAATTTTAGTTTCACCTGTGCCTCCCCACATGCATTACCTGGGGAAGTACAAGTCAGAAAGATACCGCCCGTCCCCTCTCCCAAAGCATGCAACAGGGAGCACAGGCAGTGACCTTCGGTCCATTGAGAAGTCACAGGCATGGGCACCTGCTGGGGAGGGGGTGTCAGGTCATCTTAACCAAGTGAATTGTCCTGCTGGTGGTACTGTGGGGTCACCGTCCATTTTTGGCTGGGCCTTGTGACTGCATCATCTTTGTACAGACCTGATGTGGGTTTTCTTTCTCTTTTAAACAGCACATCTTTTCTTCAGAGGACTTCAGACATCATCAAAGAATAGCCTTTAGGTTCAGATGGACCCAGATCTGAATCCTTGCTGTCTATTGGGGTTAAATACACACCTCATAGGGATGTCGTGGGAATTGGCAGAAGAAAATCATTAATTCAGAGGGGCTCAAATCCCACAGGTGCCTTCCCTTCCTCCAGCTCCTACGAAAACGTGCCTGGTCCAGTTTCCGGGGCTGCCCTGTCTGGCGGGCAGCTGGCCTGTCTGCGCCACCTACAGCTTCCGTAGGGGACTGGCTGGGAAACTGAGCACCAGCAGGGCTTCCTTCTGTGGAAAAAGAAAGACCGCTGATCCTGAAAAAGCCTCCGTTATGCCTGCAGGGTACAGAAACCTCACAAGAGGACCCAAGTTCTGAGGAAGCTATTTTTAAATGGCCTCTGGCAGGGAGGCAGGCTTTCTGGGCAGGTTTATTTCAGGCCCATTGTAGCTCCCCACCTGGCATTCCCCGTGGTATTTATCCCCATCTGCTGGTACGGAACAAGACACGTTTTCCGCAGAGAGGCCGGCAGCCCTGGGTTCTAGCACCAGGCGGAGGTGCAGGGCAGCCCAGAGATCTGGGAGCGGGGAAGACCAAGTTTCTGGAACAGAAGTGGGACTCCTTATTAAAGAAGGGGGCTGCTGCTTTGTAACTCCACAGAGTAGCTGGGTTCTTCAGGCCAGCTTCTTTTTATGGGAACATGTGGTATGGGAACTGTCTGGTCCGAGACTGGAGAGTGGTAAATGATCCACTCCACTTCTAGGGCTCAGAACAGCGACCATTATCCAATTTGCTCACCAATCTGCCATTTGGGCAGGGCTCGGCAGAACAGCTTGTGTCTATTCTGAGTGGCATCAGCTGAGGCAGCCTGAAGGCCAGACAAGGTGACTGAGTTGCTGGAGGCTGGAACTGTCTGCTACACATCAGCAGTCGGTGCTGCTATTGGCCGAGACTCAGCCAGGGCTTTGGCTGAAAACCTACCTTGGCTCTGGGGTGTGGCCACCGGGCTCCCTCACTGCATGGTAACTGGGTTCCAGAGGAAGCCAGCACGAGTGTATGACCTGTCACTTACCATCTCTTCTGTCTTTGTCCCAGGCTCACCTGCAGGAACCTGGGCCCCTGCTCCCCTTGGGTGGAATGACAGCTGTGAGAGGACGCCCTTGTGAACCACCCCACAATAAATTATCTGTCAGAGACAGAACTGGTAGAGGAGTAGAGCCACAGGCTGCTTGTCTGCCAATCAATGAATGTTAGAGTTGTCTGGAATTTTTTTTTAACTTTATAGTTAAGAGTTTTCAAAAACGAGAAATACAGGGGTGAGAGTAGAGAAATGGCAATGTGTTAGGAAACAGGAGAATTTCCTTGGAAAATGGATTCCATTTATTTGGGACACGCTATAAGATGAAGAACTTAAAACAGTTTTTACAGCAGAGAATAAGGTCTGCTTGGAAAGACTTTCCCTACTTCAAGATTATTACTCATTCATGTTTTCTTAAGTTTTTATGGTTTAATTTTAAATACATCTAGAAATTAATATTTTCCTCACTGATATTAAATTTTATCATATACTAAATTCCTATATATTTTTGGGTCTCCTTGTAGCTTCAATTATTTTTTTTTAAAGATTTATTTATTTGAAAGAGTTAGAGAGGTAGAGACAGAGAGGTCTTCCAGCCGCTGGTTCACACCCCAGATGGCCGCAACAGCCAGAGCTGTGCCAATCTGAAGCCAGGAGCCTTTTCTGGGTCTCCCACGTGGGTGCAGGGGCCCAAGGGCTCGGGCCATCTTCTACTGCTATCCCAGGCCATAGCAGAGAGCTGGATCAGAAGAGGAGCAGCAGGGACTTGAAGGCGCCCATATGGGATGCCGGCGCTTCAGGCCAGGGCTTTAACCCGCTGCGTCACAGTGCCAGCTCCGCTTCAATTATTTTTATCACTCTTTTTACCCTACGTGAGCTTTAGAGTGGGACAGAGGAGGGCGTAAACCCAGAGGCAGCTCACCGATGGCCAACTTGACCTCTTCAGCCTCAGTTACCTTCTCTATAACATGGGGGTAATTCCATATACCTCACTGGGTGATTTTTAAGAATAAATGACAACATTTTGAGTGAAACTGCTGAGCCAGCACAGATCAGCTGGGTTCTCTGAGAAGCACTCCTCACTGGAGATTAGTGTGCACGGTGTTATTCGGGAGTACACTGGAGATCACCAACTATGGGAAGGTGGCAGCAGAAGCAGGGCTGTGATGAGAGAGACTCTGAGTTCTGTGTAGGCCGGAGCTCTGGAGCTCCAGGAGCCCTGCAGCACTGTCCCACATTGGATAGGCTTCGATACACCTGCACTGAGCCCTCGTTGCATGGGGCCACCATGGAAATGGGCGGGGCCGAGGGCAGGTAGCTCTCAGCAATGGAGGAATTCTGGAAGGAGCCCCAGCGGCAGACCAGCAAATCCTTGTTAGAGTGGGAACTTGGTTAACCAGTGCAGTGTTCACCAGAGCACCTCATCCGAAACCGTTTCTTTTCTCTTTTTCCACCTCTGAGTGAAGAGGGTTTAGCAAAGCTTCTTGCTTGTCCAGGGCCTTCTAGTACACTGGAATTTCAGAAGATGTGTGGCAGAGGCAAAGGAGAAGACGGTGAAGAGGTCTGGTGTTGTGAGAGATGACACGGTCTACATGAGATGGGCCAGGCTGGGATTTGACAACCGAAGGCTTGCATCTTAGCTTAAAACATTTGTCTTTTGGTAAATGTTTTGTTCATTGCTAGATAAAAAAAAATGACTCAAAAGGGGAATCGGAATATAATAATCAGGCTATGGAGTGATCCCATGATTACAAGGAATCATCTTAGGAAAGTACTGGCAGAGATCAAACAAGGTGAGATCATCAATTTGCTTTTCCTTTTATTATAAAAGTAAAATAAAAAATAGCATTTATAAATCCAACATTTTTTTCTTTAAAGTATTTGATCTAAAAAACATATTTACAATAGCAAAATGCAGAAAATGGTGGAGAAATTTTCAGCAATGATTGTAACTGTGTTTAAATATCGATAAGTACATGTTGTTTTCAAATCACGGAGATAACCACGTTAGAAAAAGCAATGTTTTTTTTTGTTTTGTTTTTTTTATTGCACACCAAGTGACTCTCCTTATAGAATATCCCTTTTCTTCACCCTTAATCTGAACGCACAAATGTGCCACGGACGGCCAGCAGGAACACTGGGTGGGACAGTGACAGCTCTAAATGACAGTGGGAACGCAGCAGAGGGACAGCAGCAACGACAACAGGAAGCAGCCGTAATCCAGGAGCAGCTTTGAAAGCTCAAGAAGCTACCTCCCCCCCAACGACGCGTCAGCGCAGCCGAGTGCTGTGATCGCTACACTACCTGCAAGGGAGCCAAACTAAAATTCATTACGAACCAAGAAAGGCAGTCCAGCCAGGGGCCTGGAATTAAATCGACAATGATTCAGGTAGGCCGGTCCTCCTCCAAGCACCTTGGGACGCACTTTACCTTCCTTCCGGTGGGCAATACAGTGGAATTCAGGGCTTTGGTTTACACGCTGTGGGACACTGCCGGGAGGCTAGATTTTGCCTTCGATAGGTCCTTCTTGCCCGTACTCGTGGGGCATTTTGTGAAGAGTTAGCATCGAGCCGCTGCTGGGGAGGGACTCCGTGAAGCTGAGTCTGCGGAATGACGTCTCCACGCCGCTGTCACAGACGCTGTCGCTGTCTGGCAGCTCATCTGTGGGGAGAAAGCACAGACTGACGGGGGGCACAGCCTCTTCTCTCACAGCCTTACCGTCCAGCTGGGTTGTGAGCTGGCCTCTAAGAGGCCCAGGGACGACTCATCTGCTGGCTTCCAGCAGTCGGTGTGTCCCACCTACACGGCCTGCTCACTGCCGCCGGTCCCGGTGGTGTGTGTGTGGGGGGGTGGCAGATGCCGTCTCACGTAAAACCTGCAGCCGCGAGTGCCAGCCGAATGTTTTCACATCTTTCTCTTGCAATCTAGCCTGTGTTTACCAGAATCCTTTCTGAATTCTCTTGACTCAAAATGCACCTGCTTTCTTAGAAATCAGATGTATTTTTCCAACCACTGTATCACCTATTTTATACTTGGGGAAACTGCTGAACCTAGGCAAAATAAATGAACAAAGTAGCAGCTAAAAATGAAAAATCTGTGAGCTGCTTAGGCTTTTCAACAGTATATACTGTCTCAAAACAGTTTTGGTGGCAAAAAAAAAGGGCATTTTGATGAAAATGAGTCCATTCTGGAAAACTAGGTTGAGTTCTCCTTTCTGAGAAGTGCTCTAAGGGATGTGACCAATGAAAATAATAGATATTAGAATACTAGGGCTTCAATGGCAGCTGATGACTATTGTGTTGGTATTAATTTATCCAATCAACCAGACTTTATTTGATCTATGTTCTGGGAACTTATTTTAAAACTAACTGCAAATTAAGGGATTAATTCTTATTTTTTTCTTTGAATTTTTCTGTAGAAGGGGCACTGGGTCATAAGGCAGGAGATCTGGGTGGTTCTCCTAGTGGGCACAAGGACATCCGTCCTTAGTCCCCTAGGCAAGACCCCCTCGCAGGGCAACACTGCTGGCCAGCAGGAACCACCCAGGTGAGGCGCTTTCCGGGAAGCGGGAGAGAAGGGCTCTAGGCCCTAGGGAGCAGAGAGAAGGCCTCGGTGGAAGGGGAGGAGGGAAGAGCTTGTCAGTGCAGCTGGAAAGAGTAAACGGCTCAAGCAGGGACAGTGTTTCTCCACCTTAAACGTGTGCTTGGTGAGGATTCGCTGAGTGGATGAATGGAGAGGAGACAACAGGAGAAACAGATCTCACTGATTTCACACGTGGACGGCATCACCTGTTGTGGATGGGAGGTGGACAGAGAGGAAGCAAAGGGACTGACTGGGAGCTGTCTCGGGGATCTAGGCAAGACGTGAGTGGACTGGACTGGGAGCGGTGCTGATGGTTACTTCTCAGATTTGTGTCTCCCTCCTGGTCGGATGGCAGTGCTTCTAACACACGTGGCCACCCAGGGTTCTGTGCAGAGCAGTAGGGAGGGCTGTGGAGAGGCCAGGAGTGGAGGACCGGGGACTCTCCCTGGGGGAGCAGGGAGTGGTTGCCTGGGACACACGCACGTTGAGGGGATGAGAGGGACGGCGACGTGGAGGCTGCTGGTCAGTGACAAGGGCAGGGCCAGTGGAGACCTGTGCTGGTGCCTCGACAGCAGGGGGTCAAGGAAAGGACAGAGGTGAAGAGGTGGGAAAGGCTCTATGAAATTCTTCTGTGTAGGGGAACTGAGTGATTGGCCTGTTGATAAAGGGGATGTGGTTCAGGGCCATGGCTGCTCTCCGTTTGTAAAGCTGAGAACATTACAGCCTGCTTGAGAGGGGAGGTGGGAGGCAGGGAGGAACTGTGACCACAGGAGGAGGGCAAGAGTGACAGGAGCAAGGGGAGGGGCTGCTCCTCGCTGGGCCCCGGTGGGCTGGTGGACTTGACGGTGAAAGGGTAACGGAGTACTAAGTGCTCCTATGTTTTTAACAAATATACAGGGTAAGGAGAGGCAAGAGGTGCCGGGATTTTAGAAAGAGAGAGCATGAAATGGTTTCCTAGTGACTGGGAGACTGTGGAGAAATGCAAGAGCATAGGGTTGTGTTGTGAGCACATGCCCCATAGTTATGGGTTTTTGGGTAGCAGACAAGGTCAGTGTCCGAGCACAGGAGAGGAACTGAGGGCTGTGTGGGGACAAAGCCGCAGTTACAGCCTAGGGCTGGTTCTGGTCTACAGACCAGGCGCCGTGTGTCTTCTCTGTATCTTGTTAAGGAGTGAGAGAAATGACATGAACTGCAGCCACTCACATCGCGCTGTCCCCAGTATTTACTGGAGATGGCAGTAGCTCTTGTATATGAATGGGGGTCCCTGGGAGCTGTGCTTTAACCTGGATAGGGTAGAGTCAGACCAGGGCACACAGACACGTGCCCAGGGAAATACACTCAGGAGATGAAAGGAGGCGGCCCCTGCCCTGCCACATCCCCAGGAGGACCGAAGACACCAGCCTGGGGAGCAGGGAGCGACCACCTTGGCTTTGTCTGTGTTCTTTACCTAGCTGCTGCCTTGTGGAAGACGGCGACAGAGGCAGCGAGTGCGCCTGGGAGGTGGCTTTCACGGGACTCGTGGCTGCGGTTCCCGCGCTGCCGAAGTCCGCCTGGATCACTTCGATGGCTTCGGTGTAGCCCATCTGTCTCAAGGCCTCCACCAGCTCTCGGACTGTCCCACCAGAGACCTGTGGGAAAGACATGGGGATGGGGCTCTGTGCAGGCTGTGAACAGCGCCACCCTAATCCTGCCCTCTTCTATGTGCTCCCCTCCTGCACTCAGAGAGAAGGCTGACTAAGAAAACAGTCTCTTAATCACGTTTCCTGTCTCAGCTCAAAGGCCACTCAGGAAATCCCAGAGAAGTGGCTGATGGTGAGTGCAGAGAGAGAGAGGGAGAGAAAGTGCTGAGGCAGTGAAACTCCACCTAGAGTGAGGTCTGCTGAAGCCAACAAGGACGCTTTCAGCAGAAAACGATTTCAGCCCGTGTTCTTCTATCTTCTATTTACAGAAAGGGAAGCATCACCGGGAATGACTGCACTGGAAGTCATCTCACAGAATGCTGGGTCCACCTGCTGACGTGTGAGCAAGGCACGTTCTCAGGGCCGGGAAGCTACGTGTGTTCATGCCGGCCTATTGTGCTTGCTCCGGATCATGGTGCTGGGACCATCCTGACCCTGCAGGTAGCACCTTCACGGGAAGTCTCCAGGCATCTGAAAATCCCTTCTCAGGAAGGGGGGCTTCCGCCCTGGGTAAGAACTGGTTTTTCTTCCTCAGACTCCAGGGACGGGGTAAGGGATGATGGCCTGGCTGGTGATGTTACAGAATAAAGCCCAATAGTTAAGTACCTGAGGTTGTCCATTACCTCGTAATTGTCCATAAGAGTTTTAGAAGGAGCAGGACTCAGCCGGAAGGCATTGTTAAGTATCCCCAGGCCTAATTTCTGTGCCAGAGTAGCCCAGTTTTTGTCTGGATCGGGAATTTCTAGCAATTTGTAGAGCTGCAGCTTTGCGTCTTCAGTCAGCTGTCTCATGTCTCCTGAAGGAAATGAAGAACAACAGGATTGTCCTAACCCACCAGAGCCACCCTGGAGGGCCTGCTCGCCGCCATGTTGTCTGCCTCCCTACTCCCAGTGGAAGCAGCCAAGCTACTGGCCTTGGCAGTCAGCAGAAGCCCGGCTGACTAGCACAGTATACATTTCAGGAGAGGAAAACTGGATGTAACTCCAGGACCCAGTGATTCTGGAACAAGAACTGTGTCTTCCACAGCACACCCTTGGCATGCTGGCTTCGAGAATCTGGCTGTCCTGCACCCACCTTGTGCCATTAACTCATCAGATGTGAACTCTGGCTCATACGGTTTTCCATTTAATATGTCAAACACCTGTGGGGAGAAAAACACAGCAAACATTATGCACTGCATGGACCACTAGGGAAACCTGTCTGTTGACAGTAAAGAGCTCAGTATGTCCTCCTCACTAGAGGAGGCAGGGATGGGGAGAGAAGTGAGAACTTGCCTGCAGGTGTACCTGTGCTCTTTGCGGGGAGTACAGCTTCAGGGGCCCTAGAGGCCAGGAGGCTGTTCCACTTTCCGAGGTGGGGAGCAGTACCCAACTTGGCCTGCGGACTCTGAGCGGTGACCTTTCTGAGGGACTAGGGCCAAGAGACCCAGGGCTCAAGCCGAGCTTACTCGGCTGTGACACCATGACCCCTTGCTACTTCCTCCCGAGAAGGCTAAAGAGCATGGAGTGGGCCGGCGCCGCGGCTCACTGGGCTAATCCTCTGCCTTGCGGCGCCGGCACACCGGGTTCTAGTCCCGGTTGGGGCACCGGATTCTGTCCCGGTTGCCCCTCTTCCAGGCCAGCTCTCTGCTGTGGCCAGGAAGTGCAGTGGAGGATGGCCCAAGTGCTTGGGCCCTGCACCCCATGGGAGACCAGGATAAGCACCTGGCTCCTGCCCTTGGATCAGCGCGGTACGCCGGCCGCGGCGGCCACTGGAGGGTGAACCAGCGGCAAAAGGAAGACCTTTCTCTCTGTCTCTCTCTCTCACTGTCCACTCTGCCTGTCAAAATAAAAAAAAAAAAAAAAAAGCATGGAGTGGATAGGCCTGTGCAAACCAAGCAGTCTGTACACTCACAAGGCCTGGTGCCAGCCTCGGGCACCACTGGCATTAGCACTGGGGGTCCAGAAACATCCTAGGCTAAAAGGAAAATTCTGCTGTGGCGGCCGCTCGGGTGTTCTCTGCAGCCACTCTCTGGCCGCTGGCCTGTCAAGGCCTTCCGGGAAAGGAGTGCTGGCTGTGTGCTCTCCAGCAGTGCCACGCAGCTCTACACAGACGGCTTCTGGGAGACAGGTGAGCAGTTCTGACGTGTGGAGCAGTGTGGGCCCTCACGCGCCCCTCTGCTGCAGTGGGGATCTGCATGGGGCCCACTCCTCCCCGGCTGTCCGTCCTGGGCTCAAAGGCCTAGGAAGCACTTCCCCTTCAGATCTCAGCACAGGGGCGGTTTGAGGAAGGCTTTAAGTCTGCTTACTCTGTTCACATTTACTGAAATCCTCAGAAGAATTCCCAGTTTATTTTTATGTCCAGAAATCACCTACCTAAGCTGAAAACAAACTGTCACGTTCACCCTAGCTTCAGAGAATGCGACAGGGTAATTCTTAGGTGGATTTTGTGTTTTCTCGTTCCCGACCCTCCCTCCCATCTCAGCACACACATTCACATTCAGCATTCGGCTGACCTGGATCTTTCATGGATAGGGTTTTCAAGAGCAATATGGCTCTTGACAAGCAGACTTTCTTAACAATGAAAGACATGTTCCTTGGGGAATGAAGTCCCAGGAAGACCATCTGTTCTTCCACTCCTGAAGCTCTGGCTTCCTCAGGAGCCACCATCAGGCAGACAGCACAGCACTCACCTGCCAGCTGGCGGCCATATCCAGAGGAGTGGTTCCAGGCACAACTCCTTCATCCTCTCCAGCCGTCTCCCAAGAGTCGTCCAAGTCGTAGAGAGGCTCAAAGTTCTCCACCAGGGGGTCTGCTCCTGTGAAGACGCATTACACAGCAGTAGGTAAACCCAGGTCTTGCCAACTTCAGCTGCTTGCAGGGGTCAGATTTCCAAAGGCAAAGCACGGTAGCTGCTACAGGCAATTACCTGGTTAATTTTTAATGCATAAAGTATTCCACTGAAGTTCTTTTTAAATTTTAATTTACTTTGACTACAAAGGTGTCTCATGACACCCTATATAGCAAAGGATACCATGGAAAACACAAGACTTTGAATACTCTTCCACATTTAACCACTGGGCATTTTCCAACTGAACGGCACATCCTTGATCTGAGCCTAATGGACAGCAGTTGACGGGGATGGCGGTGCACCCTCAGGACTGAAGTCTTAACTGTTCGAACTTATGCTTGCCAGGGCACATTTTTCAGCCTCTACTCTCACTCAAACAAAAGATCTAAGACGCTTCAGGTTTTATGACAGCATGGTCAATTTTATTCCTGTGTACAGCACTGGCAGAGCTCTGATCTTGAAACAAAAAGCACCAAGAAAACCTCCTGCTAGGGTGTGTAGTAACTGAAAATTTTGGGGCTAATGAATCTTGGGAAATCTAGTCTGTTCTTTAGCTTCTGGCAAGAAATCACCCAAAATAACTCAAAGGTTAGAGCAAGAGTTACTTTTCAAAGGCAGACAGTATTTTTATGAGAACATGTTTCGTTTGATGTCTAATGAACAGTAGTAGGCTCAGCATACTGTGTCGGGAGAGGGAGCCTGTTTGTATTTTGCTGGGAGATTATCTGATTGGGACTAACTTCAGTAGTAAGAGAGGGCCTAATGAGGGCCTGATGAGAGTCACTGAACGATATGCCTGCTATTTCTCGATGTCATTCTCCCAGTCCTGACCATGAAAGGAATGGAGAAACAAAGATAAACAGTTTAAAAGGCTGAGAAACAGAGGAGCTGAGCCGTGTCTGTTCCTGATGCGACCTTCGTCATGACTTTGAGCTCAGAACTAGGCTTTTAGCTGAGTGTATTTTCATCAGAAGAACTGCTACTTGCTACTCCTTTAATAGGAGTCTGAGTATGCAAGAGAGGGCAGTGTTGAAGGCAAGATAACTCTACTTGTTTGAAGGCATTTCTTAATCATAATCAGTGGCTTCTAAAATTATTCATGAACATGCTGCAAAGTCTCTTACTCAAGAAAAAGTTCAACTTGACAAAGGAAAAGGCTGGTGCTTATCTGGGATATGATCTTACATGTCAGAAAATTGTGTGCTTCCAAAGAAATGGTTCCTATACCTTCAAGATGGTACTTTAACCTGCTCTGTTTCCTTGAAGTAATTTAACACCCTCTAAAAATTTTTAATAACCCCTGAGGTTATGTTAGGGCAGCTTGAAGTACAGATTTCAATATTGTTTAAGGTTCTAAATGTGGAGTCCAAGATGACTGGGAATAATGTCTATACTTCACAGCACAAGAGGATGCACTAGAATAACCCAGGAACGAAGCAGGGAGAGGAACAGAGGAGAGAAGATGAAATCTGGAAATTCAGACTGCGGAAGCATGACTTACACTCTGCCACGCATTGGGACAAAGGGCATGAGACCCGGCCAGCCATGCTGGTCTTGTCTCCTTGGCTGTTAAGATGGGCATCACTGCAAAGGTTACTGTGGATTAACCGAGCAAATGCCTGGCCCACAATAAGGTCCACAAACAGCAGCAACGGTTAGTGCCTCGCACATGGTTATGCCTTCTCCTACTCTGAAGGAAGTCTTTGACTTCTCCTGAGGACCTCTGACATGATCTGAGACTGGTGCTGCTCAGAATGCTTAAGTAACTAAACTCTGCTTTAGGAAGATCCTTTGTCAAGAGAGTTAATCTAAATAGCCCAAACCAAAACAAACAGATGAATCAGAGAGTATCAACTGGCATGAGGATCGGGGAGAAGCCAGGATTACTAGTTCAAACAGTGTCTCTATTGCAGTTAAAATGTGATCAGCCACAGAATTTTTATTTACCTGTGCTTTTCTGTGGCTTTGCTGGAGCTGGGTTTGAATTTCGGAACACATTTTCCATCAGCGACCACCAGGCCTTCTTACCTGCTGCTTTGAGAAGAGCTGCCAGTCTGGTGGATCCTCTCCCAGCCGCTATATGCAGGGGTGTAGTTCCATCGTAGGTGGTACTGTCCACGTGGGCATCGCCCTAAAATCCGGCCCACACAGGAACAGGCTTAGCGAAAGGTTCTCTCAGCCTTTTGTCCCCACCTCCTCCTGTGGGCATGGCCCCTGCGGTCTTATCTACTAGCCCAGTCACTGCTCTGGGCTGGCTCTGCCAATGAGGTCATCTCCAGTTAGAGATGCTGGGGTTGGGGGAATGCCTAAAGGTGCTACTCTGAAAGCTTGCACAGATGTTAAATCAGTAAAGCTGAATATAGTCAGAGAATTGTTAGCTGACTTCATTGTTTTAAAGGATCCCTGAGTCTCCCCTGGGAGATAAGTTTGTTCTTCACCTCCAGGAGCAAGCAGCCGGCCAAGGAGATGTTGTCATGTTCCACAGCTAGGTGCAGTGCCGTGCGCCCCGACTTCTGCTCCTGGGCATTGACATCCGCCCCAGCGGCCACCAGCAGCAGCAGGCACGGCAGGCTATTGCTCAACACGGCTAGGTGGATGGCATTCAGACCTAGGGCCCAAGCAGAAGGAAGTGGCAAAACTGGATCGATCACAGGGACAGAGGCTGCCTGTCAGCTCTGCAGACACTATAGGTGTATTGTTCTGCCCTGCAAGCCATAGGCTCCAACTGTGTTCTCAGGAGCCATTGAGAGTACATAAACAGGAGTGGAATCAGTGCCGCTTCACAGACTTCAAGATAAGTGTTTGCTCAGGATTCTGCCTTTTCTTCCTACTCACTCCTCCAAATTAAAGGAATTAGTTACGGTGAGCTGAGTGAAAAGGAATACCACAAGAGACAATGAGCTCCAGGTGCCTAAGGAAAGCCCTCTGGGCACAAATCAAGTTAACACACGTATTGAATCCCTGGTAATTAGAAAGCTAAGAGAGGAGGTTATACCAGCACTGCATGCTTGTCTCTTACCTTCCCCATTGGGATGGTCAATAAGTAGTGGTGCCTTTTTGTGCTTGAGTAAGACACTGAGAATTTGGTCTTGTCCTTCTTTGGCAGCTAGGTGCAAAACAGAGTTGCCCAAGCGGTCCAAAAGACTCAGGTCTGCCCCAGCTCGCAGCAAATCCTGTACCACGTCTTCCTGCTTAGTGATCACTGCCAAGTGCAAGGGTGTCTGGGAAATGGAGAAGGGGCAGGAGATGCCTGGGTCAGTGGTGAACACTTCCAGCCATGGCTTGGGAGCCGTCATGGCCATACCTGGGGTCATACTGCACAGCCATTTCCCATTCCCAGTTTAATTCACAACCTTAGCAAGCAAATTACTGTTCATACCATATGCTAATAAGGTAGGTACAATGAACCAACATTCAGCAATTATGTTTATTTTGGCATTTACAACTCTGTAAATTTCTTTGTTTCTTGTCATGGTCCAACTGTTGATATTTTAGCTTACCTAGTAGTAAATTTAGTTTTCTTGAGTTTTTAGTAGATATCAACCTTCATCTTAAATTCCATATGTTAAAAAATCAAATGAAGGCTATGGTTCTGCTGAACATGTTTAAATGAATTACTCAATAGAAACCAATGAACCAAGGTGCCATCATTCTATACTGACATGGAAAATAAATTTGTTAAACTAACAAATATTGTTCCATGGACTGGCTCCAGTAGATGAATCAATATAACTCTTACCTCTATTTCATGGAAGGTCTTATAGGATTCTGTATCATATAACCAGGACTCTAACTATCTTACTAAAAGGACTCAGGTGAATAAAACAGCTGAGTGCTGGCACCTAACAGATACTTAAGTCAATTTGAATACCTTGCCCACAAAATAGTACATGCATGAATGCAAATGAGATGTTTTGAAAAGGCTATTTTCAAAAACCAGCAAGAAAAAACAAAACCACAAAGGCATCTCTCAAAGAACTGAGGTCACAGAGAACAGCAATATATTTTTATACAAATCAGCGTATTCCGGCAAATGCTCTAAACAGCACTTTGGCCTCAGAATCAGCCGTTAAGACATTTGGACCTGGCTAAAAAGCCCATGAGAGTTTTGCAGGCATGGGAAGCCAAGAAACTGTGGCAAAAAATGACCTAAATGAAAGATTTCAGTGAGATCCCAGCGGAAAGAACGAGCCATCAAAGGAGGTACCTTTCTCTGAAGGGAGGAGAGAATTTCCACTTTGATTATGGCCCTGTCAGCTTGATTACTGACATCATAAGTGTCAATTGTGTTAAACCAACAATAGGAGTCATTGTGTACTTACTCCCCATGTAGGATCTCTGTCCTTAATATGTTGTGTACTATGAGAATTAATGGTAAAAATAGTCCTCAAACAGTACTTTATACTTTGTGTGTCTGTGTGGATGCAAACTGTTGAAATCTTTACTTAGTATATACTAAGTTGATCTTCTGTATATAAAGATAATTAAAAATCAATCTTAAGAATGGGATGGGAGAGGGAGTAGGAGATGGGATGGTTTGCAGGTGGGAGGGTGGTTATAGCAGGAAAAACTGCTATAATCCAAAAGTTGTACTTCTGAAATTTATATTTATTAAATAAAAGTTTTCTAAAAAAAAAAATCAGTGTATTCCACAGAAGCCTGACTCTGAAGTCCAGCCTGGCTAGTGACATTTTGCCTATGTCCTCATTTCCTATAAGCAGCTACTGGTTGCAGTAGGTAGGCCACCAACATCCTAGCTGGTATAAGCAACCACAGCACACGAGAACTGGCAGAGCGAATAATGCCTGGGTCATCTAAATCTCTGCTACACTAAGTATTTAATACAGCAGAAACAAGACAGAATTTTTTTCTTTTTCTGCCACCTTATAAATCTCCCATACTTCTTTCATCTTCTAGGACTATAATCCTGGCTTAAAATGGAACTGTCTTTGAAACTTTAGGTGGGAAAAGGAAAGACAATAAAATTGTGAAAAAAGGAACTGAAATAAAAAAATATTATACCATTCAGAAATTAGGAAATATCTGTAGTTTAAAATAGGTTTGAAAAATATTGTATAAAATTTCTTATGAGTAAAAGAGGTTTGGTTTTTCTTAAAGTTTTATCCCACAGTGCTACCAAGGGTTTTCTATGCTATTTTAGGCTTCTAGATATTGAACGCAGGATTACGGATTAGACAGTTATATAACATGGAGATCCAGGAACTCTCATGCTGTGCCTGTGGTTATGGGAGTGGGTACATATGAAGACATTCTGCAGAGCCAAATATACAAATGCCTTGGTAATCCAAGTCCTACAAACATGTGAAATTCTGACATGAATCCACGAGAGGACAAGAGTGCTGATATTCACTGCAGTGTAGTCCATCAAGGTTTTATTTATTTACTTAAAGGGAAGCTTCAAGTTGGTAAAGTATCTACTACTGGGAAACAAGTATGTCATAGGTGGAAGGTGCACACTGTGGGATTCTCTTCAGGAGCAGAAAGAATAAACTAGCTGTAGGCTAGTTTATTAACTAGCATGGATAGAGCTATATATATAATATAATATGTATTATATATAATTTATATTATATATATTATAACTGCATGGATAGAGCATATAAACAGCAGGGGCAGAAAAGCATCATGCCACTTACACATTTGAAACACATATGCATTAGGTGGGTGTTTAGCCTCATAGTTAATATGCCTGCATTCCATATCATGGTACCTAGGTTTGATACCCAGCTCTAGCACCTGACTTCAGTTTCCTGCTAATGCAAACCCTGGGAGGAAACAAGTAAAGGCTCAACTAACTAGGTTTCTGCCACCCACCACATCGGATACCTGGATTGAGTACCTGGCTCCTGGTTTCAGCCGATCCCAGTCCCACTCATTGTGGGCATCAGAGAGGGGGCCAGTAGATGGGAGTTCTCTCTCTCTGACTCTCAAGTAAATAAATAAAAAGTTAAAATCATACACATGCATGAATAACTACACGGATATGCACAAATTAGTGCATATCAACTGGTGAAATCTTATGGCGGGCATTTGGCCCAGGGTTGAGATATTTGTGTCATTGGCATCCCACATCTCAGTGCCTGGGTCCAAGTCCTGGATCCACTACCAATTCTAGTTTCCCGCTAATGCATTCCTTGGGGTAGCAGTGTTGGCTCAAGTAATTGGGTTCCTGTCACTCAAGTGGGAGACCTGGGTTGACTCTTGGTTCCTGGCTTTGGCTTAGCTTAGCCTTAGCTGTTGTAGGCATTTGGGGAATGAATCAGCAGACAGGGAATCTCTGTCTCTCTAGCTTCCAAATAAAATAAGTGAAATTGGTAAAATCTGATTAAGAGCTGTAGATTATATCAACATCAATTTCCTGGTATTGATACTATGTTACAGTTATGTAGGATGCTACCATTTGGGGAAAATGGAGTTCCCTCTCCCTAACTTATAATTTTGTAATTATATTCAAAAACAAGTTGATATAAGGTAGGATAGGTATGGATAATAATGTGGATTATTTGTGAAAATATACTAAATTATCTATGTGCTTCAAGTATAGTACACATAGCCAATACCTAAGAAAACCCCATACCTACAGACACAACAGTTAGATCTGTGAGTAGAGCCTGTGCACTGCCATTGACTTTCTAATGTATGCATCTGTTAGTACTACTTTTTTTTTTTTTTAATTTATTTATTTGAAAGAGTTAGGAGAGAGAGAGAGGTCTTCCATCCATTGCTTCATTCCCCAGTTGGCTGCAACGGCCAGAGCTGTGCTGATCTGAAGCCAGGAGCTTCTTCTCTGTCTCCCATGTGGGTGCAGGGGCCCAAGGGCTTGGGCCATCTTCTGCTTTTCCCAGGCCACAGCAGAGCACTGGATCAGAAGTGGAGCAGTGCCCATATGGGATGCCGGCCCCTGTTAGTACTATTTTAAAAATTATACTGGGGCCGATGCTGTGGCGCAGTGGGTTAATACCTTGGCCCGAAGCGCCAGGATCCCATATGGCTGACGGTTCGAGATCTGGCTGCTCCACTTCCAATTCAGCTCTCTGCTATGGCCTGGGAAAGGAGTAGAAGATGGCCCAAGTTCTTAGGCCCCTGCACCCAGGCTCCTGGCTTCAGATTGGCGCAACTCTGGCCATTGCGGCCATCTGGGCAGTGAACCAGCAGATGGAGGACTTCTCTCTCTCTGCATAACTCTGAATTTCAAATTAGCAAAACAACAACAACAACAACAACAACAACAAAAAACTATATTGAGGGGCTGGCGCTGTGGCATAGTGGGTAAAGCCGCCACCTGTAGTGCCAGCATCCCATGTGTATGCTGGATCAAGTCCCGGCTGCTACACTTCCAATCCAGCTCTTGGGTATGGCCTGGGAAAGCAGTAGAAGATGGCCCAAGCCCTTGGGCCCCTGCCCCCATGTGGGAGACCTGGAAGAAGCTTCTGGCTCCTGGTTTTGTATTGGCGTGGCTCTGGCTAGTGCAGCCAGTTGGGGAGTGAACCAGTGGATGGAAGACTCTCTCTGCCTCTCCTCTCTCTGTGTAACTCTGTCTTTCAAATAAATAAATCTTAAAAACTATATTG